>NC_084828.1:63762637-64070553 GCF_033115175.1 Lepus europaeus | reverse complement strand
AACACAGTAAGTGGGGCCAGTGCTGTGGCATAGGGAGTAAAGCCACCACCTGCAGTGCAGGAATCCCACAGGGGTGCTGGTTTGAGTCCCAGCTGCTCTACTTCTGATCCAGCTCTCTGCTATGGCCTGGGAAAGCAGCGAAAGATGACCCAAGTCCTTGGGCCTGGCACCTGTGTGGGAGACCTGGAAGAAGCTTCTGGCTCCTGGATTTGTATCAGCCCAGCTCCGGCAGTTGCAGCCATTTGAAGAGTAAACCAGTGGGTGGAAAATCTCTCTCTCTCTCTCTCTCTCTCTCTCTCTCTCTCTGCCTCTCTGTAACTCTTTCAAATAAATAAATACATCTTTTTTTTAAATTTTTTGAGAGGTAGACTTACAGTCAGAGACAGGGAGAAACAGGGAGAAAGGTTTTCCATCCACTGGTTCACTCCCCAAATGGAGCTGGTCTGATCTGAAGCCAGGAGCCAGGAACCTACTCTAGGTCTTCCACATGAGTACAGGGGCCCAAGCACTTTGGTCATCTTCCACTGTTTTCCCAGGCCATAGCACAGAGCTGAATCAGAAGAGGAGCATCTGGGACATGAACTGGTGCCCATATGGGATGCCTATGCTACAGGTGGAGGCTTTGCCTACTGTGCCACAGCACTGGCCCCCCATAAATAAATCTTAAAAAAAAAAAAACAGCATGAGACATGTGAGGCTTCTTCTGGCATAACATGGTATAACTGTTTCACAGTAAACTATTTTTATAAATAAAAGGGAATACTAAAAATGACAAATCATATTGTACAGTAAGTACACAAACAGGTCATATTGTTATTTATTATCCTCAAGCATTATGGAATACCTTAATTGTATGTGCTATTCTTTTCTACAAATGGCAGTGCAGATTTGTGCACACCAGCATCACCATAAACATGTGAGTAATGTGAGGCACTGCAATTTTACAAGGACTACAATGTTACCAGGTGGTAGGAATTTTGCAGCTCCATTAGGATCCTATGGGGCCAGTCTTACATGCAAACTGCCACTCACCAAGATGTCATTAGGCAGCATATGTGGTTTTTTTTTTTTGGCCCAAATTACACATTTTTTCTACATAATTTTCAACTGTCAATAGGTCTTCTAATTTGACAGTCATTTGTATAGCCCACACTATACACCAGGCACTATTTTCTGTACCACTAGTCACTGTTTAATTCTCCAAACAGCCTTAGTGGTAGTTTCCTTATCTGTAAAATTAAGATTATGTTAGACCATGTAAGGTGAAGGAACTTGTCCAAATTCACAGGTAGCTGGCACATCTGGGAGTGGAGCCCAGTCAGCTCGGCTGCAGTATATTCACACCTAACTACTTAGCTGTGCTACCTGCCCATGTGCCTTTTGGTCCTTTTCATGTCCATCCGACCTATCACATGCTTTTTAACAGCTTCATAGTGTTTCATAATAAGGTTATTGAACTAGACCTTATTCATTTGACTTTTTAAATATTTATTTATTTACCTAACTATTTGAAAGGCAGAGTGACACAGAAAGAGGGAGAGACAGAAAGAATCTTCCATCCATTGGTCTACTCTCCAAATGGCCACAACAGCTAGGTCTGGGCCAGGCTGACGCCAGAAGCCAGGGACTCTATCTGGCTTTCCTACATGTGTGACAGAAGCCCTGAGTACTTTGGCCCTCTTCTGCCTTTCCAGGCTCATTAGCAGGAAGCTGGGTTGGAAGCAGAGTCACTGAAATTCCAGCTGGCACTCTGATGTAGGATGCTGACAAAGACAGCAGAATCTAAATCACAATGCTGACCCCAACCTTAATAAATTTAGAGCCAATTATTCACATTTATGAATAATCCTCTATTATATATCTCCATGCATTTTTATGCACATGCAAAAATATTTCAGTAGCATAGATTCCTAGAAATGAAATTCTTAGGTTATAGAAATGAATTTATAAAATTTGATATTCCTGCCAATTTATAGCACTTCAAAGAGGCTACAAGGTTATACCAGCATGGTACTAGTCAGATTTTTGTTACTTTAACTAAAGTACCTGAGATGAGCTTCTTGGAAAGGAAAAGGCTTATTTTGGCTTACACTCTGGAGGTTCACAGTTGGATTGGGCAGTCCCCTTAGTTTGGCATCCGACTGACAATGACAGAGCTGGTATGAAGGCATAATCATGTGATGATCCAGGAAGCAGAGACAGAGAAGCTAGGTTGAACCTGGCTTAAGTAACCAACCTTCGGAAAAGAACTACTTTCTGCTGACAAGCCCCCAGTGACACAAAGAACTCCCGCTGGTCCCACCCCATAGTCATCATATTTAGATCCAGTCTCTTCTTTAATCCATCAACTATAGCATTAATCCATTAATTTTTTATATAAACCTTTGAGATTTAATTGGTTGCTGAGATTGGGAGCCAAGATTGGGGGCCAAATACAGTGATGTTTAAGAAACACATGATAAGGCCCTAGAAACAAGTTCAATACTATCATACTATTGATGGCTTAAATGTGTTATGGGTTGAGCAGGATCTGTCACCCCAAAACTAATGCAATATGTTTAAACTTGGATGTCTCTGTATTAATGGTTGATGGGTTAAGGGTAGAGACTTTAACTGTGGCAGCTAGCAAGTGGTGCCTGGTGATGGTAGGATGTCTTTAGGTCATGGTCAGGGGGGTGCCCTTGTGGGGGTGCCCTTGGAGGATGGTTTTTGTCAGAGGGTTTTGTCAGAGTTCTGCGTAATTGCTTTTTTTCCTGGCTCATCATTTCATGGTTCCTCCACACCCACCAAAACCAGCCTTCACCAACGGTGGACTATGGGGTTCCCAATCCTGAACTAAAATCTCCAAACTGAAGCAGAATTGCATCTTCTTTACCAAGAGTTTCCTCTTGAGTATTTTGGTTAAAGTAATGGTGAACAGACCAATAGAGGAAATGAATCCTAGTTTCTCTGTTGACCTGTATAGCCCAAGGTCAGGTGAGAGATGGGCATGTGAGAGGTGCTAGAACAGTATTTAGTTCATTTTACCTGCATTCAAACCACCTGGAGGCCTTTTTAAAACAGATGGTTGGGATCTACTTCCAGAGTTTCTGATTCAGTAAGTCCAGTAGAGGGGCTGAGAATTTGTAGTCTAACAAGTTTTCAGGTGAGACCAATGTTGCTTAAGATCACATTTTCTTCAAGGGGAGAGCTTGGAGATCCAGATGATTTTTCAGAAGCTTGCCCAGTGATTCTAAGGTGCAATCAGAGTTGAGAAAAACTTTCTTGAACTTTATCTAGAGAATCCTTCTCATGTAAGCCCCCTGCTTACATGAGAAGAATGGTTTATTCAATGATACTTTCCATCTAAGTTGTTTATTTTTATAATTAAAAAAAATCTAGTCCTATCACATCACAGCCCATGATCTTAGGAACCAGAGTAATATGTGGGAACCTCCACTGCCCCTGGACTGGGTAATTCCCAGAACTACTTGGCATCTCCACCACACCTCTTAGGCAGTAGAGACTCCCTTCATGAAGAGGCAGACAGGCAGTACAAGTATCAGCTGGCAGAGGTTTTGTGACTTCTGAATGCCTTGCACTGTCAAGGACTTGTACTGAAGAAAGGACAGCTAAAACTTTCAAGTGCTTGAGCTAGAGCAATCCTCTCTGAGCAACCCCACCTGGTGTTTTAAGTATATTCTTCATAGAATTGTTTATAATCTCCAGATACAGTCAAATTAAATGCCCAACAATTCATGGATGCACAAATAAATGGTGGTAGTTTTTTGAGAGATAAAACAAATTTCATGACTGATGTACACTAGAGCACAATTTATGTAATACAACAAACATCTCCATGCTGTGTTTCTCTCTATACAATACATATTGAGCCCTTTCTCATGCTCTGTCCTGAGTCATGCCTTGGCAGAAAGTTATCCAGTTCATGCTTAAGGCTTCTCTCCAAGTGGTGAGTAGTGGGTGGCACAATGACAGCCAGTGGTTCTGATGGCTGTGTACTCATGAGGAGTGTGGGGATTCAGCTCTGTTACTTAAGAGTACTTTCAGGTGGAATCTGCAGTGGCTCTGACCAGCAACTCCACCATGCGGTTTTGCAGGTTGTCCAATGTATAATACTCGAAGCACCATCCTCACCAATTGTGGTGGTCAGATTTTTGGCAAATGGTTGAAGAGTGTATTGAAGAAGGGATGCTTTTTAAAATCCTACCAGAGGTCCCATATAGAATACTGATGCCCTGCCAGCGAGTTTCCAAGGGAAGCATTACCATGGTCTGTGTTGGCGTCTAGCAACATTGTTGTGACTGATTTCTTGGGTTCCAGACTGAGCCTTCCACTAACTTTTCTTCTTCTCTTTCCAGAAGAGATTTCTATTCTGAAAAACCAGGTTAGAGAAGGGACCAAGAACTTAACTGAAATGGAAAAGGCCAAGAAGCTGATTGAAAAAGAGAAGACTGATGTCCAGGTGACACTGGAAGAAGCAGAGGTAGTAACACTACCCCAGAGAAAAACTTTTCACCAGTGTGACAAAGCATATCTGCCTTCTAGTAATAACTGCAACAACAGAATGGCACTTTCAAGTGTTTATTTGCTATATGGTAGGCCCTGTGTATGCATTGTGTTATATAATCTGCCTAGAATATTGTTACTATTTCACAAATGAAGACATAGAAGCTCACAGTGCAGGATAAACAATAGTAAATGCAAATCTTCTGATTATAATGAGACAGGAACAACGTCTGACTTGTTCAATTGTTTGTCGCCAGTGCTTACCAGGAGTGAGGAACATTTTCCTGCCTGTGAGCCATACAAGGCCTGTGAAATCATGTAGTCTGGCCCTGCCAAAGCAGCCACAAGCAGGACTCAAAGTTCAATAAATCTACAGGCAGATAATTTTTAAGTTAATAATTTTTAAAAAATCTTTTAATTTTGAGATAACATTTTTTTTGACAGGCAGATTTAGACAGTGAGAGAGAGAGACAGACAGAAAGGTCTTCCTTTTCTGTTGGCTCACCCCCAAATGGCTGCCACGGCTGGCGCTGCGCTGATCCGAAGCCAGGAGCCAGGTGCTTCCTCCTGGTCTCCCATGCGGGTGCAGGGCCCAAGGACTTGGGCCATCCTCCACTGCCCTCCCGGGCCACAGCAGAGAGCTGGACTGGAAGAGGAACAACCGGGACAGAATCTGGCGCCCCAACCGGGACTAGAACCTGGAGTGCTGGCGTCGCAGGCAGAGGATTAGCCAAGTGAGCCATGGTGCCATCCTGAGATAACATTTTTATTTTATGTTATAGTCAAAGGCTTAAAAGCTTAATGCTCTACTAAATAAAGAGTTCAATAACCACAACCAAAAAAAAAAAAAAAAAAAAAGCAAAGACCATAGTTCAGCAGAAACAGGGGCAAGGGCAATGAACAAAAATCAAATGAAAAGATGTCAGTTTCACCAATATACAATATATTTCATGATTGTTATGGAATAGTAATATAGTATACTATATTATATATAGTAGTACTAATAATTTGCCCGACAAATGTTCAAAACACAGTTTGACAAAATGCTTTGTTTGCAGCAAAAATAGTACACACAGGCAATTCTTTTTATTTTTGTTTTTTCTATATATAAAGGTGAATACACAATATTTGTCTTTCTACCTCCCATTTATTTCACTCGACATGATGTCCCCCAGTTACAACCATTTTGATGCAAATGATAGAATTTCATTCATTTTTATAGCTGAATAATATTACATTGTGTATGTGTATGTAAATCAAATTTTCTTCATCCATTCTTTTGGCTCTTTATTCATTCAGCTGATAATGGACACTGGTTGATTCCACCATATTTTGGTTATTATCAACAGTGTTGCTATAGTATGGTGGTACAGGTATCTCTTTGATACAATGTATTCATATCTTTTGGTTATATACCCAGTACTGGGATTGCTGGCTCTTATGGCAAGTCAATTTTAGTTTTTTTTAAGAAATTTCCACACTGTTTTCCACAGTAGCTGCACAAATTTACATTCTCATCAATAGCATGTGAGAGTCTCCCTTTCTCTACATCCTCACCAGCATTTGTTGCTGTTTTTGAATTTTAGCCATTCTGATGGGTGAGGCAATATCTCATTGCAGTTGTGATTTGCATTTCTCTGATGGCTAGTGATGTTGAACATTTTTTTCATTTATTTGTTGGTCATTTGTATACATTCTTTTGAAAACTGTTGAGGTCCTCTGCCCATTTCCTAACTAGATTGGTTGTTTTTCTGTTGTTGAGTTTGAGTTGCTGATAATATTCCTTTGTTGGATAAGTAGTCTGTAAATATTTTTTTTCACATTTTGTTGGATGTTTCTTCTCTATATTGATTAATTTCTTTGCTGTGCAAAAGCTTCTGAGTTTGATGTAGTCCCATTTGTCTAGTTCTGCTTTTGTTTCACATGCTTTTGGTGGGTGGGTGGGGAGGTTGATGGTCTTACCCAAGTAGCCATCACTGACATCAGTGTATTGAAGTGTTTCCCCTGTACTTTCTTCCAGTAACTTCATAGTTTCAGGACTTCATATTGGGTCTATGATCCATCTTGAGTTGATTTTTATGTATGGTGAGAGGTATGTATCTAATTTCATTCTTCTACAAATATATATATATATATATATATTTGTAGAAGAATTTGTATATATATATATATATATATATATATATATATATATATATATATAAAACATTTACCAGGACATTTGTTGAAGAGATTACCCATTCTTCAATGTATGCTCTGGGCACTTTTGTCAAAAGTGAGTTAGCTGTATTTACATGGATTAATTTCTGGATGCTCTATGCTGTTCCATTATCTTTTATTGGATTTTATGCCAGTACTCTGTTGTTTCAATTACTATAGCTTTGTATTATGCTTATGTCAGGCATTATTATGCTCCCATCTTGATTTTTTGTTTTTTTTTTTTTTTGTTCAGGATTGCTTTGGCTATTCTGGGTCTTTTGTGATTTCATATGAATTTTAGGATTGCTTTTGCTAATTCTGAAAGAATGTCATTGGTATTTTGACAGGAATTGCACTAACTCTGTCAATTAGTTAGTATAGACATTTTATGATATTTATTCATCTAATACCCGAGGAAGGCATATCCATTTATTTTTGCATTGTTAATGATTTCTTTCAATGATGTTTTACAGTTTTTCAGTGTAGCAATCTTTCATTTCTTTGGAGAAATTTATTCATAAATATTTGATTTTTTGGTAGCAAATGTGAATGGAATTTCTTTCTCAATTTCTCTTTCAGTGAGTTCATCATTGGCGTATAGAAAATCTATTTTTGTGAATGTTTATTTGTAATCTGCAACTTTGCTGAATTTCTTTATCTTATCATTTCCAATAGCTTTTTGGTGGAATGTTTAGGTTTCCCCATGTACAACATCATGCCATCTAAAAGATTGATATTTTGACTTCTTTCCAATTTTGATTCCCTTTATTTCTTTTTGCTCTTGCTACAACTTCCAGTACTATATTGAATAACAGCAGTGAAAGCTGACAACCTTGTCTTCTTCCAGATATAAGGGCAAACGCTCTAGGTTTTCCTCCATTCAGCATGATATTCGCTGTTGGTTTGTGATATATATATATATATATATATATATATATATATATAATGCTTCAATCTCATTGCCTGTTATTGGTCTGTTTAGATTTTTTTAAAGATTTAATATTGGTAATTTATATGTGGGAATTTATCAATTTTGCAAGGTTTTACAATTTGTTAGCATATAGTTATTTATAGTAGTTTCTTATGATCCTTTGTATTTCAGTGGTGTGGATTTTAATATCAAATTTTCTTCTCTGATTTTTTTGGGTTATTTTCCTTTTTTTTTAATCTGGCTAAAGGGTTTTATATTTTGTTTAGCTTCTCAAACAGAAATAATTAAAAAGCCTGCCTTTGTGCTATTGTTGTTGCTCTTGCTTTGTTCATTTTAAAGTTTCAATTTCATTTATTTCTGCTCTGACCCTTATTTCTAACCTCCTGGTAATTTGGGATTTGGTTTGTTCTTTTTCTAACTTTTTGAGATTCACAAATAGACAATTTGAGAGCTTTCTATTTTTTAATGTAATCACTTAATGCTATAAACTTCCTTCTTACTATTGTGTTTACTGTATCCCACAGGATTTGATAATTTTTTTTCATTTTCATTTAATTCAAGAAAGTTTTTGATTTCCTTTTTCATGTCTTCAATGATCCATTGGTCATTCAGTACCATGCTGTTTTATTTCCATGTTTTGTAAACATTCTATTGTTCCTCTTGCTGTTTATCTCTAGTTTTACTCCTTCGTTCTCTGAGATGATACATGCTTTGATTCCAACCTTTTTAAATTTACTGAGGCTTAATTTGTCACTCAATATATGGTCTATCCTAGAAAATGTTCCATGCACTGATGACAAGAATTTGTATTATGTAGCTGTTGGGTGAAATATCCTCTAGATATCTATTAGGTTCATTTGCTCAATAGTATGTTTCAACTCATTGTATTTTCACCTAAAATCCTATCGTTGGGCAATGTGGTGTCCTCTAGCAAGGATGGCTGTACAGTTGGTGAACTTTGTTTACTTGTTCTCTTGGTTCTCTGGTCATAATGGCTGGGGCTTTCCGAACATACCATTTCAAGTAAAAGAAGTAATGCATATGCTATAGACTTTAAACATACTACAAACAATGAGAAGTATGATTGATAGGGGCATTATAGACCTATATAATGTATAGGCATCTTTGTTTCATAAATCAATTAGTACCCAAATCAAAAAGTCAGAATAGATGGGGCTGGTCTTCTGGTGTAGTAGGTTAGCCTCTGCCTGCAGTGGGTGCCTCCCATTCGCGTGCCAGTTTGAGTCCCACCTGCTCCACTTCTGATCCAGCTCCCTGCTAATGCACTTGGGAAAGAAGTGAAGGACAGCCCAAGTGCTTGGGACCCTGCACCCACGTGGGAGACCCAGAAGAAGCTCCTGGCTTTGGCCTGGTCCAGCAGATGGAAGACCTCTCTCTCTCTCTCTCTCTAACTCTGACTTTCAAATAAATAAAATAAATCTTAAAAAAAGTGAGAATGCCATTAAAGCATAGTGTTCATACCATTTGAGACACTAGATAGTAGTACATTCTATTAATATTTTCCTAAGTTTTATCTTCAGCCACTACCTAAAACCTTGGACATATATCATTGAATTATATATTTCCTTGTAATCCTTTATGAAGAACTTTATCAATTTTTTAAAACAATACAAATAATTCAAATTATCTCAGATCACTTTCTCTAAAGATTTACTTTGCTAGTGCATTCTACTGGGTTAAAGGTGACGGTTTTACACTGAGGGCACTATTCCATTCCCTTGGAAGAAAATACTATTCAAAATTTGTTTTTGATTTATGTTCTTTTACATTGAAGGTGCTGAGAGAACAGTGAACGGGCCCTTACATCTGTCTTATCTCTGTTTTTAAAACACTACTCAGTTTTACCTTTTTCTCTTCATGTTATCTGCTAAGTATTCCTCAGACGTTAGAAGAGGCTATAAAAATTACTCCTCCCTTCAGATCTTTCCAGAGTTACCTGACCAATAGACCGCATTGTGTAGCTTCACTCCTTTACATCATCAGTATCCATGCATTTTTTTTTTTACTTTTCATATATATTTGGAACAGTCTTTCAATATTTACTCAAACCTATACTTTCAAAATTGAATTTCTTTTATAACACCATGGCAATAATTGCCTTGCCCACACAGTATTTAAATAGCCAGAGGTCAGGGTGTCTCCCTGTCAAAGCAGTGGTGATAATTACACTGAGGGGCACATGCTCAGTACAAGGGCACTTCCAAAATTGATGGAGATAAAATTATATTGATGTAAAAAATGTTTTTCATAATACATATTTTCTTTTTTTTTTATTTATTTGACAGGCAGAGTTAGTGAGAGAGAGAGAGACAGAGAGAAAAGTCTTCCTTCCATTGGTTCACCCCCCAAATGGCCGCTACGGCCAGAGCTAAGCTGATCCGAAGCCAGGAGCCATATGCTTCCTCCTGGTCTCCCATGTGGGTGCAGATGCCCAAGTGCTTGGGCCATCCTCCACTGCCTTCCCGGGCCACAGCAGAGAGCTGGACTAGAAGAGGAGCAACCGGGACTAGAACCTGGTGCCCATATGGGATGCTGGTGCCACAGGCGGAGGATTAGCCAAGTGAGCCATGATGCGGCCCCCATAACACATATTTTCAATGAACTTTTTGAAGTACCCTCATATATCCAAAATTTATCTGCTTTTCGAGTGACAATATTTGGGTCAGATCCACTTGCTTGCTCTTTGAATTCATTTGCATTTTTTTGTGAAGTCCATAATTAAGTATAAAAGACTCTATGTAGGAATTATTACCTTTCTTTGTTCTAGTTTCTATACTTTTATTGATTCATACCAAAGATAAACTGTGTTAAAAAAAAAGTTGAGGAATAAATTTAAAAGTTTAAATATAATCACAGACAAGATTTAAATTTTCTAATTAAAAAATGTTTCAGAATTCTAGTTATTGGAGGTGGCATTGTAGTGCAGTGAGCTAAGCTGCCACCTATAATGCTGGCATCCTATTTTGGGGCACCTGTCTGGGTCCTGGCTGCTCCACTTCCAATAGAGCTCCCTGTAATGCATCTGGGAAGGCAGCAGAGGCTCATTCAGATTGTTAGACCCCTGACACCCAGGTTGAGACCCAAGTGGAGCTCTGATTCCTGGCTTCAGCCTGGCATGGCCCCAGCTGTTGTGGCCATTTGTGGAGCGAACCAGTGAATGGAAGATTGATATCTCTTTCTATCCCCCAAACCCCCTTTCAAATAGATAAATAAATCTTTTATAAAAAATGCTAAAAGAATTCTAGTTCTTGACCTATAAATGAAATATGGAAGAATGCCAAAGCTCCTAAGTGCAATGATAAACAAAAGTAGTTGTTTGTCTCTCGTCCTGTCCCAATATTAGGGAACTGGTTTGAAATCTACATCAATAGGAATAAAAATCATTTTTCTCTTCAAATCATATAAATTTTTTGCCTTTTACTAAAGAAGAAAATATGAGCTGGTATTGTGGAACATCAGGTTAACCCACCATCATATGCTGGCATTCCATATCTAATTTCTGGGTTGAGTCCTAGCTGCTCCACTACTGGTTCAGCTTCTTGCTAATGTGCTCGGGAAGGCAGTAGATGATGCTCCAAGCACTTGAGTCCCTGAAACCCATGTAGGAAACCGTGAAGGAGTTCCTGGATCCTGGCTTCATCCTGGCCAAGCCCTAGGTGTTGTGGCCGTTTGGGTAGCAAACCAGTAGATGGAAAATTTGCTTCTCTGTGTCTCTCCACCTTTCAAATAAATAAACAAATATTAAAAAAAAAAACTATTTTCCAAAAATGGATTTCACTTAATGCATTTTGTGTATTTCAGGGAGTTCTGGAAAGGAATGAAAGCAAGATTCTTCATTTCCAGCTTGAACTTTTGGAAGCTAAAGCAGAATTCGAAAAAAAACTTTCAGAGAAAGATGAAGAAATAGAAAATTTGAGGTATGTAACGTTATTTTGATGAACAACAGTTTCAAATTTTAAAATGCATCACTGAACAGAATCACGGTATTTGGCCGCTTTTATGAATTCCTGTCGGAACATTACCAAAGAAATTTAGGTAAATTGACACTTGAATCTTTCTAGCTACGCTTGCCACTATTAACATAAAGTAATACAATACATACATACAACTGTGGCCAGTTCTTACGATTTTCTTATATTCAAGCAGCTTCTATTCTCTTTTGACACTGAAAGTTACACAGCAATACAAAACAAAATCAACTCTGCAATTACATTTATAAGGACTATGTGTAGTATCTGGGCCTCCCTGTCACAAGTCTTTCTGGGGCATTCAAGAAACCTATTGATAATGTTGAACCATGAGTGGAAGGAGTAAAATATTGGATTATGTTCATTAAAATTAATGTCACATTTCAGTGAACTTTTCACACACACCCTGCCTGTACCTGTGGTCTTTTGGAGATAGAAGCCAGGAGCTAAGTTGCTTACTGAATCCCTGGAAACGACTGAGACTTAGTAGTCAGGAAAGTGAATTAGCCAAGATGCAGGGGTTGCAGGATCTTCTTATACCTTCATCATAACAAGGCAGTGAATTTAGATGTCCACTTCTTAGCATCTCAGGGACATGAGAGGATAAAAGTATGACCTCCAAGTGAAAGAAAGTAGTGAGGTAGATCAGTAAGCTGATATTGGCTAGCACTTCATACTCTAGTTCAAAGGCACAATTATAATGACACAGAATTAACCATGATTATATTATTTATCAGATCTGTTCCTGTAAGTCAATGCTGTGGATCTGCTAGACATATCACTTGGGTTTGAGGTCCAATTGGCAACTTGTTTTCAAAGTGATTAAATAATTTTGAAAAGAAGCCATTGATTTTTTTGAGCTGGGTTTTTTCCCATAGCTCATGTTCAGACATAATTCCCATGGGGTTCCTTTTTAATGAGAATGTCAAGCCAAGTCTGGCCCTCTGTGTGCTTTGAGGTACCTGTGCTCTCATTAACTGCCATTTTTTTGAGAACTTCCCTTGATGAAGAATTCTGGTCTACTTAAGAGGCACTGAGTCAAAGACTCAAAGAATATTTTTGACAAATGACAAAACCATTGTACCTTGATATATGCTCTACTTCCTTCTGTGTGGAATAAAAATCAACATCTTGTTGGGCAGTTGAAAAAGGAGAAAGGAAAAACAAAATCTGATTTCAAATAACATCAAACCCGTACTTCTAAGTAAACTTAGCTGGGAAAAATTCATCCTCAGAGAGGCTAGCTTTCTTCAAGTGTATCTGAATGTGCTAGGACTTTGTACCACTGATGATAATTTTAGTGCAAGGGAAGCCAGAGAACCAAACAGCTGGGTCTGGGAGAAGGAAGAACTGAAAGCAGGCATAAACTATGAAGGAGTAGGCTGGAGGAAGGGGAGGAGAACTACATAAATTTCTGTGTGTGTGTGTGTGTGTGTGTGAGACCCATAATAACTTTTAATAGGTACCGCTAGGAAGGAAAGATGAGTATATTCTACAAGATGTCATGGATGCCATCCTAGGTCCTTACTACTCTGTTTGAGTACTAATTCTATCAAAATGTCTGTTCAATAGTTTAATCTGATTTAAAGGCTAGGAGAGGATTTTAAGGAAATTGAACAGAATGCAAGGGGAAAATATGAGCAATACATAAATGTCAGGTAAGTCAGATATCTTTTTTGGTCACTTTTTCACTGACAAAAAAATAGCTGAGGAAGGCTATTTTTTAATCTCGTAGTTTTGGAGATTCAAGAGCATGGTGAAGGATTCAATTCAGTGCACCCGTGGGCCCTCTCAGCTGTATCACATTGTGGCAGAAAGCAATGGCAGGGGTGTATGTGAGCGAAGATCACATCTTGATATGGGAATTGAGAGAGATTGACTGACAGCCGAGTCTTTTATAACAACTCTTGTGAGAATTAACCAGGGTCCCATGAGAAGTACCTTAATCCTTTGTCAAGGCAAGACCCAACTGACCTAATGACCTCTCTGTATGCCCCACTTCCTAAAGGCTCCATACCTTTTCCCAATACTGCCATCTTGGGGGCCAAGCTCCTAACACATAAACCTTGGGGTAAGGGAGGCAAACAACACCTGAAATGTAGCAGACCTCAAGGAAAACAAGAAGATACTTTAAAAAATCATGGAAAATGGAATTAAGAGACGCTTATTTTGTTACAAAAATTTTTGAAATCTATGCAAAATTTTTTTCATTACATACATTTTACATGAAGTTTTGAACATCCCCATATTGAGTGAGGGCAAGTCCTATGTACCCATAAACCATTGATATTCCCATAAGAAATGAAAGAGCCTATTAACACAGGACAAATGAAGTCAGTAAAATCACAAGAGCAGGGCCGGCGCCACAGCTCACTAGGCTAATCCTCTGCCTGTGGCACCGTCTCACCGGGTTCTAGTCCCAGTCGGGGCGCCGGATTCTGTCCTGGTTGACTCTCTTCCAGGCCAGCTCTCTGCTGTGGCCTGGGAACGCAGTGGAGGATGGCCCAAGTGCTTGGGCCCTGCACCCACAATGGGAGACCAGGATAAGCACCTGGCTCCTGGCTTCAGATCAGCACGGTGTGCCGGCTGCAGCGCGCCAGCCGCGCCAGCCATTGGAGGGTGAACCAAGGCAAAGGAAGACCTTTCTTTCTCTCTCTCTCACTGTCCACTCTGCCTGTCAAAAAAATATCAAGAGAGCAGAAGACAGACTCATAAGCAGACAAAACCATGATAGTGCAACAAACTGTATAACTCATCCATTTCATTCTATGTGGCTGAGCTCTCTGTTGAGAATTAATCCTGAGTCACACCAGCCTGGATATCTGTTGGTCATTAAACAAATTTGAACGATATTTGAGTGTTGGCAGTGTGTGTTATGTGTTTCACCTACTGACACTAATTACACTATATACAATGAGTCTAGTCAAGGCTTCCTAAACTTGTAAGAATGGTGTTATTTTTTACTTCTACAAATAATTGCCATACATAGAGGGAAGGAGTGGCCAATGCAGTCACTGATGGAAGGAGGGGAGGCACTTGGCTGACTGGCATAATCTTCTCCATCCTAGATCCAGGAAGGAAGTCTAGCTTGAAGACCAACTGGTAGCCATAATTGTCATGTAAATGAATCCTTATCAAAAGGCCAATACTGAATTGAGAATAGGTAGATCAGGTACAACCTGAAACTTCAGGGCCACCAACCCTCTCCCATCTATTTGGGCCAAGGTAAAATGTGTGTCATCATTAGCCCAGAGTCATGACATATCTGGTCAGAATTTTGCTGTTTCCCTAGACACATCCACAGAGTACATTTTTAGGGATGAGGCACTGAAATTCCTTCCTCCCCTGCAGAAGGTTTAGGCAAACTTTTTTTTTTTTTTTAATAAAGTGCCAGATAGTAGATATTTTTAGCTTGTGGGTCATATTGTCTCTGTAGAGACTACTCAGCTATGTAGTTGCGACTTGAATGCAGCCATAATCAATAGGAAATGTGCATGTTGGGGTCTGGTTCACAGTCCCTGTTTACCCACCCATTGTCTATAGCTGCAGGTACCTACTAATGTTTCATTGTCTTTTCCTTCCACATAGTCTATTGTTCTAAACTCAGTCATGTCACACTTTGCTACCTGATCTTAATTTATATGTACAACCTGACTTGATTTCTTTTATTATCTAAGTGAGCCTCTGCCAGGAGAATGTGTTTGGTTATGTTTAAATATCTTCCTGTTTCTAAGTAAAATACTTTGCATTATCTTCAGAAAGTTGATTCTCAAACTCAGACATGGTATTTAGTTAGCAAAAGACCTTGTAAGTTAAGTTAAAGATGAATCACATTTGGATTAACGAAAACCTCATATTTCTCTGACATAGAAGTATCTGAAGGGAAATGACTTACTGAACTGTTGATATTAAATCATCAGTTTTTCTTTTTTTGAGATTTATTTATTTGAAAGTCAGAGTTATACAGAGAGAGAGAGAGAGAGAGAGAGAGAGAGAGAGAGAGGTCTTCCATCCACTGGTTCACACCTTAAAAGGCTACAGTGGCTGGAGCTGTGCTGCCAATCTGAACCCAAGAGCCAGGAGCTTCTTCTGGGTCTCCCACATGGGGGTAGGAGCCCAAGGGCTTGGGCCTTCTTCTACTGCTTTCCTAGGCCATAGCAGAGAGCTGGATCGGAAGTGGAGCAGCCAGGACTTGAACTAGTGCCCATATGGGATGCCGGCACTGCAGGTGGCAGCCTCACTTGCTACACCAACAGCACCGGCTCCAAATCATTAGTTTTTCATAGTCTGATTTTTAAATGCTTCCTTTAATTTCTCTTCTCAAATCTATTTCACATTTCAGGAAAAAAAAAATTCTTACTATATTGCTCTTGGACCTGTGTGCCTCATATTGCTTTAGAAAAATGTATGAGTACTTGAGTGAATTTTCATTTTCTAGATTTCCTGCTTCTGCATCAACTGTGTTGATTATTTAGCAGGTATTTTCTAGGCATATGTTATTTGCATGTTAAAACATTGAACTTGTCTGTACAAAAATTCATGAAATTTTATGAACAACTGTAGAAGTACTGCTTGAAATATTTAGTTTGTATTTCTGTACAGCAGATTTAACACCAGGCTAGGAATATTTTACTGTTATGTGTAAGGAAAGTTAGCTGGGGCAAAAAAGACTTTCCTAGAGGGGAAGCAGAGAAGTGTCCCCAAGCTTGAATGTTGAATGTAGCATCCCATTAGACTTCCAGGGCTACTGTCACAAAATAGGTGAGTGGCTTCAATATCAGAAATTAATTTTCTCAGTTATGAAGACTTACAAACCTCATATCAAGGTGTTGGCATGTTTGGTGATTTCTCCTGAGGTCTCTGTTTTTGGTTTGCAGAAAGATGGTCATCTTCTGTGTCCCTACATAATCTTTCCTCAGCGCACACATACCCCTGCTGTCTTTTCCTCTTATTGTTAAGTATAGCAATCCTAATGCATTAAGGGACAACCCTAACAGCTTCATTTTACCTTTTATTTTATCTTTAGCATTTTATCTTATCTTTATTTTTTTATTTAGTAAATATAAATTTCCAAAGTACAGTTTATGGATTACAATGGCTTCCCCTCCCCATAATTTCCCTCCCACTCGCACCCTTCCCATCTCCCACTCCCTCTCCCATTCCATTCACATCATGATTCATTTTCAATTCTCTTTATATACAGAAGATCAATTTAGTATGTACTAAGTAAAGATTTCATCAGTTTGCACCCACACAGAAACACAAAGTGTAAAAATACTGTTTCAGTACTAGTTATAGCATGACTTCACATTGGACAACACATTAAGGACAGATCCCACATGAGATGTAAGTACACAGTGACTCCTGTTGTTGACTTAACAATTTGACACTCTTGTTTATGGCGTCAGTAATCTCCCTAGGCTCTAGTCATGAGTTGCCAAGGCTATGGAAGCCTTTAGGGTTCGCCGACTTCGATCTTATTCCGATGGGGTCATAGTCAAAGTGGAAGTTCTCTCCTCCCTTCAGAGAAAGGTACCTCCTTCTTTGATGGCCCTGTTCTTTCCACTGGGATCTCATTCACAGAGATCTTTCATTTAGGTCTTCCTCTTTTTTTTTTTTTTTTTTTTTTTTTTGCCAGAGTGTCTTGGCTTTCCATGCCTAAAATACTCTCATGGGCTCTTCAGCCATATCCAAATGCCTTAAGGGCTGATTCTGAGGCCAGACTGCTATTTAGGTCATCTGCCATTCTATGAGTCTGCTGTGTATCCCACTTCCCATGTTGGATTCTTCTCTCCCTTTCTGATTCTATCAGTTAGTATTAGCAGACACTAGTCTTGTTTATGTGATCCCTTTGACTCTTAGACCTATCAGGGTGATTAATTGTGAACTGAAATTGATCACTTGGACTAATGAGATGGCATTGGTTTAAAGGACATGTTTCCAGATATAGTTATATTTTGAGACACTATAGGTTAGGGCATCAACATATGAAGTAGAAACTCACTTCAGTCTATATTGTCCTTTTTAACTCTACATACTTGTACACCATAGCATTCTCATCTGGAACTGAACAAAATCCAGGGACCTAACGATAGCCATGACATGCCAGCCTCAAATGCTGTGGACTGAGGAAGTAAGACTGGCAGAGGAGAGGTGGTAACCCTAGTTTTAGAAACAGAAAGTTTTTTCCAAGACACTTTTGATAACTGCTTCTGTGCCCCTCCACCCACTAGTGAGGAGATGGGTGGCCATGAAAAGTTGGTGCTCCAATGTGACTCAATTGCAAACTATGAATATACTTCCCTGTAGGCTACATGCCTAGTGGATAAACCTAAGAGATCAGGTCACAAACTCTGACAATTCAGTGTGAACTCAAATTTTGACCCAAGATGAATATGCTTTTTCTATTTGTACAGCTGAGCTCCATGAGGAAAGCTCTTTTGTTCTGTCTTCTACATTTTAGCACTGTTGTCACATGTCATGGGGTCAGCTTAAGAGGACATATGTTAATAATAGTAGTTAAACTTCCCGGAATAAGGATCACTAAATCTTGGTGGCTTAGAAGAATAGAATTTTTTTGGGGGGGGCGTCCATGTCTAGAGGTTAATGTGGGATGAAAAGATAGGATGGAGAGTTGGCCACTACTCATAGTCAAAAGCCCAGTTTCTTTCCATCTTTTAATGATATGACTTTCCATGTTTTCCACCAAGTTTTCCACAGATGGGGAGAATAGAGTACAGGGTCACAAAATTAGAAAATTGTGTGAGTGAGGCTTGGAATGGTGAGACTTACTACTGCCTCTAGCCTATCAACTAGAACTTGGTCACACGATTCCAAAATAACTTCATGAGGGTTGTAAAATGAAAATGTCCATGGATTTTCCAAAGCATTTTATTGCCTTCCTGTCCAATTCTAATTTCAGTTGCAATAACAAAATAGTATAGCATAAAAATTTATGAAGAATATAGGTTTATTTCATTTATTGTTCTGGAAACTGAGAAATCCAAGAGCCTGATGCCAGCACTGATTCCCTTTCTGTTGAGAGCCTTCTTGCTGCATCAAAACATGGCAAAGGGCACGACATGGGGGACAGAGCTATAACCCATTAAGCCACTAAGTCATGAATGAATGAATCCATTCACAAGTGAGGTCAAAGGCTTCATGACTTAATCAGCTCCCAAAGGTGCTACCTCCTACCACTGCTGCATTGGGTACCAAGTTTGCAACACATAAGTTTTACAGGACACCTTCAGACCATAGCACTTCCTGAACACATGGCTGCTGTCTTTTTAGCCACTGTGTAAATAAGGTTTCAGTGCAGAGTTTTAGTTCTTACATTGGAATAGTAAAGTACTTCAATGTCATACAGCAGTTGGTTTTCTTATCCAAATATCTAGCAAAAGATAACCATTCTATTCTAGAAGAGTTAGTATTTATAGGTCATTAGAACAATATGAATATACTTCAAAAATACACTTGCACAGTTTTTCCCTAATATGCATTTCCATTAACTTTTTGAACACTCCTCATTTGTATGGATTTCAAAATTTATCTTTTATTTTCATTTTCCATGAACTTATTCAAGCACCCTAATATCGCTGAATCTCAGGACTTGTCCTAAACCAGGTAGCTCTTTCCTGCCCTTCAGAATTTTTACCATTGAAAGTAATTTAAATATTATGGCCAGGACTGGTGCTGTGGTGCAGCAGGTTAAGCTGCCACGTGCAGTGCTGACATCGCATATAGGCGCCAGTTCGAGCTGCTGTGGCTGCTCCACTTCCAACCCAGCTCCCTGCTAATGTGCCTTGAAAAGCAATTAAAGATGGCCCACTTTCTTGGGCCCCTGTACCCACATGGGAGACACAGAAGAAGCTCCTGGCTCCCGGCTTTGGCTTAGCACAGCTCTGGCTGCTGTGGCCATTTGGGGAGTGAACCATGGGAAGGAAGATCTCTGTTTCTCCCTTTCTAACCCGGCCTTTCAAATACATAAATAAATCTTAGAAAGGAAGAAAATGGCATTAAATTAAAAAAAATATGGCTTACTGAAAGAGCATCCTTCCTTCATCCTTAGCCACTCTAGAAATCCATGTGAATGTCTTGGACTATTCTTCAGGGGGTCTCTCATATGAGGCTAAGTCTTCCCCACATGGTTTCCTAAACTCTTGTGAACATATATTTTCTTAATTTATGGTATACTTTCTTAATTTTTATGTGCGATTTTGGTCTTCCCTTCTTATTACTCCAAAAATAGGAGGAAACAGCAGTGTGCTATTGACTCCCTGCAGTCAAATCTGGATTCTGAGGCTAGGAGCAGAATGGAGGCAACCCGACTGAAAAAGAAGATGGAAGCGGACCTCAACGAGATGGAATTTCAGCTTCGTGGTGCCCAACGGAAGCTGTCAGAGACAACCAACTCCCTGGGCAAGTTTCAGGGTCAAATGAAGGTATTTTCAAACTGTACTAACGGGAAAGGGGTGAGAAATGTCTCTTTTCACGGAAGCAACAGAGTGTATTGAACAATACAGGTGGAGACAATGAAGAGAGTAGACACAGGCTTACATTCACATGGGACACAACCCATGTTGAACTCAGAGGAAACTGTGCTCCAGCCCTGTCTGTTCTCTCACAGGACCTTCAAAGGAAGCTGGATGACAGCACACTCATGAACAGTGATCTGAAGGAACAGGTGGCCGTGGCTGAACAGCGCAACTCCCTGCTGCAGTCTGAACTGGAAGAACTAAGGTTCTTGCAGGAGCAAAGTGAGCGTGGGCGCAAGCTGGCAGAAGAAGAACTCCTGGAAGCCACAGAAAGAATCAACCTTTTCCATACCCAGGTGGGGTCCAGAAACTCTCCATTAGCTGGTTCAGTTGGTTGAAGATGGTGATTTCCACAGTTGGCTCAGCTTTAGACCATGCCCAGTTTCTATGCCTTTTTAAAATCAAGGTTTTTTGCTTTTAAATTTTTTTCTTTTAATTTTTAATTAGTTTTTAACAGATTCAATGTAATTTGTAGATACAATTCTAAGGACATATTGATATTCCCTTCTGCCCTCCCTCCACCTCTGTCCATCCCACCCTCTTTTCCTCTCTTATTATTTTTAGTTTCTGAGATAACGTATTTTAAAATTACAAAACAATAAAGACTTAATACTTCACCAAATAAGAAGCTTAATGAGTAAAAATCAAAAAGAACTAGTTTAGTGGGAATAGATATTGACTATAAATAATAATTGATAAGAAAATGATCATTTCACCCATATACAGTAAATTCTAAAATAATCACAAATCATTACAATTATAGCACTATAACATTCTGAACCATTGGTTTGGCAAAGGTATAAAATAAAGGTTTTTTTTTTTTAAAGATTTATATATTTATTTGAGAGGCAGAGGTATAGACAGAGAGAGGGAGAGACAGAGAGAGGAGTCTTCCATCTGCTGGTTCACTCCCCAAATGACTACAATGGCTAGAGCTAGCCTGATCCAAAGCCAGGAGCCAGGAACTTCTTCTGTGTCTCCCATGAGGGTACACGGTCCTAAGCACTTGGGCCATCTTCTGCCCTCTCAGGCCATTAGCAGAGAGCTGGATTGGAAGTGGAGTAGCTGGGAAATGAATCAGCACCCATATAGGATGCCAGCACTGTAGGGAGAGAATTGACCTATTACGCCACAGTGCTGGCCCCAAAACAAGGTTTTACAAAACAATATTTGCTGTAATCCTGATACACAAATTTATTTTTCTTTCCTTTTTGTTTGTTTTTAAAATTTTATCCCCATGGAAAATGTGTGGTATTTGTCTTTCTTGGACCAGCTTATCTTAGTCAACAGAATGTCCTCCAGTTGTGTCCATTGTGCTAAAAATGGTAGAATTTCATTCTTTTTAATAGCTAGGTAATATTATATATATATATATATATATATATATATATATATACACACACACACACACACACACACCATTTTCTTATCCATTCATGTGGTGATGGACACCTTGATTAGATCCAAATGTTGGCTAACATGAACAGCACTGCTATAAACATGGTGGTGCAGTTATATTTTTGATACATTGTATTAAAGTCTTTTGGGTATACACCCAACAGTGGGATTGCTTAATCTTACAGCAAGTCTATTTCTAGTCTTTTAAGATCTCCACATTGTTTTCTGCAGTGACTGCACTAATTTACATTCCCAACAGTGTGTAAGTATTCTCCTTTGTCCACATCCCCACCAGCATTTGTTATTATCTGTCTTTTGGATTTTAGCCATTCTGAAAGGGATGAGGTGAAGCTCATTGAGGTTTTGATTTGCATTTCACAGATGGCTAGTAATGGTCAGCATTTTTCCTACATTTGCTAATCATTTATATATCTTCTATTGGGAACTATCTATTGAAGCCTTTTATACATTTCTCAAATAGATTGTTTTTTCCTTGTTGAGTTTTTTAACTTGCTGATGTATTTGGGATATTAATCCTTTGTCAGATAGGTGGCTTGTAAATATTTTTTTCCTATTTTGTTGGATGTATTTTCACTCTATTGATTGCTTGCTTTGTTGTGCAAAAGCTTCTGAGTTTGATGTTGTCCCATGTGTTTAGTTTTGCTTTTATTGTCTGTGCTTTGGGGTCTTGTCCAAGTCATCCCCTACACCAATGTCTTAAAGTGGTTCCCCTACATTTTCTTCTGGTAACTTAGGTCTTAAATTTAGGCCTTTGAACTATCTTGAGTTGATTTTTGTATATAGTGAGAGGTATGGATCTAATTTCATTTTCTATATCTATTTATCCAGTTTAGCCAGAACCATTTGTTAAAGAGATTATTCTCACTCCACTATATGGTCTGAGCACTTTTTATCAAAAATCAGTTGGCTATATGTATGTAATTTGTTATTGGGTTTTAGTTCTTTGAGGTTCACTGATAAGTTCTTTTCTATTTTTTGGATGTATTGATAAATTTCCCTCTCAGCAGTGCTTTTGATATGTCCTGTAAATTTTAGTATACTGTTTTCCCATTTTCAATCAATTTTAAATTTCCTTACTGTCTTTTTTTGACTGATTGCTCAGAAGAAAGATGTTTAATTTCCATGACATTGTATGGCCTTCTAATTTGTTATTAGTTTTTAGTTTTATTGCTTTATGGTAAGAAAGGATATGTGCTATGATTTCAGCTTTTTAAAATTGGAGGCATTTTTCATAGCCTACCATATGAAGAGTGCTCCATATGCTGTTGAAAAGGAGGTGTATTCTGCAGCTGTTGATTGTTCTGTAGGTACCTATTATATCCTATTGATTTAGCATTCAGTTCAACCCTCAGTTTTTGATTTTCTGTCTGGATAAACTGTCCATTGTTAAAACTAAGGTGGTTAGTACCAACATTATTGTACTGGAGTCTGTCTCTCCCTTTATGACTACTCATATTTACTTTTGATATTTGGGTGCTCTCTATTATATAAAATTGCTATTGCTCCTTGCTGATTGAACCCTTTATCATTATATATTTGATGTTCCCTATCTTTTTTTTTACTGCTAATGATTAAATATGGCTATTTCTGCTTTCTTTTGGAGTTCATGTGCATGGAATACCTTACTCCAGTCCTTTACTTTGTGTCTATGCTTATCCTAAGAACTGGAGTGACTTTCTTGGAAGCAACCTATAGTTGGGTTTGGTTTTTATATCCATGCTGTCATTTATGTCTTCTAATTCGAGAATTTAACCTATTTACATTTAGAGTAATTAACAAAAAGTAAGCTCTTAGTATTGCTGTTTTGCTGTTTTCTAGTTTTATTGTAGTTTCTTCATTTCCTTCTCTTAGAATCTTCCTTTGTCATTAAGAGATTTAATCTAGCAGTTTGTTTATCCTCCCTTGCTTATTATTTCTGAAGTATATTATAGATTTTCATCTTGTAAAAGTTTTTGCTACACTCTGCCTATGCTATTTTAAATGATTTTGTTTACAAATAATCAGCATTTATACCTGTACTTTCCTTTATGAAGAAAGAGTTTCTATAGAATTATGTGCAGTGAGCATCCTGGGAAAAAACCCTGGAAGATAATTTCTTCCATTCCAGTTCATGCTTATGGTAATATAAATCCTGAATATTCACAAAAGCCATTCTACTTAAAGGCAATGGGTAGCAGCACTGAAGATGCTTCATTGTGGCACAGCGGGTAAAGCCACCACTTGCAGTGCCAGCATCCCATGGGGATGCCCATTTGAGTCTTGGTTGCTCCACTTCTGATCTTGCTCCCTGCTAATGCACCAGGGAAAGCAGTAGAAGACGGCCCAAGCATTTCAGCCCCTGACTTCATGTGGGATACCTAGAAGATGCTCCTAGCTCCCGGCTTCAGATGGGCCCAGCTCTGGCCATTGTTGCCATTTGGGGAGTGAACCAACAGATGGAAGATTTTCTCTGTCTCTCTCCTCACCCTCTCTTCTGTAACTCACCTTTCAAATAAATATTGAATAAATAAATCTTCAAAAAAGAAGATGTTTCATGACATGGAAGAAGGTAAAGTCTATGAGGAAGGAATGTCTATTTCCAATGCTATTCCTGCAACCAAGAGAGACACTAATGGTATAAAGTAAAATGATAATATAAACAAGATAATGTAAAAAAAAAAAAAATTAGGCCGGCGCCGTGGCTTAACAGGCTAATCCTCCGCCTTGTGGCACTGGCACACCAGGTTCTAATCTCGGTTGGGGCGCCGGATTCTATCCCGGTTGTCCCTCTTCCAGGCCAGCTCTCTGCTATGGCCCGGGAAGGCAGTGGAGGATGGCCCAAGTGCTTGGGCCCTGCACCTTCATGGGAGACCAGGAGAAGCACCTGGCTCCTGGCTTCGGTTCAGCGAGATACGCTGGCCGCAGCAGCCATTGTAGGGTGAACCAACAGCAAAAAGGAAGACCTTTCTCTCTGTCTCTCTCTCACTATCTACTCTGCCTGTCAAAAAAACAAAACAAAACAAAACAAAAAAAAACTAAAAATAAAAAACAAATTCCCCATGCCTTTTATAAACAACTTCTACCCTAAGATTTCATGCCCTCAGAAAAAAACATGATTCAACCATGAAACAAATAGCCAGCAGGTCTTTGGCCTTCAGTGTCACAATCGAGGAAGAAAATTAGGGCAACTGCTCCACAGAACACAGGGAATCCTATGTTAATAATAAGAGATGCTAAGGTTGGGAAGATCAGGCTCATTGTACTTTTCCAATCTCCTCCCCCCTGCAAGGTAATATAGGAAAAAGATGTTGATAAGGAGGAGGAACTTCTTCTTCTTCCTGGATTCAGGAAGAAAACTATTTAGCCCTGAAATCCTATTGGATGAAATTGGATCCATTCAAGTATGCCCTTAATGGTAACAATGTATTAAGAATGCAAGTATGAGAGGACGTCAAAATGTTGGTGGAACAAAAAAAGTAAATTCAGGGACTGGCACAGCGGTGTAGCAGGTTAAGCTGCCACCTGTGGCACCAGCATCCTGTATGGGTGGTTGTTCCTATCCCAGTTGCATAATTTTTGATCCAGCTCTCTGCTCATGTGCCTGGGAAGGCAGTGGAGGATGGTCCAAATACTTGGACCCATGCACCCATGTAGAAAATACGTAAGAAGCTCCTGGCTCTTGGCTTCGGATCAGCCCACCTCCAGCATTGTGGCCATTTGGGGAGTGAGCCAGTGGACTGAATCTCTCTCTCTCTCTCTCTCTTTGTATCTTTGTCATTCATGTAAATAAATAAATCTTTAAAAACAAAAAATTCATTTTGGTTGAAAATTTGAAGTCCTTGCATATTATAGGTCTTCAAAAACATCATGAAAATGCATGTTATGAAACCAACTATGCAAGGATTCAATTTTTTGTGCCCATTTTTCATGAACATTTTGAAATATATTCCTTTTGCTTAACTGTAACAAAATTTGTTCCTGCTTCCTTCCCACTGTGTCTTAAACAAATCTGCTTGCAATAATGGTCTCAACTTGCCTAACAGCAATGTTTTTTCCTTAGAACACAACCCTCCTCAACCAGAAGAAGAAATTGGAGGCTGATATTGCCCAGCTTCAGAAAGAAGCCCAAGAGGCAAAGCAGGGACTTCAAAATGCAGAAGAGAAGGCCACAAAAGTAGCAACTGAGGTGGGTCCACAGACTGCTTGTTCAAGCCTATCGCCCAGAGTTTACTGGAGCAAAGAAGGGTCCCATTGATTCCCTATAGAGCTAGGAAGCAGACGGTTATCCCTTTTGTCTCTCTATTCCAGCTTGATGAATTAGCCCAGCTAGCTCCTCCCCTCCAACCTAACCTGGCAATGAAAAGCAGCAGTTGAATTATGATAAGCAAAACCTTATAGTAGTCCTTTTTTTTTTTAGGTTTAGCCACTTTCTACCTGTGAATCTACATATCCAGTGTCTAAAAACAATTTTTCTTGTGTTCTCTTATAACTAATTCTTAGGGTCCATAATGGTTTTGTGACAGTGGCCTTGAAAGAATGTTTAAATCACTTATTTTTTACAACTCATACTACAGCATGAACAGTAAAATTAGGTTAATAAAGGGCTTCAGGGATTATGGATCTTCTTTATTTGCAAATTTAAAATTATTAATGCTGATACTTTTCCTAAATGACACTAAGGTCAAGATGGGCTGGAAGCCTTGACTGTGCCTTTGTGGGAACTGAGAGAAGACCACTCACCATGTATCCCCTGGGAATAGACACAGTACTTGTCTGAAGTGGCATAAAAAGAGAAAGGTACCACCAAGCAAAAAAAATACTAGTGGAGGGAGAGTGAAAGGGAGTATTTGTGTGTGGAAAACCTAGCTCGATACAAGACATTCAATTATGTTTTACATTAATCATTTTAAAATTAAAAAGAGGTAAAGAGTTTCTGTCTAGATTTGTTCAAGTTTTGTAGCAGTTGAAGCACTAAGAAAAACCTTGACACCAAAGCCCAGCCACTAGGTCATTGTGATATACATTGCCCTCTAAGAATGGAGAAATACAGCTATCACTCAGCTATTTCAGGACAATACTTCTGCATTCTGATGGGATAGGTGTTTGAAACGTGGAAGATGTCTTGATAAGATTTTCTTGACACAGTGCCCTTCTTTGTCTCTTTTAATAGTTTTTGTGTTGAAGTCTATTCTGTCTGATATTAGGATGGCTATATCAGCTCTTTTTTCAGTTTCTGTTAGCTTGGAACATCTTTTTTCATCCTTTTACCTTCAATCTGTGGGTATCTTTGTAGCTGAGATGTGTTTCTTCCAGGCAGCAAATTGATGGGTTCTGTTTTTTAATCCTTTAAGCCTCTCTGTATCTTTTAACTGGAAAGTTGAGGCTATTTACATTCAAGGTGACTATTGATAAGTGAGGACTTTGCCCTCCCATTTTCCCATAACTAGTCCTATTGTTTACTTTGGATGTCGTTTGTAGTTTTACTGAAAGATTTTCTGTCTTCATCTTCTTCCACAGTGATGACCATATCTCTGTGTTTCTGTGTGTAACATCTTTTTTTTTAACTTTTATTTAATGAATATAAATTTCCAGTGTACAGCTTATGGATTACAATGGCTTCCCCCTCCCATAACTTCCCTCCCACCCGCAACCCTCCCCTCGCCCGCTCCCTCTCCCCTTCCATTTGCATCAAGATTCATTTTCAATTCTCTTTATATACAGAAGATCAATTTAGTATAAAGATTTCAACAGTTTGCACCCACATAGCAACACAAAGTGAAACATACTGTTTGAGTACTAGTTATAGCATTAAATCACAATGTACAGCACATTAAGGACAGAGATCCCACATGAGGAGCAAGTGCACAGTGGCTCCTGTTGTTGACCCAACAAATTGACACTCTAGTTTATGGCGCCAGTAACCATCCTAGGCTGTTGTCATGAGTTGCCAAGGCTATGGAAGCCTTCCAAGTTTACCGACTCTGATCATATTTAGACAAGGTCATAAAAGACAGAGTGAGGATAGTAACCAAGGATCCTAAGAGTGGCATTTACCAGGTTTGAACAATTATACAGCATTAAGTGGGGAAGAGGACCATCAGTACACACAGGTTGGGAGTGGAGCCATTGGTGGTAGAGGTTATGATTACAAAGGAATGAGGCCCAAGTGCACTAGACAGGGCGTAGAACAAAGGACAGAGTCATTATTAGAGGAGCTAAGAAAGGTGCTGTCTAAGCTACAAGTAATTTTTCTGATTGAGAGGCAAATAGAACCTGATAGAAGGGGCTTGATAATAATCTGGTGGGCTTTAGGCCTTGTAAATTAAGAGGCCCAGACCTATCTATCTCTTCACATGGGGTATATCCTAAGGGAGGTGTGAACCTCCTAGGGGAAGGCACTCTGTTGACTTTCATTACTTGGCTGGCCTGGGAGGAGAGCTGGCCAGGTAAAGGCAGGGGGCATCTCTAACAAGAAATTTACAGTTCTGCCTGCAATGTTGCTGACCCTACTTGACCTTACCCTCAGCTGCAGTGGTCACTTTGGAAGTTGGGCTGAGTGAAGGGCTTTTCAGCTTAGAGCCAATAAGATCTGTGGCTCTGACCTGGGCATCCTTTGACACCAGGGCAGGTCCATTTCCAGTGATCCAACTCTTGGCAGAGCTGCCAGGGCTCTTCATAAGCTGACTTCTGCTGAAGCCCAGGCTTACCACATTGAAAGCCACTGCAGTGGACTGGCCTGTTGGGTCTGCTTGAGGGCAGATCACTGTATAGATCTGCCATTAATAGGCCTGCCACCCATTGCTTCTGATGCCTAGCTTTCTTTTCCTCCTGGTTTGTGTTAAAGCAGACCAGAGGATGCAAGTCAAGGGAGCGCCCAAGTCCCATCTCTAATCTTCGGTGGCCTGAACTACAAGTCTATAGTCACAGGCATGTTCTGTAGTAGTTTTTCTAAGGTAGACAATGCCCATGAGGAAAATTATATTCTCACTTTAAAACTTTCTTTCCCTTTGGTCTGAAAGGGAGGTTTTTTCTACTTACTGTATACTTCTCTGATGGCGAAGTGAATCTAGCTATGAGATTATTATTTAAGTTCTTATTTTGGCTATGCTATTATAGAAAAATGTTAGCCATCTCTTTTGTAAGGTCTAAAGATTAAATTGTGCATCCTACAGATTCCTTCATAATAGAATTAGTTTCCTACCTTGAAGAGAATAGAGAAATGAAAGAACAAGTTGGGCTTAGAATAGAGAAATGAGGGAGCAAGTCCTAGATCGCTTGCTGACAATAGCAATATCACATGAATACTTAGCAAACCGTTTCAACCATTAGATAACAACTTAAGAAAACATTTACCAGAAGGTCCAATGCCTTCTATAAATTTTAAGAATCATGTATTTGAAAACACCTCTTAAATATCTAACATGGTGTAGTTTGTTTAGCCAGTAAACTTAAGCACAACCATCTAAAATGTTTTTAGTTTCTTTCTACCAACAAGTCTAAAACATATGATACACAGATTCAGGTCCCACAAATTAAAATGTATCTTTGATTGATTTTAGCAGCTTAAATTTATGGACAATCTTATCTATAAGCCATTTAAAATAAAACTCTTAATAAAATTTCCCCATGTGGACATACAATATGTACACACATATAATATAGCATAATAGACCAATATAGCAATTTTAATAATAGCTTTTAAAATCTTTAACTCTTTTTGTAGATTGCCAATTGATTTGAATTGCTTTTTCTTTTTAGTAACCTCAGTTAACCATACTTTCTCTCAGTTGGTACTGTTAATACATTATTGGCTTCATCTGTTTACAGAGCCATCCCAAAGTACTGAATACAATAGAAGTGGCTGGAAAAAGTCCATAGGAACCTATAGGAGGACAGCTAAACACAGAACCAATAACGCTTTAGTTTTATGAGCAGCACATCATATATAACTGTGGATGACAAAATACTTTAAGTCGCCATGTTTAAAATTATAAACTCATCAACCAACAAGAGGCACTTGCTTACTTCACAGTATTTTTGAAAGCACCTGTAGGATTTTACAAGTATTTAACCCTTTAGGCCTCTGGGGCTTTCTCATTAAGTTAACTATCATGTCTAGTAACACAAGATCATTAGACTTTTTAATTTTCAAACATTTGTATTAATAGCATTTTCCATTATAGAAACTTAAAGTCTGGTACCACATCAAATCTTGACAGTACTTCCAATATACTCCAAATAGACTGATTAGTTGGTGTCTCTATAAGATGAGAGACATAGGTCCTTCGATTTTTTCAGTTGGGCCCAAACTGGAAAAACCAAAGTCCAGGATTTACTGGAAATTTTAGAGACCAGATTGTTTGAAACTTTGATTTTTTGAATGCCTGTCAAGAATGCCAAGAAGGCTCAAAATCCAAAATATCTGGTTGAAATAAGATTCCTTAAAATCATGACATAACATAGACCAAATGTGATCATTGTTACAAGGTGATTATTCAAATCTTTGAAAATAAGCACATATTTAAATAACCCATAGCTCTTAATAAAAATTCAGCTGTTTTTGAACAATTAGAATTTAACAGACATCAAAAGAACATAATAGATTACTTTAACACATTGCTTTAACAGAGCATCAGAGTTTAATTCTATGTCAAAGAGAAATTGAGCTTCCTGTGATCTTTTGCTGTGAGGTTTCCTTCCTTTACCTTCTTTCATATTGGTGACCATGTTTCTGTGTTTCTGTGTGTAACACATCTTTAAGCATCTTTTGCAGGGCAGGATGAGTGGCAACAAATTCTTTCAGTTTCTGTTTGCTATGAAAAGTCTTAATTTCACCTTCATTCACAAATGAGAGCTTTGCAGGATATAGTATTCTGGGCTGGCAATTTTTCTCTCTTAGTACCTGGGCTATGTCTCGCCATTCCCTTCTAGCTTGTAGGGTTTCTGATGAGAAGTCTGCTGTGAGTCTAATTGGAGATCCTCTGAAAGTAATCTGATGTTTCTCTCTTGCACATTTTAGGATCTTTTCTTTATGTTTCACTGTGGTGAGTTTGATTACAACATGTCGTGGTGAGGATCTCTTTTGGTCATGTTTATTAGGGGTTCTATAAGCTTCCTGTACTAAGATGCCTCTGTCCTTCTCCAAACCTGGGAAATTTTCTGCTAGTATCTCACTGAAAATGCCTTCTAATCCTTTCTCCCTCTCCATGCCTTCAGGAACTCCTAGAACCCAAATGTTGGGTTTTTTAATAGTATCCTGTAGATTGCCGACAATATTTTTTAGATTTCTAATTTCTTCTTCTTTTCTTTGGTTTGCCTGTTTCCTTTCCTGTTCTCTGTCTTCTAAGTCTGATATTCTCTCTTCTGCTTCACCCATTCTGTTTTTAAGGCTCTCTAATGTGTTTGTCATTTGATCTATTGAATTCTTCATTTCATTATGATTTCTCGTCACTATCAGAGTTTCTTGTTCCACTAGTTGTTTCATTTCATTTTGATTCCTCCTTAATATTTCACTTTCACGAGAGAGATTTTCTATCTTGTCCATTAAGGATTTCTGTAGTTCAAGAATTTGTTTTTGAGAACTTCTTAATGTTCTTATCAATTTTTTGAGATCCGCTTCTTGCATTTCTTCGATCTCATCATCTTCATAATCTTGAATTGGGGTGTCTTTTTCATTTGGGGGCGTCATAGTGTCTTCCTTGTTCTTGTTAGCTTGGTTTTTGCGTTTGTTGTTTGGCTTGTTGGAGATATTTGGTTTCTTCACTGTGGTGTTTTTTCTTGTTACACTATGGCTCTATATTAAGTGGACTGTCAGAGCGGCAAGATGGCGGAATAGGCAGGGAGCACACTATTAGTCCGGGGGGAGAGAAAGTTTAATATAAGTGGAGATACTGCAGGGTCAAGGAAGAGTAGGGGATGAAACAGCAGAGGAAACTCTTCCGGAACTAGTGATTCACAGTGGACCTGCGTGGAGAGCGTGAGAGCCCAAGTTCGGGACACCAGCGGCAGACTCAACACACCAGCGCTGGAACGCGAGGTGAGCCAAACCTCAATAGCCCGAGATACCAGCGGGCAAGCGGAAAGAGGAGGCTAGAGGGAACGAGGCTTGAAACTCCGTGGGGAAAAGTTCACCAGGCTAACTAGAAGAGAGATAGGAAAAAAATAAAAAAAGTGACCGATACGGACACAAGTTTCTCTCTCTCCGCTCACCTCTCAAAGGCGAGCAAGACAGAGCAGGCGCCATTTTGGACATACGTCATAAGCAGGGCGACCTCAGGTCTGCACCAGCCCTGAGCCTAGCAGAAAAACCTGACTCTGGGGGGAGGGGTGAAATAACAGGAGATTAGCATCTAACTTGGCAACCCAGTGAGAGACTGCAGGAGAATGGGAGCCCACACTGAGGGCAGCAGAGATTCCCTGTGTGGTCCTTGGGAAAGAGCTTCCAATCTCTGGCTCCTGTGGGTATATCATTTGCCTGCTAACTACCTCCAATTACATTCAGCTGTGCGGAATTACTTCCCTTTTAAATCAAAAAAAAGAAAGAGAGATTTACCACACCTAACCTGGGAGTGTCATCTTTGACACACCCTCAACCCTGAGGAACCAAACACAGCTCTCAGTGTAGCATCTTTTGTAAGGCTGGATGGGAGGTGACAAATTCTCTCAATTTCTGTTTGTTATGGAAGGTCTTTATTTTTACCTTTATTCATAAATAGTTGACAGTTTTGTTTTCTTAATACTTGGAATATATCTCACCATTCTTTCCTAGCCTGTAGGGTTTCTGATGAGAAGTCAGCTGTGAGTCTATCTGGAGATCCTCTGAAAAATTTGGCATTTCTCTCGTGCACATTTTAGAATCTTTTCTGTGTTTTACTGTGGAGATTTTGACTACAATGTGTCATGCTGAAATTATTTTCTGGTCATTTCTATTAGGAATTCTATGTGGTTCCTGTACTTGAATGTTTCTTTTTCCTAACAGGGGAAATTTTTTGTATTTATTTCACTAAAAAAAGCCTTCTAATCCATCCTCTCTTTCCATGCTTTCAGGAACTCCTAGACCCATATGTTGGGTTGTTTTATAATATCCTGTAGATCTCCAACAGTGTTTTTTAGTTTTCTAATTCATTCTAATTTTTGGTCTGACTGTAAAATTTCCAGATATTCATCTTCTCAGATGTTCTTTTTTCTGCTTCACCGAGTCTGTTGTTAAGGCTTTCCTCCACATTTTTTGTTTATTCTATTGAATTCTTCACTTCTAGTATTTCATTTTGATTTTTTAAGTCTCAATTTCATGGGAGAAATTTTCTTTCATGTCATGTACAGATTTCATTATTTCATGGATTCGCTTTTGATTACTTCTAAATCATCGTACGATCAGGTTTTTTTTTTTTTTTTTTAAATTCCATCACTGGCATTTCTTCAGTCTCTTCATTTTCACATGCTAGTACTGAAGTATTGTGTTCTTTTGGATTGGTCACGTTGTCCTCATTGTTTCTTGAATTGCTGCATCTATTATTTGGCATTTGTAGAGATACTTTTTAGTTCTTTTTTTTTTTTTTTTTTTTTTTTTTTTTTTTTTTTTTTTTTTTTGCCCTGTGATGGCTTTTATCTTTAGAGTATTCCTCTGTGGCTTAGTGGAAGGTCTGCTTTTTCAGTGAATACCCAGATGCCTGTGGTGGGTGTGGCCAGGGAGTTTTGTTCAGTGTTCCAGGGTGAAAGAAGTATACAAAGTGACACCCAATTTGCATGTGGTAAATCTTTTTTATTTTTATTTTTTGAGTGTGCAAGTTCTTTTCTGCTGTGTTTATGTTGTCTCATGCTCACCTCCTCTCCTCCAAGGAGACCAGTGCTGGGCACTAGCCCCACTGGGTTGCTATTTATCTGCACTGCCCCATGAACCACACAAAGGATCTGTGCAGTCCTTGGTATGAGCACATATTCCACAGCAATGACCCTCATCAGGGAATCAGGGAGCCCCAAGCATGTACAGCTGCCCACAGTGACTGCCCAAATTCTGAGCCACACTCTGCACCCTCCCATGTGGCCACAGTGTTTTCACAGTCCTGGAACACAAGTCTCCCACAGTCACAAGCACTCAGCCCTGTTAGCCCTCCCAGTCAGAATCAGGCATCTCTACTTAGCTGTTCGCTGAGTGCACAGAAACTAGCTGGTGCAGCTGTTTCATATGTCCAAAATGGTACCCACCCTCTCTTAGATTGTTACAGGATGCTGGTGCAGGGTGGTCAGGGAGAAATATGCTCCCTTTTTTTCTCCTCCAGTTTGGCAGGTACACTGTCCCCTCAGGCTCTAAGCCAGACCCACACCAGGCTCTTCCCGCAGCTTTATTGCCAGTGCCTTGGGCTGCTGCAGTCTGGTCTCACCTCACTCTCCAAGGCTGGCACTGGGGATCTGGGCTGCTGGGGTCCTGAGCTGTGCGTGTCAGCACCCTCCACATACGTCCACAATGTCCCTGAAATTTGCATGAAGTTTCCTCTGCTTTATTCTCCCTAAATCTTCCCTGAAACTACTCTCTCCACTTTTTTAAAAACTATCTTTCCTTAGACTAGAGCAGTAAGCTCCCTCCCTATTCTACCATCTTGGATCTCCATCAAAACTGTTGTTAATAATTGTGTTGAGATACCAAGCCCCTGTAAGCATAGCCAAAGCCAAGAGGACGCTTCACTATTTACCTTCCTCTACCTCATAACAAATTATTGGCAATGAGAGCAAGCTGTTGCTGCCCAATTCCTGGAGTCTAAACTTGTTTGCAATTGTGCATAACAGCATTGTAGAAGTGAGACATGAAAAAGATTTTTATAGGTACTGCTCCACACCTTTAATGGTGCCTCATGTGATATGGCTTACTTTGTTCAATAATAAATGATGTCCTGGTGCTTTATTCAGTTGAAATCTGTTGCTTCAGTTGGTCATCTTTCTTTCATTGCAGGTGTCCTGTAGTAAGTTCCCAATGATACTTCATCTTTTGTCAGTTTCCTATACTGCTTACCCTGGTTTCCCCCATAGCTGCTGTGATCACTACTATTTTAGCATTCACAGACTCAAAGGTAGAAGAGCTTAGACCATGGTGGGAAGATAAGAACTACACAGCAGTAAGACATGGCCCAGAAGCAAGGGAAGAAACTGAAAATCATTGGCAGAAACATGACCAATGGGCTGCTTGGATAGTTTCATCCCTTTATTTCTTTTCTAGGCAGCAAACATGTCAGAAGAACTGAAGAAGGAGCAAAACGCCAATGCACATTTGCAGAAGATAAGAAAGAATATGGAGCAGACAATTAAAGACTTACAAGAAAGGCTCACTGAAGCAGAACAAAATTCCCTGACAGGAAGTAGAAAGCAAATCCAGAAATTAGAATCCAAGGTAGGAATTTGCCTGAGTAATTACAGGATTTTGACAATCCTCAGTTCCGACCCAACTGTCCAAATGTCACACAAGATATCCCCTACCTCCCTCCATCACTATCTTAGCACTTCCAGATCCCTGACCTCAATATATCACTCCATTCTTAATTGTCCAGCAAAGAGGACTTCTGAATAGAGGACATTTGTCTTCTCTCTTCTTGCAATGTAAAAATACATCCCCTCCCACTCATGGCCTCAGCTCAAGGCTCTTCACGGCCAGGGAAAGGGCAACTGGCTATATCTACACAACCTCTTGCAGTCTTGGTTCAGTGCCTTCCCTCCCATTACTTCCTCTGCAGAGTGCTCACTTCCTAATGTCCAGAGGAAGGGCAGGGAACACAAAAAAGTATCATAAAAGACTTAGGAAAGATACAGTTAAGATAAAGGCTGACAAAAACAGCATGTAGCACCTGCTTCACGGAGCTTAAATACAAATAAGCAGACCTATCTTGAAAATGGGATTTTAAAACTATTTAATAAATTTCAGTGGCTATATACAGGGCATTAGATAGATGCTCCAAATACGGAAACAATATTCAGTTGGGATTTGATAGTTCGAAAGGCCCTCTGAAAAATAACATATCACCTTTGCACAGTTATGATCCCTCCAAACAACTGTGTTGAATTAAAAAAAATAAAGAAATGAGGCAGAGATCCTATGGATCACACCTAGCAACCCAACGATGATAAAAGGCAAGGGCATTGTGAGGAGTACATACCATTTATTTTTAGAAAGGAGGAAAATAAGACATACACAGATTTATTTATATTTTTAAAAAGTAATAGTGACAGGATAAATTAAAACCAATACAAAGGTTACACCTAGGAGAATAAAGGAATGAAATTTAGATCTCTGAATGCGCCCTGTTGTTTGACTTGCAAAATTACATCACTACATAATTTTTTAAAATGACAAAGAAGAAAAAGTCTAAAATTTTCACACCGATGAAAGCAAATAAATCTAATTATATATCATTAGGTGCATAAAATATGTACAAAGAATTATTATTACTTTTAAATGATATTTTTGTCTGTATGTCCCTTACAGAATATATCATGACAAAAAAGCAAGCTTAATTTTAATTTCAAAATAACATTTTATTGCTATGGGTGATAAAAACATATAATTAAACAATACATATAAGAACCAAGATTTTTTTAGCATAGGATGAAAAGCACATTAGTATAAAAATCAAATTATTTATATTACACATTTTCCCTATAAAGTACATGAATGATACCTTTATTTCCAACTAAAATTTAAGATTGCAGGATTTTTTCAAAATTGATATTTTTTCCATTATTGTGGCCTACACCAATAACTCAGTAGCAATGAGTTCCTAAATAACAGATGATACTAAGGAATTATGGTTAATATTAAAAACATAACAATAATACTGTTGTGTTTGTCAATATTCTGTTACTGTTACAACATACCTGAGGCTGGATAATTTATAAAGACCAGAAGTTTGTTAGGCTCAGTTCTGGAGGCTAAGAAGCCCAAGAGCATGGCGCTGGCATCTGCTTGTTCTCTCTCTGGTGAGAGATATCTTGCTATATCATACCATGTCAGAGGGCATCCCATGGCAAGACAGGACAAGGGTGACAGCTCAGGTCTCTTCCTATTTTGGGGCCCCACTTTCATGGCCTTATCTATTCCTAAACATCTTCTAAATGCCCCCTACCTCCAAATACTATTAACAAAAGATTTTGAGGTTTTCAACATGTGAATTTTGGGGGGACACATTGAAATCATAGCAACCATTGTTACTCATTAGAATTACAGAAAGAAGTATTTACAGGTGAGATTAGGATATCTAGAATTTGCTTTAGTAAAGATGATGCCCTGTTAGTTTATGTATAAACAGATCTGTGTGTTGAGTTCCTCTAGTGTAGTTACCAAGATTTTTTTCACCTGGATGCATCCTTACACCTGCACACAAGTTGATCACACACCTCTCTAGTTCAGTACAGCTCCAGTAGCAGGAGGGACACGAGCAAGAGGTTCATACCTCAGAGCAGCGGGTTTCACAGTTTTTTTTTTTTTTCTTTTTTTTTTTCAGTTTTTATTTTTTTTTAAACTTTTATTTAATGAATATAAATTTCCAGTGTACAGCTTATGGATTACAATGGCTTCCCCCTCCCATAACTTCCTTCCCACCTGCAACCCTCCCCTCGCCCGCTCCCTCTCCCCTTCCATTTGCATCAAGATTCATTTTCAATTCTCTTTATATATAGAAGATCAATTTAGTATAAAGATTTCAACAGTTTGCACCCACATAGCAACACAAAGTGAAACATACTGTTTGAGTACTAGTTATAGCATTAAATCACAATGTACAGCACATTAAGGACAGAGATCCCACATGAGGAGCAAGTGCACAGTGGCTCCTGTTGTTGACCCAACAAATTGACACTCTAGTTTATGGTGCCAGTAACCATCCTAGGCTGTCGTCATGAGTTGCCAAGGCTATGGAAGCCTTCCAAGTTTACCGACTCTGATCATATTTAGACAAGGTCATAAAAGACAGAGTGAGGATAGTAACCAATGATCCTAAGAGTGGCATTTACCAGGTTTGAACAATTATACAGCATTAAGTGGGGAAGAGGACCATCAGTATACACAGGTTGGGAGTGGAGCCATTGGTGGTAGAGGTTATGATTACAAAGGAATGAGGCCCAAGTGCACTAGACAGGGCGTAGAACAAAGGACAGAGTCATTATTAGAGGAGCTAAGAAAGGTGCTGTTTAAGCTACAATTAAGTTTTCTGATTGAGAGGCAAATAGAACCTGATAGAAGGGGCTTGATAATAATCTGGTGGGCTTTAGGCCTTGTAAATTAAGAGGCCCAGACCTATCTATCTCTTCACATGGGGTATATCCTAAGGGAGGTGTGAACCTCCTAGGGGAAGGCACTCTGTTGACTTTCATTACTTGGCTGGCCTGGGAGGAGAGCTGGCCAGGTAAAGGCAGGGGGCATCTCTAACAAGAAATTTACAGTTCTGCCTGCAATGTTGCTGACCCTACTTGACCTTACCCTCAGCTGCAGTGGTCACTTTGGAAGTTGGGCTGAGTGAAGGGCTTTTCAGCTTAGAGCCAATAAGATCTGTGGCTCTGACCTGGGCATCCTTCGACACCAGGGCAGGTCCATTTCCAGTGATCCAACTCTTGGCAGAGCTGCCAGGGCTCTTCATAAGCTGACTTCTGCTGAAGCCCAGGCTTACCACATTGAAAGCCACTGCAGTGGACTGGCCTGTTGGGTCTCCTTGAGGGCAGATCACTGTACAGATCAGCCATTAATAGGCCTGCCACCCATTGCTTCTGATGCCTAGCTTTCTTTTCCTCCTGGTTTGTGTTAAAGCAGACCAGAGGATGCAAGTCAAGGGAGCGCCCAAGTCCCATCTCTAATCTTCGGTGGCCTGAACTACAAGTCTATAGTCACAGGCATGTTCTGTAGTAGTTTTTCTAAGGTAGACAATGCCCATGAGGAAAATTATATTCTCCCTTAAAAACTTTCTTTCCCTTTGGTCTGAAAGGGAGGTTTTTCTACTTACTGTATACTTCGCTGATGGCGAAGTGAATCTAGCTATGAGATTATTATTTAAGTTCTTATTTTGGCTATGCTATTATAGAAAAATGTTAGCCATCTCTTTTGTAAGGTCTAAAGATTAAATTGTGCATCCTACAGATTCCTTCATAATAGAATTAGTTTCCTACCTTGAAGAGAATAGAGAAATGAAAGAACAAGTTGGGCTTAGAATAGAGAAATGAGGGAGCAAGTCCTAGATCGCTTGCTGACAATAGCAATATCACATGAATACTTAGCAAACCGTTTCAACCATTAGATAACAACTTAAGAAAACATTTACCAGAAGGTCCAATGCCTTCTATAAATTTTAAGAATCATGTATTTGAAAACACCTCTTAAATATCTAACATGGTGTAGTTTGTTTAGCTAGTAAACTTAAGCACAACCATCTAAAATGTTTTTAGTTTCTTTCTACCAACAAGTCTAAAACATATAATACACAGATTCAGGTCACACAAATTAAAATGTATCTTTGATTGATTTTAGCAGCTTAAATTTATGGACAATCTTATCTATAAGCCATTTAAAATAAAACTCTTAATAAAATTTCCCCATGTGGACATACAATATGTACACACATATAATATAGCATAATAGACCAATATATCAATTTTAATAATAGCTTTTAAAATCTTTAACTCTTTTTGTAGATTGCCAATTGATTTGAATTGCTTTTTCTTTTTAGTAACCTCAGTTAACCATACTTTCTCTCAGTTGGTACTGTTAATACATTATTGGCTTCATCTGTTTACAGAGCCATCCCAAAGTACTGAATACAATAGAAGTGGCTGGAAAAAGTCCATAGGAACCTATAGGAGGACAGCTAAACACAGAACCAACAACGCTTTAGTTTTATGAGGGTTTCACAGTTTCAAAAGGGTAGTAAGGGAGGCCAGAAAGGCATGGACAGAAAGAGGCTCCTCCCAGCAGCAGGATCAGCCAACCCCCTTCCCACCTCAACTCTCTGCCTGCTTTCCTGCCTTATTTCTCCCCATAGCATTTAATATCACCAGAGTGTACACTTTGCTTTCTCCCATTGCAGTTCAAAAAAGAGTCTCATTTGGTTTGTTCACTACTCTAACCCTAGCATATATGTGGTGTGTGGTAGGAAACTTTGTTGAATGAATTTTAAGTTAGCCATGTTTAGCACAACTGTATAGTGCCAGATGCATATTTTTTACATAATAGATCTCCAATAAAGCAGGGCTATAGAGCTATGTCTGACATTTGTGTGACAGAGACGTGGGGTCTGATTGCTTCAAAGAGCCAGCATTGAACACAGAGAAAAAGCTAAGAATAGGCAGTGTACTGGCTTACTCTTAAGGATGGTACATAGAGCTTCCTCTCTGTATTTACAGATGTTCACATATATACACACACACATATGATTTTTGCCTTTTAGAAGATAAGCTTATTACCTTTATGTGAATTAGCCTCTCACACTCTTCAGAGTGTGAATAGTCCTTTTATGAGATCACATAGTCCAACCAACTCACTTTTGCTTAGAGTTTCACCAAAGAGGTATCTCTGTTTAATCACTACCAGAAATAAAGCAGATACATCTTACTTTGACAGCTTCAAATGGTGATACCAATCAGCAAATTTGAGGAGTCTTCAAAAAGTTCATGGAATTACAAAAAACACTATGCATGGGTTTCAAAAATTTCTTTACTAAAATATCTCTTCATTCTCCATGAACTTTTTGAAATACCTTTGTAAAACGCCACCCTTATGGCCTGCATGTGTTATGGTTTGGTTGCAGGTACGTGAACTGGAGGGTGAACTGGAGGGTGAAATCCGTCGCAATGCAGAGGCCCAGAGGGGAGCCCGCAGACTGGAGAGATGCATCAAAGAGCTGACCTATCAGGTAATTCCAGGACACATCCCCTGTGTGCCTTGCTGGGCTCCACTTTGCAGAAATGTGCTTCTTCCTGCCTGAGATGCCCTTCCAGGACCCCTGCAGCTCCCTACATGCAGTAGCAGCCACTCCTTGGACTGCTGTGCTATCAGTAGTTTGGGTTGGTTCCTTTACAGAGCTCTTGGGAGACAGACTGTAAATGGTAAGTTATAATCAGAAGTGTAGAGTTCCTTAGACTGTCATTTTTTTCACACATAATCTCGAAGACTTTCTGAATCTAACCAATTAACATCAGTCTCAAGCACATAACTGAAAAGAGATGGGCATACCTCTTGCCAGGAAGTAATGCATTTCTAAAGTCATATAATCCTTCATCTGCATTTACAGTTTCTACCCTTTCTTTCAAATGGATTAGCATCAAGTTCCTGGTACCAGCCTCGCAGCTTCCTAGCAGAGTAGGTGCAAATATTTCAGTTGTTGAACACAGATGACCAAACTCACTTTCTTTCACAGTGCCCAACAGAATTTATTCCACTGGAAGGGCAAACTTCCTTTACATTTTACAGCTCCGCTGGTGGTACAAATGCAAGATCTGCCACTCTTGATTTTGTTTCCTGGGGATGAGCTGTTAGAAATGTCAAAGCCTTCCTTCCTTGCAGCAAGAAACAGTGTTAACAAGAAAGCAGGATATGTACTTAGTTTCATCAGTCAATTAAAATGAAAAAAAAAAATAAAAGAAGTAAACAAGCTGTTTGAGGCTGCTGATATAACACGGGATACTGTAAAATAAAAATGAAAAGAAGGAAGTAGAGTACAGCAAGCTGGGCTCATGATGATTAATGAGCCACTTGCCCAGGTGTTTTGTATACTGAGTAAGAGATTCTTTCCAGAGATGACCTTGTCTAACACTTCAAAACCACTGAGGAGGGAGCCCATGCTATGTGTGGCCACATCAGGAAACATCTTTAGTGTTATGAGAACATGAAAGTTTGCTATACCACTCTCCGTTGGAGGAGGGTGGGGAGGCCACGCATGTTCCTGCATGATATGGTACTTGTTAATAAAGCCTTGGTTTCTCTTTTATTTTTCTATTGATTTTTAAATATTTTCTTCTATAATCAACTTAGTTATAAAACACCAAATTCATACATTTGTTTTTCATTGTCCTAAGAAATGCATTCTTGTTCTACTGTGCCTTATCTGTGTTTCTTCATTAAAATAATCTTAGTGTTTCTCATGTATGATTACGGAGGTGCATTTCTTAATTCCTTGCAAGTGTCCGCATGATGCTTAGAATAGATTTCTTCCTTTAAATCAGTACCCAGTGAGTATGCACTTCATGCAAGATATTAAAGAAACAATATAGAGCTGTCTTAGTTGGTTGTAACTTAGTTGTTGTCCCTGAATACTAGAGACTGGGTAATTTATAAAGAATAAAGTTTAATTAAGTACCCAGTTCTAGAGGCTGTGAGGTACAAGGTCAAGGAGCTGCATTTTGTGAGGGTCTTCTTGCTGGTGAGGATCACGTGACAAAGGGCACAAACAAGAAATAGAGCCACATTGGCTTTTTAAATAAACTCACTCTGTAGATAAACTCATTAACCTGTTAATCTGAAGGGAGGAGTCCTCCATGACAGCAGACCCTCTAAGGTCTTACATCTTAACACTTCACAGCAGGAATTAAATTTCAACATGAGTTTTGGCAGAGACATTCACGCCATAGCAAGGGCCCTCTAGCTTTCTTGATATTAGTACTTGAATTTGAAATATTCAGAGGCTGGTGAAGTGCTATAGTGGTTCAAGATATATGGCTGTCATTGCTCAACTCTGTTCATTAATTTCTCAGAACCTGAAACATGTACATTTGAAGCTATTTTTCAAGTATTCCCAGATGATGTTTAATGACACTGCCTAACCCTTATTTCCTCCTATGAGGCTGTACCTGATGTGGACTCCTTGATGCTTCAAATTGCCTTCACAAACATACCTATCCATTTCAGGCAGAAGAGGACAAGAAAAATTTGAGCAGGATGCAGACTCTGATGGATAAACTTCAGCTGAAAGCACAAAGTTACAAGCAGCAAATGGAGGCAGCGGTAAGTGCCTGGGGCAGTTGTAGACTCAGGGATGTCCCAGGTGTTCTTTTTGGTTAATGGAGATTTGTGGACCTGAGCCAGAGGAGCAGCAGATCTTAAAAGTCTGCTCATTTTCTGATTTTCATTAAATTAGAATTATCACTAAAGTTAAAAATTTGCACAGTCTTTCCCTGCGGAAAGCCAGAGTTCTCTCTCAACCTTGTGGTTATACCAAAACATGTGCACTATACAAAGTGAGCCAAACAACAGCAGGGTATCATGCAAGGATAACAAAGTTTTGGCATGCTGGTCATCCTAGAGCCTCCTTTGTCCCAAAACCTTGGGTGAAATAAACACAGTTCAGTCCTTTTTCCAGATGAACCTGGACATGGTTGTGGACAAAACCACCATAGCAGAAATGCACCTGCCTTCCTTCAGTTGGGACCCATGGTTCACGGAAAGAAGCTGATAACTGCCTTATATATTGGTTTATGCTTAGTAATATTATCTTTTTGAAGGATTTTGAATTGATCATTTGAATGAATTGGGTTTAAACATTGCTGTATATTATGATTACCAATTAACTCCCATAATTTTAAACTCAAGCTCCCTCTAACTAGAGATAGAACAAGATATGGAACTGATTACAAAACAAACAACTCTTGTTATTCTATCACATATCATGTCTATGATATTATCCTGTTACTACATGCAACAGTAAGTGCTGATCAGGAAATAAAAGTTATGACAATGGATCTTGTGTCTGCTAGACAATCTGACCTCTACATATTTTACATCAAAATATGATGTTCCATTCAATACTCAGAAATTTAGGTTTTCCCCACATTTTCAATGTCCTCATGTCAAGGAAGGAAATGTTTTTTTTCTTTTTATAGGAATCACAAGTCAATCAGTATCTTTCCAAGTATAAGAAGCAGCAGCATGAGCTGAATGAAGCAAAGGAAAGGGCAGAGATAGCAGAATCTCAAGTCAATAAACTCAAGGTTAAAGCAAAAGAGTTCGGAAAAAAGGTATGGCCGCTTTGTAACTCTATTAAGGCATGGTGTTTAGGCCTAAGGCATTGCTCAACCAATGTAACAAGACATTTATTTTCCTCTTTAAAAAAGACTTTTAAAAATAACAACAAAGCTGGTTGCAATAAAAATCTTCCCATTTGTACTGAATTTTGCTTACCCAGGTAGTAATGAAGTGCTCAGCATTTGAGTGGCATGCACATGGTACAAGGGGTCTTCAAGCGTGGACAAACTATGCATAGATGTTAAATTATTTGCACCATGGCCGGCGCCGTGGCTTAATAGGCTAATCCTCCGCCTTGCAGCGCTGGCACCCAGGGTTCTAGTCCCGGTTGGGGCGCCGGATTCTATCCCGGTTGCCCCTCTTCCAGGCCAGCTCTCTGCTATGGCCCGGGAAGGCAGTGGAGGATGGCCCAAGTCCTTGGGCCCTGCACCCGCATGGGAGACCAGGAGAAGCACCTGGCTCCTGGCTTTGGATCAGTGCGATGTGCCGGCCGCAGTGGCCATAGGAGGGTGAACCAACGGCAAAAAGGAAGACCTTTCTCTCTCTCTCTCTCTCTCACTATCCACTCTGCCTGTCAAAAAAAAAAAAATTATTTGCACCAAACTAAACCTATTTCTGAATTTCATTTTCTACATACCTTTTGAACTTCCCTCATATTTATACTTCTCAAATACTTAATTCAAGGATAATGTGCAGGCTCTGTGTTGGGGGAGAGGGGCTTGATTAGTTTCTGTAGTGTAGCCAGGAGAGTAACGAGCAAAGATGATTTAAAAAGCACAAATGGATCTCCTGTATACTGAGGGTAAACTCTTTCTGTGTGTACAAGTCTATGACTTTGTACCATCTCAGTATGGAGGACAAGAAGGAAGATATTTAAATCTAAAGCAATAAGGGAGGACAAATGTTAACAGTCCTGTTTTGCACGCGTGTGCTTTTTATTCCTAATTCTTCCCCAAATACACAGAGAAACGGTCTATGTTGGTAATTCCTGAAATAGTTGTTCTGATCTAATGGAATAAGCCACTGCCCTAACTACACGGATGAAGTGTCAGAGTGGCAAAGAATATTGAACTGAATGTTTAGCATGAGTAAGATTCTCTCAGAAACAGAGCTTTAATATGAGTTCTGGCTTTAGGAAAAGCAAATCAAAGGACAACAGGAAATGTGACTCTAGCTACCAATCAGAAAATGCCTAAACAGTTCCTAGCATAGAGATTTTTAAAAATTTGATCATGCCTATCATTTTTCTTATCATGATGAATGGTTTAAAGTTTCAGTTCACTTATCCAAAATGCTTGGGACTAGAAGTGGTTTCATCTTTGAAATTTTTTCAGATACTGCACTTTTTTAATATGTATCTTGGGGATGAAAATCTGAACAAATTCATTTATGTTTATAGTACAGTTTATATGCAAAGCCTAAGGGTTATTTTATATAGTGTTTTTAGTGTATTTACATTTTGACTGCAACTGCAACCTGTTTCAAGAAATCAGTGTGCTTAAGAAATTTCAGATTTTAGAACATTCTGGACTTTGGATTTTCAGATTAGGAATGTTCAATCTGTACTAGTAACCCTGAAAGGCAAGTTGATGTGGTAGTCAATGATAAACAAAAAGGTGCTTTAAAAAAGTCTGTGTCAAATAAAAAAAAAAAAGTTTGTGGGAAAATGGAGTTAAAGCAGTTTATTGGGTACAAAAATTTTTGAAATTGATAAATATGAGGTATATTCAAAAAGCTCACTGGAAAATGCACATTATGAAAAAACTATGCATGGAGTTCAAATTATTTTATACCGAAAACCCTTTTATTTCCATTTTCCATAAATGTTTTGAATTCCTCTCATACATGAACCCCTCAGTTGCCATTCAGGATGGATTACAAGATCCCAAAAGGTTAGCAGATTCTGTGCAAGCTCCAGTTGTTATATGAACTGGCATAGTATATATGCACATAACCTGCATTACTATCCTGTGCACTTTAAGTCACTTCTAGATTACTTACAATAGTTAGTATAATGTAAACATTGTATAAATAGTTGTTATACTGTAGTTTGGGGGGGAATAATGACAAGAAAAAAGTTTGTACACATTCATTACAGATGTAATTTTTTTCTTCCAAATATTTTCAGTCACAATTATTTGAAGACATGGATGCAAAAGCCACAAATATGGAGAGAGCGCTGTATTACATTAAAGGAGGTCAAAACAATTTCTTTTGAAGAGAGACTAGGATTTGGTTGCATTGACTATATTAGATCAAAATATGAGAAGTATGAGTCATTGGCAGGCTCCTGGGGTTTCTTACTGAGTCCTGGATAGCTATCAATAGAATAAGTACTATAGAGAGGGGTCCAGTTAAATGATTTGGACTATGGCCTCAATTTGAGAAAGGTTATGGCACTGGACTTAAGACTGTTTTGTGCAGAGCCTGCCCAGAACCCCATAAGATGGATTTATTTAGGGAGGTGACTCATATGTGCTGTAACTGCATTCAGCTGCAGGAGGTCGAAGGGCCTCCCAAAACAAATGCCATGTTTTCAACTTCGCTACAGCTATTCCCGCCAAAGAATAAAACGAATAAAATGAGTGAAGCAGAAATTGCTTCTGAGAGGCCAGAGATGGCAGTGCAATGACTGTACAGTTCCTCAAATCTCATATGCACAACAAAAAAATCTTCTGATAGGAGTGTTATGTCAGGCTATGGAGCAAATTGGTGATAGGACTACAGAACCTTTTCCTTCCTGGGGAAAAGGTACCGCCTTCCTTCAAGGCAGGAGGGGGTAGAAAGTTGAGTGGCCTGACCCAGCATGCCCTGGGGTGAACTATCTTTGTCTTTTGTAATTTAGATAGTTGCCTCAATTCCTTGCATCCTTTGAAATTAGGGAAGGCTTGACTAGGGACTGCTTACCTCTGGGAAAGGACTCCTCCAGATTCTAATCAAGTATTCTACTGGTTGAAAGTCACAGAAATTTCACAGGAAGCACTGATCTGTTTTTCAGGTTCATGAAGAATAAGCAGTTCCTGCTTACAGAGAACAATGGCTGCAGAAGTTCAAGGAGGGTGCCACTTAATGGCCAAGAACTTAAGTATCATTTGAAACAAACATTTAAAAAAATGTAACTGTATAGTTAAAAATCAGCTTAAACAAAGTGATTTGAAAAATGTAATAACTGAAGGAAATATTGTTGCTTCCAAGGTCAGTAAAGATTTTTTGATCCTCAAATGGCAAGAAAACTACTTTCTAATTCACATGAAAGATCAGATGCAAGAATCATTAGTGTTAGAAAGTGAAGTAGTACTTGTTTTTTATGCTGATGGCCTCTTAATGCATAGGACTCATAGAAGACGTACTTAGACCAACTGTGAAGTTAGGTGGCCTTGCTTGATTCATCACCATATGCATGAACTGCATTTGTAGCCACTGATAGCAAGAGTAGACACAATTTTCCTGAGCACTGTGATATAAACACAGCCAGAGTTACACATTGTCGATTTGTAGGTAAAATTCTCCTAACTGACATACATGAAGGAGACTTTAAATACTGTGGCAACTTCTCACAGGAGACGCTCAGTGATAGGCTGGAAGCGGCTTTGTACTGTACCAATTTAGCTGAGCTGGAGGGACATGTTCTAGAATTTCTTTCTGGTCTTCACTGGAGTGGTCACAAGAGAAATCTGTACCTTAGTAGGCAAAAGTGAAAGAGCAGCTCTTCCTTTATCATGAAGTCAGTGTATGGCCCTAGGATGGTGACACCTTGAAAATACACCACAGGCCAGAAAGGTGAGCTAGCAGAGATTGGCAGCTTCTCTGAGTACCCACAATTCCTGGACCCAAAGCTCCTGCAGCTCCTGCAGTCTCGCCTTCCACTTGCAGAGTCCTGGCCAGGCATGCAGGCAGCTCCACAGCAATGTGCACCACATCTGCTGATCATCCACAGCAAGGCTGGGCAGGGTGTGACTGACAGATGCAGGTTCCAGTCTCTTCTGATGGACTCTTCCTCACCCTCAATCTCATCACTCCCTGTCCAGCTCTCCTTCCCAACTGGTGGCACGGCTTGCTTACAGCAATTTCAGGCTCGGCACCCCTAGAAGAAATCCTTGTTCTCCATCATTCTCTGTGGTTCTGCCTCTCTGACTTAGCCTCAAATCATATAGATGGCTCTAAGATTAATTCAAATGTACAAGAGCATCAAAGACCCTAGGCTCGCTCTCTCTCTCTCTTTTTTTTTTTTTTTGTCTAACGTCCTCAACTGTGTTGACACTGGTGTTTAAATCTGTCCCCCTCACCAAGAATAGAATAGTTTCGAGCGTTCTCTCTTGATTCAATATGCTATGTCTCTTTTTAAAATCAGTTAACTACCTTCCCAGAAGCCCTCTGGAGTGCTTTTCCTCCTATGCTGTTGACTGTTTTCCTCCACATGCCTGTCCTGACCTGTCTTGTGATGGGAGGACTACAATGGCCAGGGGTGACTCAAAGATCAAGGTTGATCCTCCTAAAACTGGGCCACCCTCAGTGAGGTGACAGGAGCAGGAGCTGCTGAATGCTCTATTGGGTTGTCTGTCAGGCTGTGGCCCAAACAGTGGGTCCTTCTTACCCTAATCTCAACCCCAGAAGAAAATGTTAAAAGGTTTAATGTGTAACTTCATAATAATTTTTTAAAACTTCCCTTCAAGTGGGTTTGAAACTACTTAATGAGCCAATATTTATATTCAGGTCACAGCCCTATACCGAATACTTTTTCTTATAAATTTGCTATTATATCATTGCCATTATATATATGAAATACAAGAAATTGGTTCTGTTTATATAAATAAAAAATAATAAATAAAACTTCTGTTTAAAAATAAAGCATCTGTTTTGATTCTAAGCCCTGGATATTCACCTATTTACCTTATATCACTGCCACTCCTGAAATCCAAATGCTATTGTTTCTTCCCACTCCATAAGCTACTTAGTAAAATTATAACCTCAGCAGATTTTAGATTGGGAACACATACCCAGTTTAAATTTATTATTGAATCAAATGATATGTTACATTTTTAGATACAATCTAAATAATGGGGGCCAATATTGTTAGAAGACAGAGATATTAGGCACTCAAAACACTATCCCAATGAAGATTTTCTTTACAATGAAGCCCTTAATATTTTACTATTTGTGAATACCTGTTGCAAAACTGTAGAAGAGTTAACAAAATGATATACAAGATATGGGGTTGTGAAACTCAGGTCAGGTGATAAAACTGGAATGGAAAATAAAACACCACAGTTTAGAGTTTGTCTTCCCTTATCAGGCCAAAACCTTGATGGAACTAAGTTATATGAAGCACAGTAATAGAGACAATTCACAAGCATTAACATTAAACTATGTCTAAACCTAAATTGATGGTTAAAATTAAGGGGAATGGGTCATCAAAGGCATATGGGCTCTCCATTCTCTCTTTGTATGAAAGTTATATGAAAATCTAAATTTATTACAAAGGTAATTAACACCATGCTGACTGAGCCAGAAGAGTTCATCAGCTTACCATTATGGTTGGGATCACTGGACTATGTGAGCTAGTGCTGGAAGGTATAACCTAACTCCAGAGATGTTGGTTCTTGGGCTGATACGGCCCTTATCCCTAAGCAATCTTGCAGTCACCGACATTGTTACTCTTTAGTCTCTTTACCATACTAAATGTAGCTGGTTATGCTGATATAATGATTCATGTAAAACTAGATACAAACCATATCAAAGAGGGAGGGAAGTATCTTTATGTCCTTAAAATTGTATATACAAGAAATTGGTTCTGTTTATATAAATAAATGAATAAATAAATATTTCTTATAAAAATTATGTCTTGATTCTAAGCCCTGGATATTCACCTATTTACCATGGTATATGCTGCTCCTGCCTGTTCTCATACCCATTATAGTTGGTCATATTTGGAATCGACTGCTAGTGATGCATTTTTTACTGAATTCTTGGTGGAAAACTCACTGAAGACTTCTGGAATGATCACTACAGGTGCATAAATGAATGACACAATTCTCTTCTGAGCGGAATTGAAATTCTTAACATGTAGTAATTTCAAATCTTAATGTAGTGAATGATGCTTACTGTCTTAAAAAATAAATTTGATACCGATGTGTTAGTTCTTTGTGTGTTATTAACAGAGTACCTGACAATGTGTAGTTTTTACAGATCATGAATTTATTTCACATAGTTCTGGAGCCTGGGGGTGGGGTTCAATAACAAGGTATTAGTATCTGGTAAGAGCCTTCTTGCTGTGTCAGCCCATGGCAGAAAGCAGAAGGGCAAGAGGGCAGAACTTACTTTTCTAATAAACCCTTTCCTGTGGTGACTAAACTACTACAGTGGTAATGACATCATTGGTTGCATTAGAACTTCTATTTAGTCCTTACTTCTCAACACATAAATTTTTAGGATTGAGTTTCTAACACATAAAAGGGCACATTTAAACCTTTGCACTTTCAAAAGAGAATAGCCCCTATTGTGGGAGAACTATATATATATATATATATATATATATATATATATATATATATGCTGTGATATTAAACAGTTTTGGGTCAGATGAGGGTGAAGTTTTTGAGAAAAGAGTATGACAACTTGAGATGCAATTAATCTATCATGCATTTTAAGTATCTATTTTGTATTGTAATAATATAATTAACACTTTTTTACAAAATGTTAATTATGACTACAAACTAGTCTCAGTTCTGCATTGTCCTTGAAATGCAAAGGAACAAAGCAGTGGCTTAAGACAGTGTCCTAAAGGAACAGAGATGAGAAGTTCAGAAATTTTAAGAAAAATGACAGGTGACCCCTAGGATATTAAATAGTGCTTGGAGCTCCTCAAGAATAACTGAAGGAGTCAGAATTTCTAGCAACCTTGTCAAGGCTGGAATTGTTGTCACATTAAAGGAAGTAGAGATTCCTACATGCAGAAATGTGTAGATCTTAGATTACCAAAGTCAGAACCCTGATAATAAAGAGTGGGGAATAAATACTAGAGTATAAAGATCATTTTGGGAGGCAGCACATATTTATGGATTATTATTTAAAGTGATTAACTTTGTATGTATAACAGACATGAATTTTTATGAAAATATTCTTTTCTTACTAATTTTAGTAATGAATTACTAGTTTTAGTAATGAATATGTCCATGAAAAGGAAAAGCCTGTAAGTAATAATTGCTTACCACTTTACCTGTGGTCCTAGTTCTCCCAGCTGGACAGATATGTGCCAAGTGCACATATTGATTCATAAGCAAAAGTTAGCATGGATTATTCCATTAAGCTCAGTGCACCCTCTATTGAGCAAATCTACACCCTAGGAATCATAAGACCCCTGAATTGAGCTTCATTTTCAAATGCTGTCGCATCTCTTAAACAAGGCTGTAGATAGGACATTTGCAATTCTGAAGAGAAAACCAAGTTTCATTAAAAGGGTGATCAATGGGGTACCAGGACTACTTGTACTGCTCTCTGCTCACCTGCTGAGGTGGGTCCTGCTACAGACCTCTTTCTGAAGAGATTGTGGAAAGACCCTGTCCCAAACTGGCTGATTTATATGGGAATAAGAGGTTATGAAAGTGGATTTTGGCTAAATCTATGACCCAATACCATAAAGTTACTAGAGAGCATTGAGAAAACCATGCAAGACATCGGCCTAGGCACAGAGTTCCTGGAAAAGACCCCAAAGGCACAGGCAATAAAAACCAAGATTAACAAGTGGGATTACATCAAATTGGAAAGCTTCTGTACAGCAAAAGAAACAGTCAAGAAAGAGGCAACCAACAGAATGGGAGAAATTTTTGCAAACCATGCAACTGATAAAGGATTAATAACCAGAATATATAAAGTGATCAGAAAGCTCAACAATAGCAAAGCAAACAACCCAGTCAATAACTGGGCAAAGAACTTAAACAGACATTTCTCAAAAAAAAAAAAATCCAAATGATCTACAGACACATGAAAAATGCTCAGGATCACTACCCATCAGGGAGATGCAAAGCAAAACGATGATGAGCTTTCACCTCACCCCAGTTAGAATGGCTTACATACAGAAATCAACAAACAACAAATGCTGGTGAGGACGTGGGGAAAAAGGGACACTAATCCACTATTGAGAGAATGCACACTGGTAAAGCCACTATGGAAGACAGTTTAGAGATACCTCAGAAATCTGAATATAGCCCTACCACATGACCCAGCCATCCCACTCCTCAGAATTTACCCAAAGGAAATGAAATCAGCAAATAAAATAGTTATCTGCACCTCCATATTGCAGCTTAATTCACAATAGCCAAGACATGGAATCAACCTAAATGGTTATCAATGGATAAAGAAATTATGGGATATATACTCTATGGAATACTACATAGCAGTTAAAAAAAAAAACCAAAATCTGGTCATTTGCAACTAAATGGATAAATCTGGAAAACATCATACTTAGTGAAATAAGCCAGTCCCAAAGGGACAAATACCATATGTTCTCCCTGATCTGTGATAACTAACAGAGCACCTAAAAGGTAACCTGTAGAATTGGAACAGATACTACAAGAAGCAATTAACAGCCCTTGTCTTGACTTTTGAGGAAGTTTATTATTTCATTTTATCTATTTTTTTTCTTTTTTTCCTCTACTTAATACCATTGGTTGAACTCCTTACTTAAAATATAATTAATCATAGATGTATTAAGTCAACTGAAAATAGATCCCAGTTAAAAATAAGAGCACGGCTCCTGCCATCGGAACAGCGCGGTGCGCCGGCCGCAGCACGCTACCGCGGCAGCCATTGGAGGGTGAACCAACGGCAAAAGGAAGACCTTTCTCTCTGTCTCTCTCTCACTGTCCACTCTGCCTGTCAAAAAAAAAAAAAAGAAAAAAAAGAAAAAAAAATAAGAGCACGAATGAGAGGGGAAGGAGCTGTACAGATTGGCACACATTCCCACAGACTTACCCCTAATAATGAAGCTAAAAACTTGCCATGGGATTCCAAATGCTATTTCACTGGTGCCACTAATCCCATCTTATGTGATAAGTGATGATATTAAGTGTGGAAATGATCATATAGATGGGAACAAAAGTCAATGGGATCACATGAATAAGACCAAGTGTCTGGTAATAACAATAGATAGAATTACCAAAGACAAAGTTCCAACATGGAAAGCAGTCCACACAGTAGACTCATAGAATGACAAATGCCCTAAATGGCACTCTGACCTCAGAATCAGCCCCTTAGGCATTTGGAGCTGACTGAAAATCCTATGAGAGCATTTCAGGCAGGAAAGTCAAGACATAGTGGCAAAAATGGTTCTGCATGAAAGATTTCTGTGAGTGAGATCCCAGTGGAAAGAAGGAACCATCGAAGAAGGATGCACTTTTCTCTGAAGGACAGAACTTCCATTTCGATTATGGCCCTGACTAAATACTGATAGAGTTTGTGGACTCAAAAGGCTTCCATAGCCTTGGCAGCTCTTATCAAGAGCCTCAGGTGGTCACTGACATAAAAAATAAGAGTTGATGATTAAATCAACAACAGAAGTCACTGTGCATTTACTCCCCATGTTGGATCTCTTTCCTTAATGAGATTTTCTATGAGAATTAAGAGTAAAACTTGTTGTTGGACTGTACTTTATACTTTGGGTGCAAATAGTTTAAATCCCTACAGAGTTGAAATCTCTACAGAGCTAGTCTTCTGTATATAAAGTCAATTAAAAATGAATCAATGGAAAATGGAATGGTAGAGGAAGTAGGAGGTGGGATGGAAGTGGGGGGGTGAGAGGGTGGGGATGGGGGGGAGGAAAAACTGTATCTTTAAAAGCTGTGTATATGATATTTGTAATCATTCAATAAAAACCTTCAAAAAAAGAAAGTGGGGTTCAGAGACCAAGAAGAGGACTATGAATGTACATGCAAGTCACTCAGGAACTTTTATGCAGGTATAAGAAACTTATGTGAAAGTGGCCACAAGACTGATGGACGAATGTAACTCCATGTTTACTGCTAGAAACCAAAGCTTTGTGTGAAATCTTAAATTTATGGGAGTGAGAGAGGGTAAGAAAGCTTGTGTCCCCTCATTCCTGAACTGCAGGAGACTAAGCTCCCTTGAGTTTGGTGACCCCATCATGGGGTGTGTTTAGTTGAAGGTTGATTTTTGCTATACTGGGTACTTCCTTTTCCATGTTCTAATTGCTGTAACACATATGCTGACTCTCCCCATCCCTTCTCCTTTACCTGGGGAAATAAAATGAATAAATCAAGACTTATTGGTACTGAAAAAAAAAAAAAGGTTATGAAAAGTCACTCCAACTTTTTTTTTTGTCACAGAATGGTCATGGATGCTTTACTTTGTGTGAACTGAATATTGTATCTCTCATTAGAAGATGGGCAGATGGGCCATATGTGGCCTTCAGACTACTTATTCCTGATTATTTTTCTATACTCCAAAATGAACCCAACATGAGGCAACAGTTTTAAAAATTGAATACAGGCTTAACTGTATTTTACATATATCTCACACTCTTATTTTGCAAAAAAAAACTGGAACTTCAAATGCATCCCCAGTTGTTTACTCTGAATTCCTAAAAGTGGCTTCTCTATCAAGGGATCATTATCACTTGGTATCTAGAAGCTTCATCTGCTGGAAGATCACATAACCTAAGAACAACCCTGTGCTCCTACCTCCAAATCTCATTATAAACAATCATCAAACTTCCAAAGTTTTAATTCCTGTTAACTTTTTACAAATGGAATAACAGAAAAATTTCTTAAGTGTATGTTCCACTCACTCAAATACCTTTATTAAAGGTTAGAAAGCTGCCATGGTCCTCATGATGTAAGGTTGATAGCTTAAGGGTAGGGGAACCAACCAGCTTACTTAGAAAGCCAATTTTATGATACTCATTCCATGACAGTCTGATTACTGAACTAGGAATATTTTAAATAATGATTTTGACAACTATCGAAAGAGGTAAAAAAGTGAGCTGAGTTGAACAAGATATATATTCTGTGCCTTTAGTGATTATTTCCACCTCATTCACAGATAATGCAGTTTTCTAATAGTCAGTGGGGCTCCAGTTCTAACTTACTACTGAGCTTATACTCTGACTTCCACACCCAGATCCTAAGTGCCATATTAGGCACTGCAAGATTTAAAGATTCCAGTCAGTTAAGTCACCAAACTATATAGGTTTTTCTTTCTTTCTGAAGCCCTAAAACTCTGAAAAGGAAATCCTTTGGGAGAAATTATGTTTTTCAACACAGGACTTTTAAGTAGTTGGAGGAGGGAGGGTTGCACCCCATTGAGAATAGGAGGATCTCTGTAGACATCATTTTGAGAAGTCCTAATCTAAAGTATTCCTTATTTTTTTGTGCACGTATTAAAGTCTATTTCTTCTGATATCAGGATGGCTACATCTTGCTCATTTCTGCTGTCAGAATGGAATATCTTTTTCCATCCTTTCACTAAAATAAAGTATTCATTAAAAGTCAATCTAATTCCCCTGCATGACATCCACGAAACTCTACTGCTATGGTTGAAACTCATTATCCTCTTATCTACATGCAGTATGAAGACAGTGAGTAAAGTATATTTGCTTGAAGAAAAATTACATAAATATTACTCATTGTATAAAAGACTAAGATCTGTCAAAGGCATAAAGCAGTCATTCTGGCTTATCATCTGTGTGATCCATATGAATCAGAGTTTGTGGGCATTTCTATTTTTAAGGAGCTCAGATACAAGCCAGAAGAGAGGAAGTCCTACTTTCAACTCTGGACCAAAAAACTATGAAGCATTGATTTTGTAGAAAAAATTTGTTTACAAACTGACATGTGAGTGAAAGATGCTTGCTTTGTATTTTGTAAAGGCTATCTAAACAGAATAGAAGAGGTGACATCATCAAAAATTAAATTGTCACATGTTACTCTAAATTGTACTTAGCAGGAAAAAGACTATCATGTTGATATTTTTGGAAATGTCTTTTTTTAAAAAGGTAATCATATTTATGTTGTGAAGTTCCTTAAAAGAAAAGCTCCACTGCTCCTGTGGCACCTGGTGCAATATTAGCAGTGTTACCTGCCCATGGTGGCTGTGAACGGAAGAATGGAAACATTGGAGCTCTGCAATGAGACCATGTGGCTCATCTACAGTGCCAGTGTTGGGCTCAAGAGGCAGCAAAAAGTCCAGGGAGGAGACTGTATTTGACTTGTGCCAATGGCCATCTAGTATGGTAACCCTCTGAACGGGGAGAAAATGTCTACTTGATATTTGTGACAACAAAAATAGGGCAACTCTGATTCAGGCTATAAAATGGAAGGAAGATGAACATGCATGCAAATATTTTGCTAGAACATGGCACTCCAACATGGCACTGATACAAATCTTAGAGGACAATGGAAACATCCCTCTACTATTCGATCTATAGTCAGCATATAGCCATAGCAACAGAACTGCTTTTACACAGTCTAGCTATTGAATCAAGAGACAAGGGTAGCATTATACCACTTTTTCCCTTGGTATAAATAAAACTAGAGATAAAATGGTGGAATTTTAATAAAGAAAAAGTCAAATATTCATACAGTGGGTGAAAGAACAATGCTCATGTGTGCTGTAAACTAAGAATCAACGAAGATTGTCCGCCTTTTCAGTAAGGTGTTGATGTCTTTTCTCAAGATAGCTCTGGAAGGACTGCAGAGAAATATGCTCTTTGCCATAGATTTTTATAACATTAACCTAGTAATTTCTGAATATAGAAAAAGAGATCAGAAATGTATGAAAATAGCCATCAAGGGCATAAGACTCCTGAAGACTATCTAAGCAGAATGTTCTGAAACCAAGCATAATGAAGTGATTGACTGCTTCTCAGCAAGTCAGGAGAAAATAAAGAAGGCAAACATGAACTGTGAAACCAGAGAATAGGAATAACCATAGTAATTCAGTTAGGCAAAATGGCTATGTAATTGAACATGCTCCTGAAACATAAAAGTCCAGAGTCCTGCCTTACCATCACCACCTGAGCTTCTTCTAAATACTCATGCTGGTTTTACCAACCCCTTTTCTTACAGAGTAAGACAGCAAGAGTATACCTTAAATGCACTCTCTAGAGAAGAAGTGAATAGTTTTGTTTACATCACAGTAGGAATTTTGACTTGTCAAAGGTAGGAGTGAAACAGCCAGCAATAAGAAAATAAAAAGAGAAAATTATTTGAATGTTATTGAAAGTGCTCCATGAGACCAAATAATGACAAACTGACTTATGGTAATGGAATCTTCAAAAACAAAAGGGATTTGAAGTCTGTATGATCAGAAGATGAACCTATAAAATCAGCTTTGGATTCTGAGATTGCAGAAGAGCAAAGAGAAACCCAGAGGCAACTTTCTGAACAACAGAATATCAGAATACTGCAAGACAGTATTCTGACTAGACACTTTTGCAAATTGAAGGAAACAGGATGGCTTAAAAGAAAACTAATTCTGAGTCATGAAATAGAAAAAAGATCTGTTCCAGGATGAAACTGCCATGCTAAGACAAGACATAGACATAGTAAAAATTAGAACAAGTAAAAGGAAAATAAATATTATAAGGATGTTGAAAATGTAAAATAAAATGGTGAACTTTGAAAGACAATAAAATGGAATAAGAATGCACTAGAGAAAAGGATATTCCATTAAAATGGACAGCTTAGTGACCTGACATTTGAAAATATAGTAGCAAATTCTAAAATAGAGAATTGAATATGAAACGAAGGCTGGACACAGAGACTGAATCATACTATACCGGACCAATTGCTTCTATCCGCAATGTGATCAAATTCAGACATCAAGAGGACACATTAAATGTGCTTTCCAGAGAACAAGAAGTGAATGGTTTTGTTTACATCACAATAGGAATTTTGACGTCGGAAACTCAAAACACAACAATAAGGTTCTTTCTCAAAAGCTAAAAGGACTTTTAATAGCCTAGAAATTACACTCCATCACACAAGAGATACTTTCAGAGAAAAGACTGGTTTTAGAGCACATACAAAAAGACCCAAGCCAAGCACAGTGTCAAATGAAGGAAACCAAACACATGAATCAAAAGGAACAAGGTGAAGTGAACAAATGCACTGAAAGGTAGGACTACAAAATGAAAATATGTTGGTTCAACAACATCTTTCTAATGCTCAAAATAAGGATGAGGGGCTGGTTAAGTTGCTGCTTGATACGACTGCATTCTATATTGCGGTGCCTGGTCTGAGTTCTGCCTCCTTTGCTTCTAAGCCATCTTCTTGCTAATGTGCGTCCTGGGAGATGGCAAGTGATAGCTTTAGAATTTGGGTCCCTGACACCCATATGGGAGATCAGATTGAAGTCTGGCTTCAGCTTGGCCCAGTTCTAGCTATCTGGGGAGTGCACAAGCAAAAAACCAATCTTTCTGTCTCTCTGCCTTTCAAGTAAATGTCAATTAATAAATCTCCACTTGTTAATAAATAAGGATGCAAATAAGATGTAGTAATTAATATCCATGGCCTATTTATGATATTGAAAAACACCAGGCTGAGAGCAAAAAACAAAGTCATAGAAAAGAGTAATTAAGAGTTAATGAATGTAATCATGTAAAAGAAAGACTGTATCAATATGAAAATGAGAAAGCAGAAAGAGAAGTGGTTGTGAGGCTACTACTTCAACAACAACTGGTTGATACCATAAAAAAAAAACAAAAAAACTGGACATTGGAGGCCATGACATGTTATCACGCTGGTGCAGAAGAGGAGTGCAAGATTTAAAGAAGAAGGTAGGTTAAAACTGAAGTCAATTCCAAGAATCACAACATCAGCAGAGAGCTTGTACTAGATATTGAGAAGATAAAAGAGCACCTGGAAAAGCTTGAGTGAAAGTTCTGAACTAAAAAAATCAAAGAGCAAGCTAGAAAAAGTGAAGATCTCTAGAAAAATCTGTTAAGTCTTATTTTTTATGAAGATATAAAAAACCAAATTTACTGAAATAAAATAATCTCTAAAATACAAGTTAGATGAAGAAATGAAGAAAAATGGTGAATTAGAAAGATAACTGAAGGAAGTTAAACAAATATGAAGATGAAAATTTGGTTCCCATGGAGATTTTAAAATAAGTTCCTCTGTAGTGGACATTCAGAATAATATGCTGTAATAAAAGAGGAACGATCTTACAGCAAAAATAAAAACTGTGTCTCTAAAATGTCTACATCTGGAGAAAGGATCAAGTTGTTCAATAGGAACTAAAACCTAAAACAAATTAAAAAAAGAAATGTGAAAAAGCAGAGGACTAGAAAAGAAAAAGAAATTGAATCAGATAGTAAACTTCAAAAGTCATGCAGAAATATTATATGTAAAAGAATGACATTAGATTCATATCTCTCCCCATATACAAAAATCAATGCAAGATGTATTGGATAACTTCACTTAAGACCCAAGACTCTGAACTTGATGCAATAAACTGTAGGGGAATCAAAGATATTACTGCAGGGGGTGACTTCTTGTACAAGCCCCCAAAGCACAGGCAACAAAAACAAAACTAAACAAATAGTATTAGGTCTAACTCAGAAGCTTCTGTACAGCAAAGGAAATAATCAACAGAGTGAAGAAACAAGCAAGATGTAAAAATATTTGTGAGCTACCTATCAAACAAAGGATTAATATCCAGAATACATAAGCAACTTAAAAACTCAAAACTCAATTCAGTTAAAGAATGGGCAATGGACCTCAACAGTTCTCAAAAGAAGAAAAACAAATGGCCAATAAATATATGAAAAAATGCTCAACATCACTAGCCTTTTTGGAAATGCAAATCAAAACCTCAGTGAGCTATTATCCATCCCTCTCAGAATGGCTAAAATCCAAAAACAGAGAGTAGCAAATGCTGGTGAGGATGTGGAGAAAGGAGAAGAACACTTATACACTATTTTGGGGAATGTAAATTAGTGCAGTCACTGTGGGAAACAGTATGAAGTTTCATAAAATACTAGAAATAGACTTGCCATATGACCCAGAAATCCCACTAGTGGGCATATACCCAAAGTACATGAACATGTTGTTTATCAAAAAGAAACCAGCACTACCATGTTTATAACAGCACTGCTTACAATAGCCAAAATATGGAATCAACCAAAGTATCCCTCACCACATGAATGGATAAGGAAAATGTGGAATATATACACAATAGAATACTATTTGGCTATAAAAATTAATGAAATTTCATCATTTGTATCAAAACAGATACAACTGGAAGATATCATGTTGAGTGAAATAAGCCAAAGAAAGACAAGTACTGCCATATATGTGTGGGAGCTAAAATTCTTTTTTAAAAAATCAAAAAACAAAAACAAAATACAAATTTCAGGGCTACTGTTGTAGTGTAGCAGGTAAAGCCACAACCTGTGATGCCTGCATCTCACATGGGTGCCAATTCAAGTTTCAGCTCTGATCCAACTACCTACTAATGTACCTGGGAAAGCAGTGGAAGATGGCCCAAGTGCTTGGGCCCTGTGCCCACATGAAAGACTCAAAAGAAGCTCCTGGCCATCTGGCTCCTGTCTTCGGTCTGGCCCTGCCCTGGCCATTGAGGACATCTGGGGAGTGAACCAGCATATAGAAGATCTCTCTCTCTCTCTCTTTTTGTTTCTCCCTCTCTGCAACTCTGCCTTTCAAATAAGTAAAATAAATCTTTAAAAAGAAGGAGAAATGTTTATGCCTATCAGTATTGTTTCAAATATAGCTTTGCAAAACATTGTTTTATACCTTTGTGAAACCAATATATAGTTTTAATGATCTGTGATTACTTTAAAATTTACTGTATATGGGTGATATGATTTTTCCATTCAATTACTGTTTGTAGCCCTTGTCTATATTCCCACTAAACTTTTTCACTTTTTACTTGTTAAACTTCTTATTTGGTAAAACATTAAGCCTTTTTACTTTAACGTAATTTAAAATATATTATCTTAAAAAATTAAAGAAACAAAGAAGGCAGTAGAAGTAGGGAGGAAATATCCTTATATTCTTATAATTTTATCTGTGAACTACATTAAATCTGTTAAAAGCTAAATTTTTTTAAATCCTAAACATACAGAAATGAATACTGTTGAATACGGACAAGTAGCACAGTGTAAACAAGAGACTGAAGGAAGACTGGATAGAGGATAAAATTTTTAAAAAGCCAGTCTGTTTTTACAGGCATAAACAATAAAACTTAGAGCAGTAAAGAGAGAATAATAACAGTTCAGTAACAAGTGAAACTGAACGCAGAATTAAAGTTTAGGAATTTGGGGGTGAGAGTTGTTGGGCAGTGGCTTAAGCCACCACTTTGAAAGCTCACATCTGTATGTTAGTACCAGTTCAAGTACTGGCTCCTCTGCTTCAGATACAGTGTCCTGCTGCTGTACCTGGGAAGGAAGCAGATGATGGTCTCATCCACAGGGAGACTTGCATGGAGTGGCTCTTGGCTTTGGCCTGACCCAGCCCTGGCTATTGTGGACATTTAGGAGCTAACCAGTGAATGGAAGAGCTCTCTGTTTCTCTGCTTTTTAAATAAATAAATCTTTTTTTTTAAGTATCATAACTCTCCAAAATGAAAACTGCTCAAGAAGATTATTGTAATAAGTTGAGTTAGAAAACCATAAGCAATTCTATATTGGAGAATTAAGTTACAAAATCACTGTCAACTGAACTAAACAAAGACTACTTAGAGGCTAACGGAAATTAATACCAAACTTACCACAATTCTTTACTCAGCACTCTCACTAGAAGGCTAGTCCTGTAGCTACCATATTGCAGAAAAATCCTAATGGAAACCTTATTCTAGAAGAAAAATCCAATAGAAACCTTACTCTAGAAAACTTAGTAATTCCGACATCAAGACCACAACCTTCAGATAACATGGAGAACGACTTGCCTAAGACGTGGAGGGAGTCTGGGTAAAAGTAGGCCTAGAAAGTCAGGAAAAGAAAACACTGCTGCTGAATTTAAACCTGAATCTAATAAGGCATCCCCTCCAGGATCTTCTGATGACTCAAGTCAATCAAAATCTAGTTTTACATTGTACATCTAAAGTCAGGACAAGATCAGGTCATTGTTTCTTATAGTGTCCATTTCACTTCAACAGGTTTCCCCTTTGGTGCTCAGTTAGTTGTCGCCGATCAGGGAAAACAAATGATATTTGTCTCTTTGGGACTGGCTTAATTCACTCAGCATGATGTTTTCCAGATTCCTCCATCTTGTTGCAAATGACTGGGTTTCATTGTTCCTTACTGCTGTGTAGTATTCTATGGAGTACATGTCCCATAATTTCTTTATCCAGTCTACTGTTGATGGGCATTTGGGTTGGTTCCAGGTCTTAGCTATTGTGAATTGAGCTGCAATAAACATTAATGTGCAGATGGCTTTTTTATTAGCCAAATTAATTTCCTTTGGGTAAATTCCAAGGAGTGGGATGGCTGGGTTGTATGGTAGGGTTATGTTCAGGTTTCTGAGGAATCTCCAGACTGACTTCCATAGTGGCTTAACCAGTTTGCATTCCCACCAACAGTGGGTTAGTGTCCCTTTTTCCCCACATCCTCTCCAGCATCTATTGTTGGTAGATTTCTGGATGTGAGCCATTCTCACAGGGGTGAGGTGAAACCTCATTGTGGTTTTGATTTGCATTTCTCTGATTGCTAGTGATCTTGAACATTTTTTCATGTGTCTGTTGGCCATTTGGATTTCCTCTTTTGAAAAATGTCTATTGAGGTCCTTGGCCCATCTCTTCAGTGGGTTGTTTGTTCTGTTGTTGTGGAGTTTCTTGATTTCTTTGTAGATTCTGGTTATCAACCCTTTATCTGTAGTATAGTTTGCAAATATTTTTTCCCATTCTGTCGGTTGCCTCTTCACTTTCCTGTTTCTTTTGAAGTACAGAAACTTCTCAATTTGATGCAATCCCAAATGTTAATTTTGGTTTTGACTGCCTGTGCTCCTGGGGTCTTTTCCAAGAAGTCTTTGCCTGAACCAATATCTTGCAGGGTTTCTCTAATGCTCTCTAATAACTTGATGGTTTCGGGTCGTAGATTTAAGTCTTTAATCCACGTTGAGTGAATTTTTGTGTAAGGTGAAAGGTATGGGTCTTGCTTCAAGCTTCTGCACGTGGAAATCCAGTTTTCCCAGCACTATTTATTAAATAGGCTGTCCTTATTCCAGGGAATAGTTTTGGATCTTTGATCAAATATAAGTTGGCTGTAGATGTTTGGATTGATTTCTGTTGTTTCTATTCTGTTCCATTGGTCTATCCATCTGTTTCTGTACCAGTACCATGCTGTTTTGATAACAACTGCCCTGTAGTATGTCCTGAAATCTGGTATTGTGATGCCTCCGGCTTTGTTTTTGTTGTACAAGATTGCTTTGGCTATTCGAGGTCTTCTGTGTCTCCATATGAATTTCAGCATCATTTTTTCCAGATCTGAGAAGAATGTCTTTGGTATCTTGATTGGTATTGCATTGAATGTATAAATTGCTTTTGGGAGAATGGACATTTTGATGATATTGATTCTTCCAGTCCATGAGCATGGAAGATTTCTCCATTTTTTGGTATCCTCTTCTATTTCTTTCTGTAAGGTTTTGTAGTTTTCATCGTAGAGATCTTTAACGTCCTTGGTTAAGTTTATTCCAAGGTATTTGATTGTTTTTGTAGCTATTGTGAATGGGATTGATCTTAGAAGTTCTTCCTCAGCCGTGGCATTGCCTGTGTATACAAAGGCTGTTGATTTTTGTGCATTGATTTTATATCCTGCTACTTTGCCAAACTCTTCGATGAGTTCCAGCAGTCTCTTAGTAGAGTTCTTTGGGTCCCCTAAATAAAGAATCATATCATCTGCAAAGAGGGATAGTTTGAGTTCTTCCTTCCTGATTTGTATCCCTTTAATTTCTTTTTCTTGCCTAATAGCTCTGGCTAAAACTTCCAGAACTATATTGAATAGCAGTGGTGAGAGAGGGCATCCCTGTCTGGTACCAGATCTCAGCGGAAATGCTTCCAACTTTTCCCCATTCAATAGGATGTTGGCCGTGGGCTTTTCATATATTGCTTTGATTGTATTGAGGAATGTTCCTTCCATACCCAGTTTGCTTAGAGTTTTCATCATGAAAGGGTGTTGTATTTTATCTCTGCATCTATTGAGAGAATCATATGGTTTTTCTTCTGCAGTCTGTTAATGTAGTGTATTACGTTGATTGTTTTGCGAACGTTGAACCATCCTTGCATACCAGGGATAAATCCCACTTGGTCTGGGTGGATGATCTTTCTGATGTGTTGTTGCATTCTATTGGCCAGAATTTTATTGAGGATTTTTGCGTCTATGTTCATCAGGGATATTGGTCTGTAATTCTCTTTCAATGTTGCGTCTCTTTCTGGCTTAGGAATTAAGGTGATGCTGGCTTCATAGAAAGAATTTGGGAGGAGTCCCTCTTTTTCGATTGCTCTGAATAGTTTGAGAAGAATTGGAGTTAGTTCTTCTCTAAATGTCTGGTAGAACTCAGCAGTGAATCCATCTGGTCCTGGGCTTTTCTTTGTTGGGAGGGCCTTTATTACTGTTTCAATTTCTGTGTCAGTTATGGGTCTGTTTAGGTTTTCTATGTCTTCCTGGCTCAATTTAGGTAGGTTGTATGTGTCCAAGAATCTGTCCATTTCTGATAGATTTCCCTGTTTGCTGGCATACAAGTCCTTGTAGTAATTTCTGATGATTCTTTTTATTTCTGTGGTGTCTAACACACAATTATTCTTAGGTGTTTAAATTTTAACTGAAAAGTGATCCCTGTTAAATTTCAGAGTGGAAAAAGAGAGGGAGGAGATGTACAATTTGGGGCATGCACAATCAGACTTGCCCCAAATGGTGGAGTTAGAAATGTGCCAGGGGATTCCAATACAATCCCATCAAGGTGGCATGTACCAATGCCATCTCACTAGTCCAAGTGATCAATTTCAGTTCACATTCGATGGCTCTGATAGGTCTAAGAGTCAAAGGGATCACACAAACAAGACAAGTGTCTGCTAATACTAACTGATAGAATCAAAAAGGGAGAGAAGGATCCAACATGGGAAGTGGGATACACAGCAGACTCATAGAATGGCAGATGTCCTAAACAACACTCTGGCCTCAGAATCAGCCATTAAGGCATTCGGATCTGGCTGAAGAGCCCATGAGAGTATTTCAGGCATGGAAAGCCAAGATACCATGGAAAAGAAAAAAAGAAGAAAACCTAAATGAAAGTTCTCTGTGAGTGAGATCCCAGTGGAAAGAATGGGGCCATCAAAGAAGGAGGAACCTTTCTCTGAAGGGAGGAGAGAACTTCCACTTTGACTATGACCCTATCGGAATAAGATCAAAGTCAGCGAACTGTAAAGGCTTCCATAGCCCTGGCAACTCATGAGTAGAGCCTAGGGAGATTACTGACGCCATGAACAGGAGTGTCAAATTGTTAAGTCAGCAACAGGAGTCACTGTGTACTTGCATCCCATGTGGGTTCTGTCCTTAATGTGTTGTCTAATGTGCAGTGATGCTACAACTAGTACTGAAACAGTATTTTTACACTTTGTGTTTCTGCGTGGGTACAAACTGATGAGATCTTTACTAATTATATACTGAATCGATCTTCTGTATATAAAGATAATTGGAAATGAAAAAAAAACTGGTGTTAAATTGGAAATGGCATAGAAAATTAATTTTTAAAAAAATATTATGTAGGATCTCTGTATTTTTTTTTTCACTTTGTGTTGCTATATGGGGGCAAACTGTTGAAATCGTTACCTAATATATACTAAACTGATCTTTTGTATATAAAGAGAATTGAAAATGAATCATGATGTGATTGGAAGGGGAGAGGGAGCAGGAAAGGGGAGGGTTGTGGGTGGGAGGGAAGTTTTGGGAGGGGGAAGCCATTGTAACCCATAAGCTGTACTTTGGAAATTTATATTCATTAAATAAAAGTTTAATTAAAAAAATAAGTCCTTATTATTACTCCAAAAAAAAAAAAATCTAGTTTTGAAAGCACTATAAGAGTATGCAGGGTCGGCGCCGCGGCTTAATAGGCTAATCCTCCGCCTTCCGGCGCCGGCACACCGGGTTCTAGTCCCAGTCGGGGCACTGATTCTGTCCCAGTTGCCCCTCTTCCAGGCCAGCTCTCTGCTGTGGCCAGGGAGTGCAGTGGAGGATGCCCCAAGTGCTTGGGCTCTGCACCCCATGGGAGACCAGGAGAAGCACCTGGCTCCTGCCATCGGATCAGCACGGTGCGCCAGTCGCAGTGCGCCGGCCGCGGCGGCCATTGGAGGGTGAACCAACGGCAAAAAGGAAGACCTTTCTCTCTGCCTCTCTCTCTCACTGTCCACTCTGCCTGTAAAAAAAAAAAAAAAAAAAAAAAAGAAAGAAAAAAAAGAAAAAAAGAGTATGCACAGATTTTAAAGAAAAATTATATGATCTGAAAGATAAAATTTTACTGACTGAACCATTATAAAACATAATTATTTCCTATTAAATATATGAAAAATTGGAATTTTTGTTAAAGGAAAACTTGTTTAAATCATAAAACAACAGCTTTACTAACTTGATTTTAGCATTTCCCACCAATATAGGCTAAGCCTGGGGTGAGCAAGGGGACCTGGGTTGTAATTTCTACTGCCTAATAGTCCCGACTATGGCTATGTGTTTGTCCCTAGCCCTTTTAACTCTACATTCTGTTGATCCCTGAAATGTTCCTTTTCCCAGGGCCAAGCAATTGTTGCTCCACTTATTCTCTGGTGGTCACTCTTATTTCTTGGTCTCAACTGCTTCTTATCTATTCACACAAAATTCTCTTTTCCTGTTTCTATTCTGTGCAGCTAGTCCCCAACTGGAGTGAACTCTTTCAGAAGAGGGACTCTGCCGGGCATTCTCAATATGTCCCCTCCAGACCCAGGTCCATTTTGTCCTTCCAGTTCTGGAGTTTTCCAGGGTGATCTCTGTATACTCTCAAGAATTGTTCTCCATGGCTCTAGACTCCACGACCTTCTAGTCCACTGTTCCACAGTGATGCCAAAGAAAAATTTCTAAAATGCAGATCCAGAATCTCTCTGATGCTTCAAACCCTTCTTTTTCTCCATCCTATGTCTATGACCCAATTCAATCGCCTTCAAAATTCATAGAAAGTCTTGAATCCAGTTTTTGTCTCTCTCTTTAGGCTCATCTCTTGATCTTCTAATTTCACCCTCAGTCATCTTATACTTCTACAAACCCAGGAATTTTGCCCCACTGTGCTTTTGCACATACTGTGCTGAACTGGAATGTGGGGAATCTCCTCCTAGTCCTTTTAAAGTCCCACTCTTAGGCAAGCTCCTTCAGTACATGTTCTCTAACAACCTCTTTCATACCCAACCACTATACACAGAATTAGTCACTCTTTTTGTATGATACATTACCAGTTTGGTCTTATTTTTACAGGTTCCTAGTATATGCTGTGGATCTAGAAATGAGTAACGGTCCACAGGCTAAAGTTCAAAATCGGTGCAATAAAGCTGAGCTCACAATAGATTCCTAATAATAAGACAAGAGTACTGAGTTTAAAGAACTTCGAGTGCTTCAGGATACTTAACACAAAATAAATGTGACAAATTAATGATATTCCAAAGAAAATATTTACAATGTAACCTCAATATTTTCAACATTTTCCAATGTTTCTTTTGCTGCTTGAGCGACAGAGAAGGAGCATTGAATGCTTGCCCCTTTCAAATGTGAATCTCATAAATGTGGTGAACCACGCACAATTTCTGTATTTTCATGGTGAGCATGTTGAGCATACAAAACGCTGAGAAAGAGAAGGCAGAAGACTAGCTAACCTCCATGCTCACCAAATAAGCAAAGTTGACAGAAAACGTTTTGAAGTTTTGTTTTGCTTCTAATAAATATGAAATAATAATTATCCTTGGGATTTGGTAGGAAGGTGTCAAACTAACTTTTCTTCCTCATAGTATTTTCTTAAACTGGGGGGTACACATATAGGGATTGATCAGATTTCAGTTCATGCAAAAAATGAGAGGAAGCCACGGTAAAAGTTGAGCAAATGGTGACAGAGTTATTAAAGATTAAGGAAATAATACACATAAGGAAACTAACGAAGATAATAATATTAGTCAATTTTTGTTTAGTTGAAAGATTGAGGATAATTAGAGGTTTATGATCAGTTAATCAACAAGCATTCCTTCTGCAATAACTATAAAGCAGCTGTAAAAATCCTCTTTGGAGGATGAGATATAGAGTAACACGGTAATACTCATGGAATGATTTTCCACTCTGTGTTTCACAAATGTTTTCATTAAAATTGTGAAGATTTAACAAGATAATAATTATGTGCCAATGAGGATCTAAAATTCAGATGTAAAAATGATTTCATAAGGTAATCCAGCCACGTTAAGATTATCCCTGGAAAATCAGCCTTGGTCTTCTAACTCCCACGGAGGGTTTTCTTCCTCTCTTTCCTGGTAAAGCAATCCCTATTACTTCCCAGTCACTGTATAACACTCATACACAGAAACTCCAATGGAATCCATCCCCTAGTGCCCACTGCACTGCGCATGTTTCCTTCAGCAGTGAATTTTCAATTGCACATTCATAAGATGAATTTGATCCTATTACATTCAGTGTACTGTTAATACAAAAATGACAAAAAAAAACAGTTTCTTCTGTATCTCTTTCAGAGAGAGACGTATTATCCATCTTACAAGGTATATGAAGACGAAGATAAACACTTAACATGCTGCATGTGAAGAAGTTGTGTTCCTCTGTTCATACATCACAGGCATGAGAAAAGCTATGCAGAAGAAGGAAGGGCACATTATGAAGTATCATCACTAGTTTCTTTTTAGGCCATCTGTGTAGAATATGTACTTATAATTTACCCATTACTTGAATGTCTTAATGTTATGAACAAAACTAAGCAGTTACTGAAAGTTTCAGAAAAGCAAAACATAACAAAAAGTCTATAGAACATTAAGATATAATGAAGCTATCCAGAAAAAATAAAAAAGAACATGCATGGATAAACAGCAACTAGCTATCTCAATTCTCTAGAAACATGGTTTGAAAAGAAATCTAATGGCCTCACTGAGCAAACAAAACGTGAGTGTCACAGTCTACAAACTGGAGTTCATGTAGCAGTCTCTACTCTTTAGATACTAACAGCCTATTTGACTCCTGGTTTACACATTATTCAGAGATCTCTCTCCTTCTCTTCCTCTTTCCCTATTTCACACTATCTCTCTCCCTCCCTCCCTCTTCCTCTCTCCCTCTCCCTCCCTCTGTCTTTCTTTATTTTTTTTAAGGCGAGATATTTTCCACCCTCTGGTTCACTCCTCAATTGTTGACAGTAGCTGGGGCAGGCCCAGGCTGAAGCCAAAAGTCATCTGGGTCCCCATGTAGGTGGCTGTGGCCCAAGCACTCAAACCATCACCTATTGTCTCCCAGGATGTACATGACAGGAAGATGGACTGGAAGCAGAGGTCTGAGCTGATTCCAGGAATTCCAATATGGGATGCAGGCAGCCTAAGCAATGGTTTAACCAGATGTGTCACAATGTCTGCTCCCTTAAGATTTCCAAGTCAAATTCTATAGCAGTTAATGGGACAGAGGGAGAAGGAACAAGTTCTAGAACTAACTCATTAGAAAATACTCCCATATATATAACTTTACTTTATATTAACTATTATATACAACATAATTATACACAATCTATCATATATATAATCTAATCAGCAGATATAAATTCTTCATAGTCTATTAGAAACAAGACATGAAGCTTACTGTTTGACTTAATTTTAACTGAATATTTCGTTGATTCACTGTAACTATGTGAATTTCTATGCTCAAAGCAGAGAAACATCAGTTTGCTGCCTCCTTGGTCAACAGTCTCATCTCTCTTCCAATTCTCACCTGCTACAGTGAGGGAAGCTGGACGTAAATTCTGTACACTGAAATATTAAAAATATGAAATTACATATATAAAGGACTCCTCTTAATTTTCATTCCAGGAACACAACACAATCATATTTAACACCTACAGTAGTAGTAATAGTAATAATAATAGTAACAACAACAAAAACAATGAAGTCAGTTTACCAGCTAACTAAAGCTAGGAGATCTTAAAATAATGGAACAAATTTAGTTTGGTTGGGCCAGGAATATTTGATGTACATAAAAACAATGCTGGATTCTGCAATCTAGTAAGAATAATTGGATATTAGTCTCAAGCAGTGAAATATGTAACAGAATACATCCAAAAAGGGAAATTAATTTCTTTGACATAGGATTAATCTCAAGATATCCTATGAGTCAATTAAATTTGGTTTAGAATATTACCCTGGATGTAAACGTGTGTGGTTAATTGTCTTGATTTGCTTGTTGTTTTATTATCAACTTCAGTTGATTTCAAAATCAAATGAAATTAAGGGTTTTTGCAAAGGAAATACATGTAGTTGCTCATATCATTAAAGAATATTTAATAATATAAGGATACTTTAATAATACATATAATAGTATGGAATAATTCGATATTGCTAATTTTTTGACCAATCCACAAATTATCTTAAGTTTTGTGCACTATGAATTCAAAGATAGTAGGACAAGAAAGGAATTTATTTTATTGATGAAGGAGAGAAATCAGCTGGATGATTGTCAAGGCCACCCAACATGGGAGAACAGAGTGTACACGTGGCTCTGCATAAAGTCTTGTCCTCTTCCACTCCTATGAGGCTCCCCCCACCCTTCCAAGTCCCACATGTCTTCCTCAGAGAAACGTAGTTTCTCAGCAGATAACTAAAAGGTTGTGGAATATGTTAACATAAAGTCATAGGAAGGTACAAAAGAAAAAGAGTGACTGTTGATCTCCCTAATTGCTTTACTTAATCCCTCTAATATTTCATCAGAAAATAAGGACATCTGTCAAAAGACCTAACCAAGCTGATAATGTTTCTGCTTTGCATTATGTACCAATCTTACATTAAAAAAAATCAATCCATTGCATGCATTGTGGTGCAGTTGGATAAGCCATCATCTGGGATGCCCACATCCCATACTGAAGTGTCTGGCAGAGTCCCAACTATCATGCTTCTGATCCAGTTTCGGACTAACGCACCTTGGAGGCAGCAGAAGACGGCTCTAGTACTAGATCTGGTACCATTCAGGTAGGAGACCCAGATAAAGTGTTTGGATTCTGGCTTTAGCCTGATCCAGACCCAGCTATTGAGGGCAATTGGGGAGTGAACCAGGGGATGGACAATCTCTCTGATCTTTCTCTGTTTCTCTCTTCTTTTTGTCACTCTGCTTTTCAAATAAATAAATATTTCAAAAGAAGCAATCTATCAAGCTTTCCTTTCTAGTAATTTTATTATTTCTGGTAGCACATAACTAATCAGAAACTGCCTGAATCTGAGTGGATAGAAGAAAAAAATTTTTTTTAATTTTCAGGCAAATTGTTACTTTATTGACTGTTCCTCATTAACTGATCACTTTCCTTTGGATACAGAGGAAACAGTTGTGGATATGGAGGAAAAAGCCACTTCGCATTGTCTGTTAATGTTCCTCTCCTATGACATAAATAACCAGCATTTGTGTGCACTTTAATGAAATTACCTTGAAATCCACTAAGAGACCGTATGAAAATGAGGAAGAAAGACAGCACTGTCTGCATCTTCAGATCTTCTGGAAGTCATATTAGTTAAGGCTATCAACAAGAATAAAGGTTATGTTATGGATTTTAAATGCACAAAGGAATTGGAACAGAATTTATTATATTTGCTTATAGGTGATTAGTTCAACTATGGTACATTCCCACAAATAATTCTGTAGCCATTAACCATGATTTACAAGTTGAATGGTATGGAAGGAAGTTCTTAATATGTTAAAGGAGAAAAATAAGATTACAATTCAACATTTAAAAATTATGATCCCTTTTTAAAAAGCACATTATTTCTGCCCAGAGGAGAGTAACAGGATCTACCACATGTTATACACAAGGGTGTCAGCTCTGAAAATCAGCTTTCCTATCTGAAGCAGTGCCTGCTGTAAAGTAGGTGCTGAGAAATGTCTGTGGAATGAATACATATTGAGTAGGCATTCAACAGCGAGTATTTGCTTTATAATTCTTCTCATTTTTTAAAAGATTTTATTTATTTATTTGAGTGGTAGAGTTACAGACAGTGAGAGGAAAAGACAGAGAGAAAGGTCTTCCTTCCGTTGGTTCACTTCCCAGATGGCCGCAACGGCTGGAGCTGCGCCAATGCAAAGCCAGGAGCCAGGTGCTTCTTCCTGGTCTCCCCACGCAGTTGCAGGCACCTAAGCTCTTGGGCCATCCTCTACTGCTATCCCAGGCCATAGCAGAGAGTTAAGATTGGAAGAGGAGCAACCGGGACTAGAACCGGTGCCTAAATGGGATGCCGGTGCCACAGGCGGAGGATTAACCTAGTGTGCCATAGTGCCGGCCCCCAATTCTTCTCATTTTTAAAGCTTTCTACAATAGACATGAATTTCTTCTAGGGTAAAACATACTAACAAATTTGATTCAATTTTAAGTTCAATATAGTTGATTATGGTATTATTTAAAATCACAAATTAAAACAATTTAAAACTGGAAATATATTCTCACGTGGCCAATAACACTGCAAACCATAAGTCAGCTACAAAGTCGTGACTTACAAGAACATTTTAAAAATCTCAGAGAAAATACAGATGACAAAACATATACACGCACAACACAGTTTCAAATAATTAAAACAGAATTGATTTTCTCAGATGATAAGATCACAGCTAATTTTTACTCTTTAAGAAATAGCTTGGAGAGATGAGAATTTGATATAACACTTAAAATGCCACTTGGATGCCCACATCTTTTATCATGCTATCTAGGTTTGAGTCCTGTTTCTGCTCTTCGTTCCAGCTTCCTGCAAATGTACTCTTGAGGCAGAAGGCGATGGCTCAATGAGCTGGGTTCCTGCCACTCACATCAAAGACTCAGCTTGAGTTCCTGGCTCCAGGCTTTGGCCTGGCCCAGTCCTGGCCAGTTGAGGAGTGAGCTTTTTCTGTCTAGCTTTCAGATACATAACAAAAGTAGGTAAAAACTAAAAAACAAGAGAAAGAGACAGCTCATTTAAGCACTAGAATACAAATTATCTTAAAACCTCTAAAAGAAAACTTTTACAGAAATCATTTGGGAACTCTACTATTTTAAGAATGTATTTGTCAAATATGAAATTTAAGAATGATTAAAATGATCCTAAAAGGCAAAATTAAGATTCATTCAATACACCTTACCAAAAGAAAACCTGATAGATTAATGTTATACTTTTATATCTTAAATACCAGAAGAAAATCATTGAATGTGCAACCATTAAAGAAAATATTTTTATTTGACAGAGTTAGACAGTGAAGGAGAGAGACAGAGAGAAAGGTCTTCCTTCCGTTGGTTCACCCCCCAAATGGCTGCTATGGCTGAAGCTACGCTGATCTGAAACCAGGAGCCAGGTGCTTATTCCTGGTCTCCCACTCAGGCGCAGGTGCCCAAGCACTTGGACCATCCTCCACTGCCTTCCCGGGCCACAGCAGAGAGCTGGACTGGAAGAGGAGCAATCGGGACTAGAACCTGGTGCCCGTATGGGATGCCGGTGCTGCAGGCAGAGAGGATTAACCAAGTGAGCCACGGCGCCAGCCCCTGAAGAAAATATTTTAATATGAATGTACATTATGGACACAGAGTACTTCAAAGTCTGAAAAAATTGATTCAGAAGATAGTTATTTTAGTTCAAAGAAAAGAAGTATGTTCATATACTGAAAATTGTATCTATGATAAGTTAAATATATTCTCCTTATATTAATAAATAAGTCATTTTAAAAAGAATTTTTTGAAATCTATGCATTTTTATAACATGCATTTTCCATGAACATTTTGAAGTGCTCTAATATCTACATAAATATTGGAAAGGCAACAAAATCAAATGAAGATAGAAAAACGGGGGAAAACATGCAACGTGACAGAAGTTATCATTCTGATAGCTTCCATCTTTCTCAGAGTAACAGCTAAAATATTTGGTAAAGGCTGTTACAAAATAATATTAGTTATCAAATAAGAACTTCACACTTCTTCCTGTTGATGTACAGGCACATAAACTGTATAAAATATAAATTACAATGATTATCTCTTAGTAGGAAGATTAACAGACCTATTAAAAAGACAAGTGTAAATATGTAATAATACTTTTTGCCTTTATAGGCCATTAAAAAGAAACTTTCATCTTTAGTTACAACCTCCTTCAAAGCAAAAATGCCCCCAAATCCACTATGTTGAATGTAAATTTGGGACAACCACGTCCAATGTCCTATTGCAGGTTCATCGTCCCTCTGCATACCCAACCCAGTACTAGGTACCTTTCCTGAAACTTTTCACATATCCCTACTTGCTTGATTAATTAGGTGTGCTTAATAATGGATACACTCATCCTCCCACCAATAATTCAAGCAACTCATTAACAGAAAAGCCCTATATATATATATATATATATATATATATATATATATATAGTATATTAAGCAAGGATTTCAACAGTTTGCCCTCACATAGCAACACCAAGTGAAAAATACTGTTGGAGTACTAGTTATAGCATTAAATCACAATGTACAGCACATTAAGGACAGAGATCTTACATGGTATTTTTTAAAGAATTGCTTAATTTTCTATGCAATTTCCAATTTAACACCAGTTTTTTTTTTCATTTTCAATTATCTTTATATACAGAAGATCGATTCAGTATATACTAAGTAAAGATTTCATCAGTTTGCACCCACACAGAAACACAAGGTGTAAAAATACTGTTTCAGTACTAGTTATAGCATTACTTCACATTGGACAACACATTAAGGACAGATCCCACATGAGACGTAAGTACACAGTGACTCCTGTTGTTGACTTAACAAATTGACACTCTTGTTTATGGCGTCAGTAATCTCCCTAGGCTCTAGTTATGAGTTGCCAAGGCTATGGAAGCCTTTAGGATTCACCGACTTCGATCTTATTCCAATGGGGTCATAGTCAAAGTGGAAGTTCTCTCCTCCCTTCAGAGAAAGGTACCTTCTTCTTTGATGGCCCTGTTCTTTCCACTGGGATCTCACTTGCAGAGATCTTTCATTTAGGTCTTCTTCTTCTTCTTTTTTTTTTTTTCCCAGAGTGTCTTGGCTTTCCATGCCTACAATACTGTCATGGGCTCTTCAGCCATATCCGAATGCCTTAAGGGCTGATTCTGAGGCCAGAGTGTTATTTAGGACATCTGCCATTCTAGGAGTCTGCTGTGTCTCTCACTTCCCATATTGGATCGTTCTCTCCCTTTTTGGTTCTATCAGTTAGTATTAGCAGACATTAGTCTTGTTTGTGTGATCCCTTTGACTCTTAGACCTATCAGTGTGATCAATTGTGAGCTGAAGATGATCACTTGGACTAGTGAGATGGCATTGGTACATGCCACCTTGATGGGATTGTATTGGAATCCCCTGGCGCATTTCTAACTCCACCATTTGGGGCAAGTCTGATTGAGCATGCCCCAAATTGTACCTCTCCTCCCTCTCTTTTTCCCACTCTTATATTTAACAGGGATCACTTCTCAGTTAAAATTTAAACACCTAAGAATAATTGTGTATTAATTACAGAGTTCAACCACTAGTACTAGAACAAAAAAATACTAAAATGGATAAAGATTTACATTGTACATCACATCAACAGTCAGGACAAGAGCTGATCAAGTCACTATTTCTCATAGTGTCCATTTCACTTCAACAGGTTTCCCCTTTGGTACTCAGTTAGTTGTCGCCAATCAGGGAAAACAAATGATATTTGTCTCTTTGGGACTGGATTAATTCACTCAGTATGATGTTTTCCAGATTCCTCCATCTTGTTTCAAATGACCGGATTTCATTGTTTTTGACTGCTGTATAGTATTCTATAGAGTACATGTCCCATTAATTTCTTTATCCAGTCTACTGTTGATGGGCATTTGGGTTGGTTCCAGGTCTTAGCTATTGTGAATTGAGCTGCAATAAACATTAATGTGCAGACAGCTTTATTATAAAGATTTATTTATTTATTTGAAAGTCAGAGATACACAGAGAGAGAGAGAAAGAGGGAGAGAGGCCTTCCATTCACTGGTTCATTCCCCAACGGGCCACAACAGCTGGAGCTGTGCCGATCCAAAGCCAGGAGCTGGGAGTTTCCTCCAGGTCTCCCATGCGGGTGCAGGGGCCCAAGGACTTGGGCCATCTTCCATTGCATCTCTCCCCCACCCCAGGCCATAGCAGAGAGCTGGATTGGAAGTGGAGCAGCTGGGACTAGAACCGGCACCCATGGGGGATGCTGGCACTGCTGGCAGTGGCTTTACCTGCCACACCACAGCACTGGCCCCTGCACTGTTTTTAAATTCATGGCAAAGCACAGGGCCAATTTGTGAACACAGAACAAAAGGAAAACATGGAGTAGCATCCTGGTGATTTTGTCCTATTATGCACTTAGATTTTTTTTTAAAGATTTCTTTATTTGAAAGTTAGAGTTACAGAGAGAGAGAGAGAGAGAGAGAAAGAGAGAGAGAGAGAGAAAGGTTTTCCCATCCACTGGTTCACTCCCCAAATGGTCACAAAGGCTGGAGCTGGGCTGATATGAAGCCAGGAGCCAGGGTACTTCCTTTGGGTCTCAACGCGGGGTGCAATGACCCAAGAACTTGAGCCATCTGCTGCTTTCTCAGTCCATAGCAGAGAGGTGGATTGGAAGTAGAGCAGCCAGGACTAGAACCAGCGTCCATATGGGATGCTGGCCCTGTAGGCAGCAGCTTTACCCACTAAACCTCAGCACTGGCCCAGCACTTAGATTTTAACAGGACTGAATCTACCCAAACCAAATGAAACCCTGATGTGAAAGAGTTATCTGTACCCCCGAGTTTATTGCAGCTAAATTCATAATAGCTAAGATATGGAATTAATCCAGATGTCCATCAACTGATAACTCAATAAAAAAATGTGGTGTATACACACAATGGGATATTACTTGGTCACAAAGAGATCGAAATCTTTTCATAACAAAATGGATGCAATTAGAGACCATTATGCTCAGTGAAATAAACTAGTCCCAAAAAGAGAAATATCATGTTTCCTCTGATTTGTGGTGACTAATTTATATAGCACAAAAATGTAATGTACATGGCTAAAATTAATATCTTGAGATTTGATTGTTTATAGCCCTTGTCTATTCTCCTGAGAAAGAGTGGTTTCCTACTTACTACTTGTTGAATTCTTTATTTAGTAGAGGATAAAGCTTGTGATTATGAAGTAAATTGAAAATATGGTATCACAATTAAAAGAAAAATAAGAAAGGAAGGAGGAGGGTGGGTGAGTTTGCAGGAGGTAGGAAAGAAGGGTGGGGAAGTATCATTATGTTCTTAAAACAATACATGAAATCTATTCCCTTCATATAAATTAAGAAAATAAAAAAAATAATAAAAAAAACTTATCTCCAAACAACAACCTCTCAAAGCTGAACACGACAGGAAGGCAGGAACAAAGTACATTTAGACCAACCAGGAAAAATAAATGGACAAAATGACAGGAGACAGTCATGTCAATAATAATTATAGGACTATATTCATTAATAGTAACCTCACCCATGGAGGAAGTGGACTGGCTGTGCCCGACATATGACTTGGGCATGCATTCAATACCTGACCTTCATTCCCTTTGATAATATATTTTCAAGGATTTTTTTCTTTAATTTTGTTAACATTTAAAAAAATCTGTATGGCATGACAACTACTTAAGGGGAAGATAAAGATTTCTTTCTACTTCTAAATTTTACTGTGATGTTAGGCACAAGCAGAGCGAGTAATGCTCCTCTAGTTTCACATCGGCCTGTAACACATGAGTTGACGCTTGCTGCAAGACGCATGTAACCCATCGTTAGCTTTCTGGTCTGCAGTGTTTAGCTATCAAGCTGATTCCTTAGGATTCCAGATCTTTGCCACTGAAGTGTTCTGAGCTATACCTTAGTGTTTAAAAGAAAAACACTTGAATTTCATTTCATAGGCTGTACTTGTTAAAACTCTCCCCTGTAGTTAGGGATCCTCATGTACTCATAGGTGGGAAATAGGTTAACCTGAAACAACTTGACAGAGGAACTCTCCAGGGAGGCTTGTTTTCCAAAGAAAAGCATTGTTAAGGGAAACAAAATTACAAAGCTACCTGGGTGTGTTTTAAAGCTTTTAAAAAGTAAGTCACCGAAGTTTGTGGATGGAAATGTAGTGCCCAAGACATTTTGCTCTCAAAGATTGTGACACATACAGATGAGTTGGAAAAAAATAAAACAGGATCCAGTCATGTCAGTAATAATTATAGGACTGTGTCCATTAATAATAACCTTGAATTTAACATATTGAAGTTCTCAACTGCAAGATTTAGACTGGCTGAATGGCTTAAATTTAAAACAAAACAAAACAAAATAAAAAACCCAAAACAAGAAACAACATCGAATGATATACCTCTACTAAGAAACTTAAACTTCATCACACAGGCAAAATGAAGTATAATATAAATAATGTAATATAATTTTTAAAAAGTCCTGTGAACCAGACTTTTCTTGCCAATCCTGAAAACATTTTTGAAGGGCCCTAGTGACAAGAAATTATTTTATCCCAGCAAGTAGTTGATATTCATAAAAGTACCAGTAGTTTTATAGCTATAACCACGGTTAGACCTGTATCATATCAGAAAAATGGTTAGTGCAATATAAGGGCCCCCATAGGCATGTCCACATGGCTTAGTTCCCAACTTTATACTATTCCTCTCATATATGCTAGCAAAACTTTTTTAGTTTCAACTAATTTCAATTTGGTTGCCAAAATTTGCACATAAAAGTGTCCTCACAGGAGACAGTGAGGATCCACCATTTAAGAATCATCTACTAGGGAACAGATGGCTCTTGTCAGTGTAGAATTATTATTATTATTTTTTTTGGTGGAGTGTTGGTCATGGTTTCAAGAAGTTATTTTCTCTCATCAAGTGATTGATGGTCATTATAAAACAAGTAGTTTCACAACCATAACTGCTGTTAGACCTGTATCCTATCAGCAAAGTGGTTAATCCAACAATTCCAAATGGGTTCTCAGGGGTCAGTTTCTCTGCTCTCCTATGGCTCCTTTTAATTTCAAACGTGTTTATGTTTGGATAATGAATTATTTGGTTATCTTACCTATGTAACATTGCCATCTTATTCATATATTGATTTTAATATATATAATCTACCTTCTAACACTGATTTCAACATGTATTCCATCTACTCAAAAATCAGGTGAATATGCTATATGTGGTGGATATACCTGCTTGTACTGCAATATTGACTTCAGGGCAGCTCTCCTTCCCCTTTTCATTTTATTTTGGGGCTCTGTTAATCACTACTGACCACAATATTGTGGCCTACCATTCCAACCACAGATAGGCTCATAATCCAGGCATGGATAACCATAGCAACCCATCCAAAGGTGGAGGAGGCACAGAGGATCCATAAAGGCCAGACCACTACTGAATATTAAGCAAGTATCTTTCTGCTAGGATTGTAGGATGGAATAATGTGTTTGGAACTGCTGGAGGCATAATTCCTGGCCCATGAAAATAACATCTCAACAAAAAAGAATTCAGTCAAGGGTGAGGAATAAACATAAAGGCTGAGGGAGTGCTTGATCACAAGTAGACAAATGCACCAGAGTGAACAAAGGGCCTCCCACCCTGATAAGCATGTCTTTACAACTTGTTTCTCAAACTTTTAATTCAACTCTTTAATCTACCCCAGTATCTTTTCCTCTCATGTATGCTAACAAAATCCTTTTTGTTTAAACAAATTTCAATTTGTTTTCTATAACTATACATTTAAGTGTCCTGATATCTTATCTTCCCCAAAGTTCATCTCCAATAATACAAGAAGATATGGGGAATTTAAAATAAAGCCCCATTTCTAATGAAGAAAAATGGCGAAGATATAGCATCCCTTGTCCACAATGATTGGTACCAGAAGCGTTTCAGTCTTGATTTTTTTTCACAGTTTTTATATTTGTATATATGTAATGAGATATCATTGGGATAGAACCCAAGACTAAATAAAACTTTAATTTATGTTTCATATATACTTTTACAAATAGAGTAAAGGTAATTTATGCTATATTTTTAATAATTTTTTACAAAAAAGGGTTTCATATTGATGCTCAAAAACTTTTGAATTTTGGAGCATATTTGAATTTTGCAGCATACTGAATTTTTGGATTAAGATACTTAACCTCTCTATTCACATATAAATTTATATGCACATATATACATTTACTATTCAGTTCTAGGAAAGATATATAATAGTGATGAGAGCACATACTGATTTTCAACTCTCTAGGAAATAATCTGGTGACATCAAATTCTTTTAAAACTGCAAGACTTCTTTTTAAGCATTTAAGGTGTGTCTTGTGACAAGCAACTAACAGTTTTAGGATTTAATTAAGAAGAATTTTTTTTATTAGAAGGACACTGGGGAATTCCAGAACTTAAAAAAAAAAACAAAAAACAAAAACAAGTGTCAAAAAGATCAGAAAGTCAACATCAGGAATCCTGCAGACTTTTTGGGTACCATCTAGTTCCAGTCAACGTCCACCAAGAAAACTCTACGTTCTAATTTCTAAATTTCCAAGAGAGGTCAAGCTTTAGTTGTTTACCTTTTATTATTGAGAAAGCCAGCAATGGATGGGACATCCAGTGATGGGGTATAGAGAAAAAGCAACAAGGATATAACTGCACAGTCAACTCACTGCTATAGTTCTATACATTCATGTTTGGCTAGCCAATCACAACTCCAGGTGCTCACACACATACTACATATATGTGTATATTGTTATGTACATAGCCATAGATGCCATGACCTGCTACCACCTAAATACTCTATGAAGAATGGTAAGCTATGTCCCTACTGGTGTAATCTGAGCCTTGATTCCTGAATTGTTCCAGTTCCTAGAAGGGCAATAATCTGCCACTAAGCTTTCTAACTGTGCACACCAGGAAAGGAAAGGAATTCACTCAGCTCCTAACATCTCCCAGCTATATCGTTATATGGCAGTGATTGCATCTCCCCTAACTAAGCACAGTCAATCCAGTCCACACAGTCCTGCTTCCTCCCATTTGTCCCCTGGGGTTACCTGCCTAAATAACTGCTGCTAGTTTCCAATTCAGTGGAGCTACACTGTATCCATGAAGAACAAATTTCTCCCTTAGGTACTCAAGGGAAATGGGTGATACCAGTGAGTAAAGATGGTTAGAGTAAGTTAATTAGCTGTAATTCTTTTTATTTTATTTTATTTTTTTAACTTTTATTTAGCAAATATAAATTTCCAAAGTACAGTTTATGGATTACAATGGCTTTTTCCCCATAACTTCCCTTCCGCCCGCACTCCTCCCATCTCCCGCTCCCTCTCCCATTCCATTCACATCAAGATTCATTTTCAATTCTCTTTATATACAGAAGATCAATTTAGCATATATTAAGTAAAGATTTCAACCGTTTGCACCCACACAGAACATAAAGTATAAAATACTGTTTCAGTACTAGTTATAGCATTAATTCACATTGAACAACACGTTAAGGACAGATCCCACATGAGACGTAAGTACACAGTGACTCCTGTTGTTGACTTAACAATTTGACACTCTTGTTTATGGCATCAGTAATCTCCTTAGGCTCTTGTCATGAGTTGCCAAGGCTATGGAAGCCTTTTGAGATCGCCGACTTTGATCTTACTCAGACAAGGTCATAATCAAAGTGGAAGTTCATTCCTCCCTTCAGAGAAAGGTACCTTCTTCTTTGATGGCCCCATTCTTTCCACTGGGATCTCACAGAGATCTTTCATTTAGGTTTTTTTTTCCAGAATGTCTTGGCTTTCCATGCCTAAAATACTCTCATGGGCTCTTCAGCTGGGTCTGAATGCCTTAAGGGCTGATTCTGAGGCCAGAGTATTGTTTAGGATATCTGCCATTCTATGAGTCTGCTGTGTATCCCGCTTCCCATGTTGGATCCTTCTCTCCCTTTTTGATTCTATCAGTTAGTATTAGCAGACACTTGTCTTGTTTGTGTGATCCCTTTGACTCTTAGGCCTATCAGTATGATCAATTGTGAACTGAAATTGATCACTTGGACTAGTGAGATGGCATTGGTACATGCCACCTTGATGGGATTGTATTGGAATCCCATGGCACATTTCTAACTCTACCATTTGGGGCAAGTCAGCTTGAGCATGTAATTCTTAGTGACATCAGTCCCCCCTTAATCCCTGATTTCTAATATAATATTCTAACTACATGGAAACAGTGCCTTATTTTGAACACTGGCTCAGAATCTAACTAGTGTACTGAAAAGCAGCTGTGCTGTCAAGTAGAAGATGATGCTCTGTGAGATTGCAGAGCTAAGTCTTTAGAGGACATTCTACCACATCACAAGGTAGACTTTCTAATTAACAGGGAACATAAAATAGTGCATTGCATTTGAATGAGGCCACTCTGTTCATTTATGCTTTTTTTTATTTTTTTAAGAAAGAACTTCTGAGATCAATCTCTTTCACAATAACTACAAAAACAGTTAAATATCTTGGAATAAATTTGACTAAGGAGGTCAAAGACCTCTTTGATGAAAATTATAAAACATTAATAGAAGAAATAAAAAATGGAAAAATCTCCCATGTTAATGAGCTGGAAGAATCAATATCATCAAGATGTCCATACTACCAAAAGCAATTTAGATTCAATGGGGTCCCAATCAAAATACCAAAGGCATTCTTCTCAGATCTAGAAAAAAACAATGTTAAAATTCTTATAGAAACAAAAGAGACCCCAAAGAGCTAAAGCAATCTTATACAACAACAAACAAAGCTGGAGGCATCACAATACCAGATTTTAAGACATACTACAAAGCAGTTATAATCAAAACAGCCTGGTACTGGCAACAAAAACAGATGTGTAGACAAGTGGAACAGAACAGAAACTCCAGAAATCAATCCATGCATCTACAAGCAATTTATCTATGACAAAGGAGCTAAAATCAATCCCTGGAGCAAGTATAGTCTCTAACAAATGTTGCTGGCAAAACTGGATCTCCAATTGTAGATGTATGAAACAAGACCCCTACTTTATACCTTACACAAAAATCCAATGAAAATGGATCAAATACCTAAATCTATGACCTGATATCATCAAATTACTAGAGAACATTGTGGAAAATCTGCAAGTCACTGGCATAGGCAAAGACTTTTGGAAAAGACCCCAGAAGCACAGGCAATTAAAGCCATAATTGACAAATCAGATTATTACATCAAGCTGAGAAGCTTCTGTACTGCAAAAGAAACACTCAGTAAAACAAAGAGACAGCAAAAAGAATGGGAGAAAATATTTGCAATTTATGCAACTGGTCTGCTTGCTGTATCAGAAACATGAGCAGGTCTCTAAGGCTGATGGATCGAACATTAGCTATTGTAGCATGATGAAATACATAGAATTAAAATGATCATATGAAGGAGGAATGATCAAAAGGAGGATCAGATAAGAGCAGTTATAAGGAGGCAACATTGTGTGGATAGCACAATAAACCTGTGAATAAGGAGATAGAATCACGGAAGTCATAGTTAGTTATTCTGCCTGGAACAGAGAAATAATTTCAAAATTTCGACTGTGGATATGGTAGAAGGCTTTTGCTGTTTGGCTAAGGATTTCAGATTTTAACTCATTCTTTAAGTACCAAACATATTTTTCAAATAAATTTAATTATAAGTCTCTTAACTGAGACTTTTGCTTCCAACCACATAGAAAATAGGGAGTAGATTTAATCTCCACTTAAAATAACTAAAAAATGCACAAAGTATATGATACAATAGGTTCAGGCAATTTTTCATAAACAGAAAAACAACAATGCTCCCTGAGAGAAAGCAAACAAACATGAATCCCCTGACTGCCTCTAGTTTATTGTCTGAAAGGTTTGTTTCCAGGATAGAGCACACAAAGTTTTCAGACCATCCCCAATGACATACTAAGTTAAGGAAATGATACTGGTACTCTGCAGGGCTAAGATAGCTAGAGTTCAAGGAGCAAAGTTAATGGAAAAGGAGAGCACTGCTCCAAGCATGTGCTGGAGCACTAGAGGTTCCCTCAAAAATCTTCAGCAGAGTTGGGATCTGCGCTATGTTAAATAAATTCAAGAACTTTCCATTTTTGTTTTCTATTTCGTCCAGAATCACATATACATAGGTTCTGTACAGGAGCCAGGAGCTTCTTCTGGGTCTCCCAAGCCAGTGCAGGGGCCCAAGGAATTGGGCTATCTTCTACTGTTTTGTTAGGCTTTAGCAGAAAGCTGGATCGGAAGTGAAGCAGCTGGGACTTGAACCAGTGCACAGAATGGGATGTCAGCACTGCAGGTGGCAGCTTTACCCGCTATGCCACCTCGCTGGCCCCTCCAGGAGCTTCTTCTAGGTCTCCCACATGGGTGCAGGGGCCCAATCACTTTGGCCATCTTCTACTGCTTTCCCAGGCCATAGCAGAGAGCTGGATTGGAAGAGGAGCAGCTAGGACATGAACCAGCACCCATATGGGATGCTCATGCTGCAGGCGGAGGCTTAGCCCACTATACCACAGCCAGCCTCACAATTTATTCTTTTTTTTTTTTTAAAAAAGATTTTTTTGTTTAATTTACTTGAAAGACAAAGTTACAGACAGAGGTAGAGACAGAGAGAGAGGTCTTCCATCCACTGGTTCACTCTCCAGATGACCGCAACGGCTGGAGCTGCGCCGCTCCAAAGCCAGGAGCCAGGAGCTTCTTTAGGGTCTCCCACACAGGTGTAAGGACCCAAGGACTTGGGCCATCTTCTACAGTTATCCCAGGTCATAGCAGAGAGCTGGATAGGAAGTGCAACAGCTGGGACTAGAATCGGTGCCCCTATGGAATGCCGGCGCTTCAGACCAGGTGTCAACCTGCTGCGCCACAGCGTCGCCCCTCCCCCACACAATTTCTTCTTAACAAGACATTAGGTATACCCCTTTGGAGACTTGAAACAAACACTTAGAAAGGTTAAGTGATAATCCTAAGGGAGCATTATCAGAATAGAAAATGAAAAGGATAAAAACTGAAAAATAACATGGGTTTGATATTTGAGGTTCACTTTCACTTTAGAATTACCAATTTTAGGGAAGCATCTAAAGGGAAGACATTATATAGATAATAGGCAAACTTTTCCCATGATGGTTAAAAGAAAAAGGAAAGAGAAAAATAGAGTACTTTCCCTATAGAAAGATTGTCAAAGCTATCATTCATGATGGTTCATTTTTTTTGTGTGTGGTTTTTTTTTTTTTTTTTTTTTTTTGGTTTGGACTTCGACTGGGTTAAAATATACCTAGATAGTTGATCAACCATTATTCTGGGTGTGTCTGTGAGGGATGAGATAAACATTGAATTTGTAGACTGGGTAAAACAGACTACTATCCCTCACAAAAAGGCTCACCCTGAGAATAAGAATCCACCCGACTAGCTGCTCAGACCTGGGGCATTGATTTTCTGACTCCATCTGAAAATTGGCCCCTCTTGGGTTTCTATTCTGCCAGCTTTCCAACTATTAGTTAGCAGTTCTTCTGGTTCTCATACCTTCAGACTCAGACTAGAACTACACATTGGCATGCCTATGTTCCTGTCTTGCCAAATGCAAATTCTGGGGTGTCTCAGTCATCATTACCATGTATCACATCTGTATCTGTATCTCTATCTATCTATATATCAATCTCTCCACATCTCTTTCTATATAGAGACAAAATTATATGTATATATCTTATATATATATATGTATGTACATATACATGCATACATAGCATGCATAGATCAATCAATCAATCTACACACATACATACTACCGTGTCTGTTTCTCTGGAGAACTTCGGCTACTAGGTCATCTTAGGACAGATTTCCCACAGTTGAGAAGCAGTGTAGTAGTGTTTAAGAATATAAATGTATTTTTTACATGTCTTACTAGATTGCAACTCAGTCTATCATTTGACTCGAACTGGGAAATTGAAAAATGGATATGTAATCCTACTCAAGTCTATTTTATATGCTATAAGAAGCAATGCTTTTTTTTTTTTTTGACAGGCAGAGTTAGACAGTGAGAGAGAGAGAGACAGAGAGAAAGGTTTTCTTTCCATTGGTTCACCCCCCAAATGGCTGCTACAGCTGGCATACTATGGCCGGGACACTACGGCCGGCGCGCTGTGCTGATCCGAAGCCAGGAGCAAGGCGCTTCCTCCTGGTCTCCCATGCAGGTGCAGGGCCCAAGCTCTTGGGCCATCCTCCACTGCCTTCCTGGGCCACAGCAGAGAGCTGGACTGGAAAAGGAGCAACCAGGACAGAATCTGGCACCGCAACCAGGTCTATAACCCAGGGTGCCGGCGCCGCAAGCGGTTGATTAGCCAAGTGAGCTATGGCGCCAGCCAGAAGTGATGCATTTTTAAAATTTGGAATTGTTTTAAATATGTACATATCTGGGGCCAGCGCTGTGGCACAGCAGGTTAAAGCCCTGGCCTGAATCACCGGCATCCCATATGGGCGCTGGTTCTAGTCCCAGCTGCTCCTCTTCCAATCCAGCTCTCTGCTGTGGCCTGAAGTAGCAGTGGAAGATAGCCCTCCCCAAAAAGGTAGCAAAAGCTTAAGTGAATAAACATGTCTCTCATTTAAAATTCTCCCAAAAGGTAAAATCCAAGTTCCTGCTTGCAAAAGCAGATACATTAAGTTCCCAAGGGTTAAATACAACAAATTCATCAACACAAACCCAAAAGAAACTTTCATCAAAATGACAAAGATTTGGGTCTATCACTGTGGTGTAGTAGAATGGGCCTCCACCTGTGGCGCTGGCATCCCATATGGGCATGGGTTTGAGACCTGGCTGCTCCTCTTCCAATGCAGTTCTCTGCTATAGCCTGGGAAAGAGTAGAGGATGGCCCAAGTGCTTGGGCCACTGCACCCACCTGGAAGACACAGACGAAGCTCTTGATTGGGCTTCAGATTGGCCCAGCTCCCACCGTTGCAGTAATTTGGGGAGTGAACCAGTGGATGGAAGACCTTTCTCTGTCTTTCCCTCTGTCTATAACTCTACCTATCAAATAAATAAATAAAATCTTTAAAAACTGATAAAGATATGTATCACATTATTTATGTACCTTATACACAACATCTACAATCACCAGCCATTGAATCTGAATAGTGTTTTTTCCAAAAAGTGGTAATTTCTCTTTGTGGTGAGACATATGACTGGAAAGTCTGAACAGCAACACCCTGTAGCTTTTACAGTAGTAGCTTTGCAACTTTCTGCAAAGTTGATTTAAGCTTCAAACATCAAGATATGTGGATCTTTATTATTTGATCATGTGTATTTTACTTAAATAAGCCACACTTTCAAGAAACTTATTCATTTCTTTTTGATGTGCCTATTCTAACAAATCTGTAACTACAGGCTCATTTTATACTTACCATCATTCATCATTCCTTTCAATTCTTTAAATGCTAAGGGTTAGTAACAAGTCAAGCAGGCAATTAGTAAGGTTCCATAAATACAAATTATGTGTTAATAAACAAATACACAGTAATATCATGCCAACTATTCCTCAACCATACAGCCAAGTTAATTTTAAGGCTGTCGTATTATTACAAAGCTGTTCTGTGAATCACACCCATAGTATTCACAAAGGTAACACACTCAGTTAAGAATACGGATCTAGATTTATGTAGAAATAAAGTGAGATGTTTGGTTTCACTCCATGGAGAAAGCCATTATCTTCTTGAAATCAGAAATCTGAAGTAAATGAAATTCTTTTCTAATAGGGGACATTATGCTGCATCTTGGCCAATGTAAAAAGGCAACAGTCCCCTTCCCTAAATATTCATATCATTTGTGTAGTTGTAAATTCTTTTTATACTAAAATTCATACAAACTAACATTTATACTATATAGTAAGCAATGAAATAAGGCAGTAAAGGCTAAAGCAATGCTTGCCAAGTCTATTTAATAGTTTAATAATAATTATATTATTCTCTTAATATTCTTTTTTTGAGGAATTTCTCACCTTCTCCTAACTTCCCCAAAGTATGCTAAGCAAAAACATAAATAGCCACAGCAGAATAAATAGTACAGTTAAACAAGAGATGGGAACAAAACAGAATAATTTTCAGGTCATAAAAATCCATCCCAGTAACTGGAAAATAAAATATATTAGGATATAAACGTCCAGTGCTTGGATTATTCCTAAAAAGCACTTTTAAGGTTCTGGCTACAGTTCCTGTCTTTCTAGAACAAAACCTGTGATAAAACCAGTCACTTGCTCCAATCTGCCCTTGAGGCCTGTTGGTTGAAGTTTGCCAGACTTGAGAGCCCAGGCTACCCACACTTCCTGCCACAGACCAGAGATTCCCTTTGGCATTCCATGTCGATCTATCATTCCTTCTCAGGGAGCAGAGCACAATATAGTCCTTTCCAGGTCTGACTTCCATCAAACAGCTCTTGAGTTTGTTACTATGACAAGTCAATATTTTTTCTTCCATAATTATTCCCACTTAAATTTCTTCCTTTCTTGGAATTTTATCAGTTTATTAAGGTATCCAAAGTGCAGTGAAGTGTCATATTTGGAAAGAAAACTTTGTATAGAATGGGGGGGTGGGCGAATGAACAACTCAGGACAGATATTTTTCAGGAGCACTTACCTTTATTTTAGACTATGTTATTTAATGGGTCACTTTAATATAAATTTTTCTTCCTCACTTTAATCTTGAAATTGTCATTTTGTATATGCATATCAAATGGATCCAACGAAGGCAACATCTTGGTATCCATTTCCAATCACAGAGTGAATAATCAATATTCCTATCTATAAACCTTCCAGTTCTGGGTGTGAGAAGTCAGTGCAATCTTAAGGAATCATTTATTCTATCCCATTGACATAAAAATGAATAAACATAGATCATAAAATCATAAAATATAACTAGATGTCAACATTAAACAGCAAAAGATGTGAACAGTACAATAATCATTACTCATTAAGCAACTTTTCAATTTATTTAATAAAGTTTAACTTACCCTATGAGGCTGCTTAGTTTTCTTATTCAGAGCTGATATAGATAAAAAAGTAAGAATATAAGTTTAATGAATGACACAAGTTAATGCAATCTTTAATTAAAAAAAAATAGAGACATAAAGGAGTGAGCTAGCTGGCTGACAGCAAACATAGACAGAGGAACTGAGTTACCACTACCAATGAAAGGGCATCAAGTAGCAAATGTTGCTGAGCCTACAACTTGTGCTTCTGTTCTTAGAGATTAATGAGATCCTTTCAATTGCTAAACTATACAGTGTTCTGTACTTATGAGATTCCTATCTCAGTTGGTACCATGGGAGGCTTTCAATTAACTTCCCTTATTGTGGAGGCACTTGGTGATGGCTTTGGTGGTGGTGGTGATGGGAGATTTGATCCTTGCATCAAGAAGGCAACCTCTTTTTAGAATATAGAAGAATAAAATGGGTTGAACATATGGGTACATTACTTTTAGTAGCTCCCCAAGTAAGCCAAGAAGAATTACAGAATTTTATTAGGGATCATCCAATAGAGCCTAAACCATGCCCTATATCTATGTTCTAAGAAGTAAAGACAACTGAACACCTACCTAAATCTCTAATTCATACTATCTAGGATAAGAGATAAGATTTTCATGTTATATTTTTGAGCTCACAAATATATTCATGAGAATTAATATTAAGAACTGCCAAGTAACTCTCTCACTTCACTTACAATGTATAAAAATAATTTTAAATTATAATCCTTAGGGTCAAGGAATGTCACATTTGGCTGGTCCATTTTGAAAACATGATCCATGAGGAACAGTGAGTCAAAGGGACATGGGTCAGATGTGCTATTTCTAATATTGTAAAATAAAGTGCAGCAATTACTTTCACATTGGTTAATACTCTCTAATACAAAAGAATGACTTTGAGTGATTTACTTCTAATATGAGCCTAGGCATTGAAGGCCACACATTTTTTAATCACAAGCTTTATCCATACCATATGAGCATACTTGTAATGCTTCTTGATTTACTCTTCTCTCCCTGAAACACCTGACCACAGATCATAAATATATTTATAGATTTTTTAATCTTACAGAAAACACATTTTCTAGTGATAGCAGATTTACCTCTCTTCAACAATGGGGAAGATTATACTGTTAACATACATACATATACAATCCCAGTATAACATACATACATACATTTATGTATCTCTCTATATATACATATACATATATATATATATATACAATCCCTAATTTGAAAATCCTAAATACAAAATATGAAAAAAAAATTTTTTTTTGACAGGCAGAGTGGACAGTGAGAGAGAGACAGAGAGAAAGGTCTTCCTTTGCCATTGGTTCACCCTCCAATGGCCGCCACGCCAGGTGCTTCTCCTGGTCTCCCATGGGGTGCAGGGCCCAAGCACTTGGACCATCCTCCACTGCACTCCCTAGCCACAGCAGAGAGCTGGCCTGGAAGAGGGGCAACCGGGACAGAATCCGGTGCCCCGACCGGGACTAGAACCCGGTGTGCCGGCACCGCAAGGCAGAGGATTAGCCTGTTGAGCAGTGGTGCCGGCCTTGAGCACTAATATGATGCCACAGGTGGAAAATTCCACAACTCATCTTGTATGGTGAGTCTCAGTCAAAACACATTCTTTATGGGAAAAAATGACCCTCCATACCCCCTTCAGCTGTATGCCCAGTTCCCCCAAGCAAGCATATCCATAAAGGCTAACAACATGGCACTTGTGCAGACCAGACATCCCATAATGACCCACAAGGGGCCAAAAACTACATTTATTACCCACTGTGGTTTTCTGCTTATTCTCTGCTCTATGATGAAAAGGTGTTGAAAACATTAAAAGGCCTGAAGTTATCTTACATGTAAACTTGAGAAAATAAGAACAGCATGTATGTCTATATGTAGCACAGAAAATCAAGCTTTTGGAGAACCTGGACAGCAGTGTAAGTGTGAAAGATCTTACAGCCAAGTACGGTATTGGAATGAATACTACATGACTTAAAGAAGTAGATGATAAACTGCTAGCATTTTATGCTGAAACTAATGAAGTTAATGCAAAGTAGAAAACCACTACACACAGCTAATAAATGAAGATCTCAATTGTACAACGAAAGGGTGGGCCTTTTGGCATGGTAGGGAATGCATGATGCTAAACTGTATATTAACAAGCAAACATCTATCACAATGAACTGAAATGAAAGGAACTGTGAATGTTCCAGAGGCTGGTTGCAGAAATTTAAAACTTGACATGGCATTTACATTTTCAGAGATCTGCTATGATATCACAAAACAGAGGTGAAATCTATTGATGAGTTTGCTGAGGTTAATACTGATGAAAACATGAGGCCAGAACACGTCTCTAACGCTGATTTGGCATTAACACCCCAGAAAGACTTTCTCTAGCTGATGAGATAGCCCCTATGGAAATTAAGGATGTCAAAGACAAAACAACTGTTCTGAGATTTGCTAATGCAGCAGGCAAGCATAAGTGTAAACTTGACGTGATAGGCAAAAGCTTGTGTCCTTGCTGTTTTAAAGGAATTAATGTCTTACCAGTCCATTATTATGTTATCAAAAAGGCATGGTTCATCAGAGACATGTTTCTGGCTAGTTTCAGAAACACTTGGTATCATAGCTCAAGCTCACTGCAGGAAAGCTGAACTAAATGCTGCTTACAAGCTTCTTATTCCCTGACAACAATTTGGTTCATACTCTAGCTGAAATTCTCATCAACAATATTGCTTTTGCCATGTACTCTCCCCCAAATATGACTTTATTAATTCATCCAAGAGGCCAGAGTACCCTTAGATCAATAAAAAGTAATAAATACTTTCTTGAACAGTGTTATAGCAGCAGTGAACAGGGGACATAGGTTTAAAGTTTTCAAAGAGGAATTTAGCATGAAGGAGTCAATATATGCTACAGCCAATGCTTGGAACATGGTGACCAAAGGCATAGTTTCATATGCCTGGTACACTCTCTGGACTGCAGCTAGGATCAGTGATAATGATGAACAGATCAGTGACTGTGAAGTGTTCTACATGTCAAGTGAGGAAAAAGCTGTATCTGATTTCTAAACACATGCAAAAAAAAATAGAATCCAACAGTGAATATAGAAGATATATAGAAGATACAGTGATACAGTGCACATAGAATAATGTCTTACCATCAGTTATGAGACTGCAGTTGTTCATTCTTTGATGGTAAAATAGATGAAATGTTTCTAAATCAACTCAAACCTAACAGTGACAAGAAAGATGATGTTGTCAACATTCAAAAAAAAAAAAAATGTGTCTCTGGTTAACCTGGCAAAAATGTATGATGGGCTTACTGAAGGACAAGAGTAGCATGATTACAACAGAACAAGGAATCAGATGTCAATTAATAAGACTTCTAAGACAAAAAAAAAAATGTTGCTAATGAGTCAGATGATTCTGGAAGAAACATTTTAAAAAGCCATCCAGCAGAATCCGTCTCCTTCCCTAGAAGATCTACTTCCTGGTCAGGAAACTATTTCTGCTGTTTCTTCTTACTGGAAATAACAGTGCATTGTGACCCTTTATCAAAACACAGCATTGCAGGTGGAGACCGAAAGCCTGATGCTACACGTTGTTGCTGCTGTTGAACAGCCGATACAAGCACTCTGATGATGCCAGTGTGCTGTTAGCACCTCTGAACACATTTTCACTGTATTCCCGGCACACCATATGCTGTACTGCTACATACTTAGATATGGATACAAGAAAACAACTGTGTATTGGTAGCTCATACACTCAATCAGGAATGATGGTGATGCCATACAACCCAGATCATCCTCAGGGGTAGCTGAGACAGCGCTTTCTGATGGGTTTCTTTGCTTTCTGATGGGTCAGGGCACACAGACTGCTTCCTATACAACATTACTAAAGATATTGTATAGAGTCTCCCTCTGGCTATCTATATAAGTCTACATTAAAAATAATTTTACGTTTAAATTTGGATCCCACGCTCAAGATACTTCATTAGGTATAAGAAAATACTCTGAAATCTGAAAAAAAATTCTGAAATTCAAAACACTACCAGTCCCAAACATTTCAGATAAAGGATACTCAACTTGCATGTACAAATTCTGCATATACATTATACTTCTGTATCATTCTAAAGAATCTGAGATATTGTGGTAAATGTGGTTTCTATTGTTACTAGATTTATTTATAGCACAGAGTACTTCATAAATATATATAAGGTTTTATTTATTTTAAAATATTTTAAATTAATAAAAATAAATTTTAAAACCACTACTATATCCCACATATGAGATTAACTGGTAATGGCTTTAAAAACTAATGAGTATTAGCTGGCGCCGCGGCTCACTAGGCTACTCCTCCGCCTTGCGGCGCCGGCACACCGGGTTCTAGTCCCGGTTGGGGCACCGATCCTGTCCCGGTTGCCCCTCTTCCAGGCCAGCTCTCTGCTGTGGCCAGGGAGTGCAGTGGAGGATGGCCCAAGTCTTTGGGCCCTGCACCCCATGGGAGACCAGGAGAAGCACCTGGCTCCTGCCATCGGATCAGCGCGGTGCACCGGCAGCAGCGCGCCTACCGCGGCGGCCATTGGAGGGTGAACCAACGGCCAAGGAAGACCTTTCTCTCTGTCTCTCTCTCTACTGTCCACTCTGCCTGTCAAAAAAAAAAAAAAAAACACAAACTAATGAGTATTATAATCAATAGATATAAACAAGCTCAACTTTAGGAAGCTTAATCATTTATATGCTCTCATATTAAGTTATTGTTGCTAGACTCTTATCTCATTTTACAAAATTAAAATGCTTCCAGTATAAAGGAAAGAAAATCCAATACAGTTAAAAGGCATCCATGAAAAATTAAAATCAAAATCCTCACCTTTAAAGTAAAAATTAAGTTTATGAGAATTATAAAATTTAAAATTCTCATATGGACATTAACTGACTCTTAAAAAAACAGCCTGACTTAAAAAAATAACGAGCTGAGGATTGTTTTGCATTTAAACTCAGACATACTTATTACACTTTTCTAATGAAACTGGCATCTTCAATGAGTAAAAATCATTTGGGAAATACTTAACAATTTTTACTTCCTGACTCAAAAAGTTGCAGCCTTACTATTATACATATTCATATTTACATCAACAGTCTATATAAGCAAAACACACTAATTTTTCTAGTCTATCACATTATCTAAAGAGCAACTCCCCTGTACCTTTTGTCTTCTTGCTTTTCATCTGGCCGAAGATAATCTATGAGATCTGGCAAAGACATATTAATTTGAAAAGTTATTTAGGATATTTTTAAAATGTCAATATAATTGGACAAAATTCTTAATTTACATACAATATAATAATGTTACATTGTGAAAAAGAAAAAATAACGTGGAGTACCGGCAGAGATTTCACTTTCGCTTTAATTTTAAGGCCTAACAGTAATAGTTGCAATTACATGATTTCACTGGCTCCTTGGGGACATAAATCATGGAGAAGGAAGGAAAGCAAGAGGTCAGGCGATCACAGCTATCACAATTCCTAGGCCAACTTCAGGCAGCATGGCCAGACCTGAAGGCAAATCTCATGAACATAATTCTTTGCCAGAAAAGGCAGTTGTAAGCATGAGGAAAAAAAAAAGGGGGGGGGTAGGGAGGGCAATCCAAAAAGATAGAAAAATAAGGACACAGAGTTAATAAAAAAATCAGACACTTGATACTGCTCCCTAAGAACTGTGTGGATACTGCAGGTCACAAGCTGTTCTCGGGCATTCATGTGGAAACAGCAAAACCAGCCACCTCATCTTCAAGCACCAGACATAAAGAGACCAGAAGACTCAACAAGAATATGCATTAACATTCGAAACTCCCTGTAACTACCAACAAACTCCATTCAGCTTTAGACATCTCAGTTGTATTTAAGAAACATATGTGGATAAATTAGAAAATTTCATTGAGCAACAATTACGATTTATGAATATATGAGCTGAAGAAACATTGGGTGATTAAGTATTTTGATTATCTAATAAGTATTATAAGGGGAACTGAGAGTATATAAGCAGAACCTGTTTCAATTATCCATCATCAAAAGCTAAAGTCACATTTCTTTGAGGGCATTATGCAAGTCATTTTAGAAATTACTTGACGACTAGCAAGCCTCCAGCACAATTGGGTCAGCTGTGACTGCATTCATACAGTGTGTGCTAGAACATTTTCAAAATGGTTTGAGACATTGCCTGGCTCCATCCAGAGCAAGGTTATTGAACTTTCAGAACATGGGGGAAAAAAAAAGTACTTGACTATAACAATTCAAATTTATTCATTTTTAGGAAAATATATAATAAAGTTCACCTAAAGCAAAGCAGGAACCTGATTTTACTCCATTGATTTATACCTTCTGACTAGTTTTATAGTTAAGAGTTTGTTTTACTTCATAAACTTAAAAATACTTTTTAAAAAAGGGAGACCACTGTAAATCTGACTTAGAGAATTTCTTTTACCTTATGTAAGACAACCTACTAGCTTCGGGCTGCATTAAAAGCATCTAAAATGAATGCAGAAACCTGCTATTTTAAAATTGGCAGGGTAAATATAATCACTAGAAACAATAATTCCAAACCGAAAAAATTGATGTTAAATGAAGTAAAAGCCTAAATTAAAAAAGAATGAAATCCTGTCTTTTGCAACAAAATGGATGCAACTGGAAATCAATATATTTAGTGAAATAAGCCAGTCTCAAAAAGACAAATACCTTATGTTTGCTCTGATATGTTGCTGTTAAAATAGAATACAAAAAATGCATTGGAATGAAGCAGACACCTTGTTATATGACTATCATCCTAGCCCTTGTTTATACTCCTGTGGAACTGTGATCTTCCTACCTTTTACTTGTTAAATATTATGGCAAGTGGTGAATTAACCCTGTGATTACAGAGTGGATTAAAATTTTGTTTTTACAAAAATGAATGAAAAGAAAACAAGGGAGGGAAGTAGGGGCACTGAGGGCAGGAGCGGAGAGAAAGGGAAGTATGTTATCTTCTTAGAACTGTACCTATGAAGTACATGAAATGCTCTCTTTATACTAATTTAAAAACGACTTCAATGTGTTGATTAAATTGGTTTTATCTACAAATGTTTTAGTTCACTGCTCTTTAAGTGAACAGAAGTAGAAGATACTTAAATTCAATTCCTGTCCCCTTAGAGGCATCCATGTCTATAAACAGTGTGTCAGAAGAATAATTAGTGATAAACAGGAGACACAAGTAACAGATCTCTGCCAAACAATGGAGCAATTAAAAATCCTTTTCTATTAAGAAAATGGGTCCTCAATGACATCTTTTACTTATATAAAAAAGCTATACAGTCTAATATATAAAGCCATTTTCTTTCAAACTAGTTTATAATCTAAGCTTTTCATTATTTTATATGCCTTTAGTGTTCTTTGTGCTCAAATCATTCCAACTCTGTTTTCTCACTTTTAGAATTATTGATATATTTTTTTGAGTCACAAGTAGGAGAATCAACTTGTTTCCAAGTAATAATGTCTATGATGTTTGGCATGAACTGACTTACCAAAAAATGTCATATAAATGAGTCCAAGTGATTCTGCTAGAGTTATGATACCCAGACCTGAAATCAGAAGAGGGCCATGTACTGGCATACACACTGCAAAAAAAAAAGATATATATGTTAGAAATATATATAAAATAAGTTAATTTTAAAAATTAACACCAATAATATAAAGCTATAAAGTCAGTAATTCTTTTTTCTAGTGATCAAGAAGTAAATATTATGTTCTATATATGTTCATTACTATTAGCTCAGTCAGTGAAATGATTCCAAATTATTGCAGGAAAAAGAAAATCCCTACTTTGCATAACACATGCTTCATCACATCAAGACTAATGGAAAATAGTGTGTAAAGTAAAGGCTCCAACCGGTTGGAGGCTGGTTATTTTTTAAGTTCTTCTACAAATAAAAGCGTAGTAGCTTTTGCTACTACAACAATCAGCCCTGGAGCCATAAACAGTCAATATTCCTGAAACCATGTGGGAAGCATTATTCCCACTGGGGTGAGAATTAGAATTACAAAAAGAAAAGCTTACAACACCAAATGTTGGCAAATCTGTAGAGAAACAGGAATTTTAATTCATTGGCAGTGGCAATGCAAAATGGCACGGTTATTTTGACACAGAACTTGGTTGTTTATTATAAAACTGAACATACCTTTAACATATAATACATATATGATGTATTAAAATTGGCAAGATTTCATTTTTTTTATTTAGACTTGTACTACATTTAACTTCAATTTTTTTGGTTTGGAATTAGCTTTATTGTTTCTAGTGATTATATTTATTCTGCCAATTTTAATATATATGTATTAAATGTAAATTGTTAATATACTTTTAATACATATATAATACATATAATACATATAATTTAACATCTAATACTTGGATAAATGCTTGGGATTTATCAAGTACTCAAAAATAGTATTTACATAAAAACATGCCCTTTGGTATTAATAGTAGCTTTATTCACAGTCATAAAAATTGAAAGCCATCAAGATGTCCCTTATTAGGGAATGCATAAACAACTTTCAGTTCTAAAGAGTAATGAACTACCAAGCCATGAAAAGATAATGGAGAATATATATGTATTTTCTAGTGAAACAAGGCAATTAGAAAAAGCTATATATTGTGTGACTCTAATCAAAAGACATTTCAGAAAATGCAAAATGATGGATGCAGTAAAAAGACCAGAGTGGCCAGGGGCTCAGGGACGAATAGGTGACACATACGGGATTTTTATGGCAGAAACTATTCTGTATTTTACAACAATGGTGGATACATGTCATTATGCAATGTATCACGCACACATTAATTACAATACCCAGAGACAGTCCTAGTGGAAATTATGAACTTTAGATGATAATGATATGTCAATGTTATTTCACGGGTTGAAATATATGTACCTCTCTGTAATGGGATGCTCAGAGAGTCTAGGGCTGTGTGAGATATGTGGAGGGAGTGGCAGGAACTCTTTGTATTTTCCAACATCGTACAATGAACCCAAAACTGCTCTAAAAACATATAGTCTATATACTTAAAAGTAGAAAGTGTTCTGTCCAACAGAAATCCAAATCAGGACTATAGACGTGACCCTTACCAGACATGCAGAGAACTAACCCAACCACAGCAAGCACAAAGCCCAGCAACTGAATGATCAAGATCGCAATGGTGAAGGAGGTCATTCCCAAAACTGGGGGGAGGAAAAGGAACAAAAGAATGTTTAGAAACAATCACTCTGACTTGCATTTTCTACAAATAGTATACAAACAGAAAAATATCTTATGACAAAAGACTGGTTATGGAGTTCACAGTCAGATATTAGATGCTTTTGCATGGATCTAAACTTTCCTCACAAGTGTCAGCAACAGATACAGAAGTCTGGAATCAAATATTTCTTGATTTATTAATTTGAAAGGCAGAGAGAGAGAGAGGAGAGGGGAAGAGAGGAAAGGGAGGAGAGAAGAGGAGAGGAGAGAGGAGGGCAGGGGAAGAGAGGGGAGGAGAGGAGACAGGAGAGGAGGGGAAGAGAGGGGAGGGGGCGGGAGGGGAGGGTACAGGAGGGGGACGGGAGGGGGACAGGAGGGGAGGGGGGCAGGAGAGAACTTTTGTCCAATGGCTCACTCCCCAAATGGCTGCAACAGCCAGGTCTGGGCCAGGCTGAAGCCAGGAGCAGGGAACTTCATCCCGGTCTCAAACAGTGGAAAGAGACCCAAGCACTTGGGCCATCCTCTACTGCTTCCCCAGGCACATTAGCAGGAAGTTGGACCAGAAGCAGAGCAGCTGGGCCTCAAATCAGCACTCTGATGAGGGATGCAAACATGGCAGGCAGCAGCTAAACCTACTATTGTCACACTGTCAGCCTGTACCCAAGATCTTAAAATAAGACTTTGTGTGTGGTGTGTGGTTTAAAATATGAATAGCTGTTATACATGGATTATCCACATGCACATAAAATTTCTCTGGTAGACAGAATTACTATGCAAGCTTATGAGCATAACCATCACAACTGTCATCCTGTGCAACTAAAAAGATCTGTGATACTATAACAAATGTCTAACTTTCCTGAAGAGGCAACCGACAGAATGGGAAAAAATATTTGCAAACTATACTACAGATAAAGGGTTGATAACCAGAATCTACAAAGAAATCAAGAAAATCCACAACAACAAAACAAACAACCCACTTAAGAGATGGGCCAAGGACTGCAATAGACATTTTTCGAAAGAGGAAATCCAAATGGCCAACAGACACATGAAAAAATGTTCAAGATCACTAGCAATCAGAGAAATGCAAATCAAAACCACAATGAGGTTTCACCTCACCCCTGTGAGAATGGCTCACATCCAGAAATCTACCAACAATAGATGCTGGAGAGGATGTGGGGAAAAGGGGACACTAACCCACTGTTGGTGGGAATGCAAACTGGTTAAGCCACTATGGAAGTCAGTCTGGAGATTCCTCAGAAACCTGAACATAACCCTACTATACAACCCAGCCATCCCATTCCTTGGAATTTACCCAAAGGAAATTAAATTGGCAAACGAAAAAGCTGTCTGCACCTTAATGCATATTGCAGTTCAATTTACAATTGCTAAGACCTGGAAACAACCCAAATGCCCATCAACAGTAGACTGGATAAAGAAATTATGGGACATGTACTTCATAGAATACTATACAGCAGTAAGAAACAATGAAACCCGGTCATTTGCAATAAGATGGAGGAATCTGGAAAACATCATGCTGAGTGAATTAAGCCAGTTCCAAAGAGACAAATATCATTTGTTTTCCCTGATTGGTGACAACTGAGCGCCAAAGGGGAAACCTGTTGAAGTGAAATGGACACTATAAGAAACAATGACCTGATCAGCTCTTGTCCTGACTCTAGATGTACAATGTAAATCTTTATTCTTTTTAGTATTTGTTGTTGTTGTTGCTGTTGTTCTAGTACTAGTGGTTGAACTCTGTAATTAACACACAATTATTCTTAGGTGTTTAAATTTTAACTGAAAAGTGATCCCTGTTAAATAAAAGAATAGGAATAAGAGAGGGAGGAGATGTACAATTTGGGACATGCTCAAGCTGACTTGCCCCAAATGGTGGAGTTAGAAATGTGCCAGGGGATTCCAATACAATCCCATCAAGGTGGCATGTACCAATGCCATCTCACTAGTCCAAGTGATCATCTTCAGCTCACAACTGATGGCTCTGATAGGTCTTAGAGTCAAAGGGATCACACAAACAAGACTAGTGTCTGCTAATACTAACTGATAGAATCAAAAAGGGAGAGAAGGATCCAACATGGGAAGTGGGATACACAGCAGACTCATAGAATGGCAGATGTCCTAAACAACACTCTGGCCTCAGAATCAGCCCTTAAGGCATTCGGATATGGCTGAAGAGCCCATGACAGTATTGTAGGCATGGAAAGCCAAGATACCATGGAAAAGAAAAAAAAAAAGAAGACCTAAATGAAAGATCTCTGCGAGTGAGATCCCAGTGGAAAGAACAGGGCCATCAAAGAAGGAGGTACCTTTCTCTGAAGGGAGGAGAGAACTTCCACTTTGACTATGACCCTACCAGAATAAGATCAAAGTCAGCGAACTCAAAAGGCTTCCATAGCCTTGGCAACACATAACTAGAGCCTAGGGAGATTACTGACGCCATAAACAAGAGTGTCAAATTGTTAAGTCAGCAACAGGAGTCACTGTGTACTTACATCTCATGTGGGATCTGTCCTTAATGTGTTGTATAATGTGCAGTGATGCTATAACTAGTACTGAAACAGTATTTTTACACTTTGTGTTTCTGCGTGGGTACAAACTGATGAGATCTTTACTAATTATATACAGAATCGATCTTCTGTATATAAAGATAATTGGAAATGAAAAAAAAAAAAACCTGGTGTTAAATTGGAAATGGCATAGAAAATTAATTAATTTTTAAAAAAATATTATGTAGGATCTCTGTCCTTAATGTGCTGTACACTGTTATTTAATGCTATAACTAATACTCCAACAGTATTTTTTTCACTATGTGTTGCTATATGGGGGCAAACTGTTGAAATCTTTACCTAATATATACTAAACTGATCTTCTGTATATAAAGAGAATTGAAAATGAATCTTGATGTGAATGGAAGGGGAGAGGGTGCGGGAAAGGGGAGGGTTGCGGGAGGGAGGGAAGTTATGGGAGGGGGAAGCCATTGTAATCCATAAGCTGTACTTTGGAAATTTATATTCATTAAATAAAAGTTTAATAAAAGAAAAAAACAAAACAAAACAAAAACAAATGTCTAACTTTCCAACATACAGAAAGCCAGAGATTGGCACTAAAATCAAATGTTAAATATAACCCTTCCAATAATTATAACAAAAATATATTAGAGATTTATTCCTTTTTTGAGTATACTTATGTATTTATTTATCTTAATTTTACATACTACACATTATTTTTGTGAGCTAACATCTGAAATTTTGACTCGGTCTAGTAATCTGGCTAAAATTCTTTTTCCATTTAAAAACAAATGAGGATAAATTTCATAAGTACATTGATATTATTAAACTTTTCACTTATCTCTCTTTTTTTATGTAGAAAACTTTTATTTAAGGCATCCAAACTTCATGCATTTCATATATACAAATTAAGGGACACAGTGATTCTTCCTGTCTTACCCTCCCTCCCATCCACACTCCCACCCTTCTTCCTCCTACCTCTCCTATTCCCATTCTTATTTTTTACTAAAATTTGTTTTCAATTAACTTTATATGCATAAGAGTAACCCTACACTAAGTAAAGATTTCAACAAGTAGTATGAAACAAACAAAGAAACAAAAAAACCAAGGACTCTTTAAAGTCATCGCATCTCAAAGAGTTAATTTTTATTCTACATATTACCTTTTATGTGTCTATTAGTTACTGCATTTATTCTTAAAATGAAGATAAAATGGTACTGATTATGATAGCCATATCTTTTATAAGACAACATTATTGGTGCTGGCACTGTGGCACGGTGGGTTAATCCTCCATCTGTGGTGCCAGCATGCCATATGAGTGCTGGTTCTGGTCCTGGCTGCTCCTCTTCTGATTCAGCTCTCTGCTATGGTCTGGAAGAGCAGTGGAAGATGGCCCAAGTGCTTCACCCTGCACCCCTATGGGAGACCCAGAGGAAGCTCCTGGCTCCTGGCTTCAGATTGGCCCAGCTCCAGCCTTTGCGGCCATTTGGGGAGTGACCCAGGGGGCAGAAGACCTTTCTGTCTCTCCCTCTCTCTGTCTGTAGCTCTATCTTTCAAATAAATAAATAAAATCTTAAAAAACTTAAGATTTTCCAGTAACTAAAAAATTGTTTCTACTTTTGTCATTTATAATCCTATTTCTAGAACTTAGCAAATGAAGATAAAGGCTGTGTTTAACATATATCTTCAAAAAACTGAAAATAAATATGAAGGTAATCCTTAAGAAATTACATACATAATTGAAAATTATGGGTGCTGGCATCAAATTCATCTCTAATCTGAAAATTTAAAATTTAAAATTCAATCGCTCTGAAATCTGAAATATTTTGAGTGTTATATATGATGCTCAAAATCATTCTCATGTTGAAGTAAAACAGATTTTGTAACTTTGGATTACAGCTGCAAATATTCCCACAATCTGAAAAATAACAACATCTAAAACACTTCGGTCTCAAAAATTTTGCATAAATGATACTCAACGTATACACATGCAAATAACTATTACAAACAGTTGACTGCTTTCAAGACCTAAGAAAAATCTTCAAGATAATCTTTAAGGGAAAATGTCACTAATAATGGAATGGAAAATATTTCACAAATCAATATTTATAGGGTTGTTAAAAAAAATACAAGAATGTTTTCAACAAAAGTAATGAAAAAGGCAGGCAAATTCATGCTACTAAAATATACTAACCTGCTCTTAACAAACGGCACTGAGCTACTATCAACATCCCTGAAGGAGTTACAAGTAAAGAAAGTCCAGATTTCTTTCTTGAATAGTCACCTGTTAATAAAAATATGTAAAATATTTTCTACATTTGTTCTGCTCTTTGGGAAGCTACAGTACTTAATTATTTAGATATGTTAATCTCAATACTGCATTTCCTCACAGTAAACTATACATCTTACCTGGGATGAAAATGCTGGATCCAACAATGGCAAATATGGTAAGTAGTATTCCAGGAATAAGTACGAGAATGAACTGATTAGTTGGAAGCCTGGATTTATATTTCAGTCCTTAAAAACAAAACAAGAGTTATGAGAACTCAATCACAAATGAAACCATTTTTTTAACTTGTAAGGTATAGAGAAAACTGATAACTCACTATAAATGAATAACCTCCAAGGAACAACTCTTTCTTATCATCAAGTCATCTCACATGTTTCTCATAAGGCAAAGGAGAAGCTATATACATATAAAATAAATATGTATTATATAAATTTATATACACATCAATGCTGAATGCACAGGTGTCATTTTGTTCCCCTATAATTTAAAGAGTAACGTTATGTACAAGAGATTTTCTCAAATGAGGAGGCACTATTAGTGTTTTGGGATAGATAAACTGAGAGGAGGGGCAGCTGCTCTATGTGTTATAGAATGGTGAGCAGCGTCCTTGGCCTCTGCAAACCAGATGCCAGCAACAGCTCCCAGTCATGTCAACTGAAGTGCCTTTTAGACATTGCCAATGTGCTCTGATGTGCAAAATCATCCCAGACTGACAACACAACACGGACATAAATAAGGCTGATGGGAAAAATGGCTAATTTAATAATTCAAGAATGAGAAATATGCTCTACCTTATATAACATTAATAAAGCATCTGATATATAAATAATTTGTTTTAAAAGAGAGGTTAGATAAATATTGCACAATAGATAAATATGAATAATATTTTCAAGTAAGGTATTTTGATTAAAGCAAACTGCAAAGATTAACTAGGATGGTTACTGATTCTAATTCTTTTGTCAAGTACCAGTGTCTTCTCTAAAAAATTATGCAATGGGTAGGACAAAATTTTTTTTTTACTATATATTGACCTTTTCTATTTTGGTTAATATTAAAATTAATTTTCACCAAGATATTGCAAATTGTAATGTAAAAGCAGTCTTGAGTAGCAGAAAGAAACAGACTGTGTGACTGAATTCTGCTGTGTGTCATCCACATGTGTATGTTCTCCATGTCAGTAATTAATGAGTGGCTTTCATAGAGGGGAAGGTACTTAAAAATGGTATATTTATTTAGGATTTAATTTTCTTCCTGTAATTGACAGATTAAATATAATAATTAAATAATATCAACAAATAAAATCTAATTAAGATATACTGCAGCCACCTGCAGATTTTTTTTTACTGCCTATACAGCCATGCTTTAGATGATAATCTCAATTTTAGTCTTTTTTAGGGGAGACTGCGGCCTAGGTAATAGGCAGTTCTCAGGCTGAGTAACTGAAATCATATGAGTTAGACAAGACAAATCCACAGTAATTGTATCCTATGGCAATTTTTCAAGAATTTACTGAGTCTGCTACCTTCATGCAGCCTTGAGATTTACATGACTACTACACAGCCAGATCCTTTATCATGAGGCAGAGTTTCACAGCTTCCCCTTTGCTAGGCTCCAACACTGGATGGAATGAAACTGATTGTACAGGTCACAAAAAGCACCAACAAAGGAAGAGAAACTTTCTGTAGACATGTCACATTTTCCATTTTACTCCCCTGGATATGATTATTTAAATATGTCTGGAAGTTCTTCAAAGATTTCCAGAATAGAAGCTGTTTCAAATGTATCTCCCAATCTTTCATAAGAGACTCTTCCCAGGAAAATTGGCATCATAAAGGAGCTTCTAAGATAACACAACAAGGATTTCCCATATACTATAACTTCATGCAAAAAGGCTGCTTTATGACATTCTTAATAGAAATAAGAGTTTGAGCCTCCTACAAGATTCAACCGCTTCAGGCAGAGAAGAGCTATAACAAGACAAAATATTGTCAACAATGGCAGCAAAAATAAAACACCACAGAACAGTGCTACTGGCAGTGTTCTACCATCAAACGACCTTCCCCTTTGAGAACAGGTACACTATTCATTGGAAGTCATTTTAGTACTTGTTGATTGGTTCATGACTATTTATAAGGCTACCTTAAACTTTTCCTTAAATTAAGCAACAATTTATGCCAAATACATTAGTGGGGTCTACCTAAGTAACCACAGTGAAAGATCTCCATGTTTTCTTTATGAAGAGTTCCTTGGCTCATTTCCTTTGCTCAAAATGGACACAGTTCAGCAGCAAGTGTGGGGAAGATAGCGCGTTGCTGGTCCTTTTGTCAGTTTCCCAGTGTAGCTACTGGGCAAGGAATGTGATATAGATATCTGCAAAAACTCAATAATCTCAAGGGGCTTTGATCCATGATCATTTCTTGCCCTTCAAGTAGTGAATGTATCCTTATTTGTCAAACTATCAAAACAGCAAATGTAACAAGGAAAAGAAAATATTTCCCAAAAAACCTTACATTAAGATAGAATTTGACATGTTCTTAACGGGATCTTATCAAATTTTTGTATTATTTTTAGCTGCTTGGTAAGACCATCTATGATTTTAAAAATTAGCATGGATTTAAAAAAAATCCTTTTGGGGGCAGCATTTCGGCATAGCAGGTGAAGCATCCCAGATGAGTGCAAATTTCATGTTCTCCCTGCTGCTCCACTTCTGATCGAGCGCCATGCTAATAATCTAAGAAAAGCAGTAGAAGGTGTCACAAGTGTTTGAGCCCCTGCCACCCAACTAGGAGACTGAGACTAAGCTCTTGGCTCCTAGCTTAGGCCTGTCCTAGCCCTGGCCATTGTGGCCATCTAGGGGAATGAACCAGCAAATCGAAGATCTCTCTCTTTCCATCTCTCCCTCTCAATGTAAGTCTTTCAAATAAATAAATAAATCTTAAAAAATAAAAAAAAGAAAGGAAAAAGGAGGTAGGATAGGAATGTGGGCAGGTGGGAGGTACCACTATGATCCTAAATCTGTATATATAAAATACATGAAATTTGTTCAACTTCTATAAATAATTTAAAAACTATGTATAGGAAATACATAAAATTTATTCCCTTTATATAAATAAAAATATTTAATATTAGAAGTAGCTGAAAATATTGAGATCAATACACAAAATGAAATGCATGAGAAATAACAGTATTGGGACCAGTGCTGTGGTACAGTGGGTTAGGCCACAGCCTGCAGTGCTGGCATCCCATATAGGCACTGGTACAAGTCCTGGCTGCTGATCCAGCTGCCTGCTAATGTGCCTAAGAAAGCAGTGGAGGATGGCCTAAGTGTTTGAGCATCTGCACCCACGTGGGAGACCCAGACAAAGCTTCTGACTCCTGGCTTTAGCCTGGTCCAGCCCTAGCTGTTTCAGCCATTTGTGGAGTGAACCAGAGGATAGAAAGTATCACTCTGTGTGTGTGTATGTATGTGTGTGTCTCCCTGTCTCTCTGTAACTCTTTCAAATAAATATATAAACGCTTAAAAATCAGTATTTACTTTTATATCAAAAAAATTTATAATACTGCCTTACCAAGAAATATCAAAATCTAGGCAGACAATATAACATGTTTGTCAATGAACCAGTAATTCTAAATATTTTCTTTTAATGTTTCTACATCATTGAATCTAGCATGCAACTTTTCAGAAAGGTGCTAGGTTGGTTCATTTATTTCTATAACAAAAATGTGCTCTGTACCAACAATGTACCAGGCCCTTTTATTAGTCCAAATAAAGAGACAAATATAAGATTATTTTAATTCAACAATAATAGATTGAACATTATCAAATCTATGCAACAATTATTATTCTAAGTGCTAACAGTTAGCAAACAAGGCAAACACAGGGCCTGCCTCCAAGCCTTTATTTTCTAATGGGAGAGGGTAGATGATTTTCCTTAGCTATATAAAAGGAAAGGATTTACTTTGGTCTAAGAAATAACTTTCTTATACCTAATATTTAAAATTAATATGAATGAAACAATGACATGTCCTCTAGCCACCTGAACAAATAGCTAACATTATGAAAAAAAAAAAAAACAGTAAGGTTGTCTGGTCTCCTTGTGACAGATATACAGCACGCACAAAAGATAGAAAATAGGTGTGGCTGATGAACCCTATTGCAATTACTAAGTCAGTTGGGAACAAAATAACATCTACCATGTTAAGTTTTCATGACACTGCAATGCGTAGATTTGACAGAATCAGTAGGAAGTCCACCCAGTAAAATTCAAAAATCCAAAAATGAAATGCTTGTTCAGTGAGATTTAGACATTCTCTGCCCAAATGATCAATGAGTGACTAGAGAGATAAGAAAGCTTATCAATGAGATATAATACATATCAGCCTGTGAATAAATCATAAAGGGTAGTTAGATTTAATTAATGTAGTGGTTTCTGATATCACTAGTAATGCAATTTTAGAATCTTTTCAGTATCTGTTGAGCAGTAAATCAGCATAACTTCACTGCAAGAAAAAGCATTTCCGATAACTTAAAATGAAATTACCATTTTAAAATTTATAATTATTTATCATTTTAAAAATATTTTATTTGAGGCCGGTGCCGTGGCTTAACAGGCTAATCCTCCGCCTTGCGGCGCCGGCACACCGGGTTCTAGTCCCGGTTGGGGCGCCGGATTCTATCCCGGTTGCCCCTTTTCCAGGCAGCTCTCTGCTATGGCCCGGGAAGGCAGTAGAGGATGGCCCAAGTCCTTGGGCCCTGCACCCCATGGGAGACCAGGAGAAGTATCTGGCTCCTGGCTTCGGATCAGCGAGATGCGCCGGCCACAGCGGCCATTGGGGGGTGAACCAATGGCAAAAAGGAAGACCTTTCTCTCTGTCTCTCTCTCTCACTATCCAATCTGCCTGTCAAATATATATATATATATATATATTTTATTTATATTTATATTTATTTATATTTATATAAAAATATATAAATTTATATATATAATATATATAATATATATTATATATATATTTATATTTATATTTATATTTATTTATATATATTTTATTTGAAAGGCAGGGTGGCAGGGAGACTGGAGGAGACCGATAGACTTATCTTCTGTTCACTGGCTTACTTTCAAAATGGCCACCAAAGGCCAGGGCTGCTAGTCCATGGCAAATCCAGAGTCTGGAACTCCATCCAGGTATCCCACATGGGTAGCACAGGTTCATATACTTAGGCCATCTTCTGCTGCTTTCCCAGACACATTAGTGAAAGCTGGACTAGAAGTGGAGTAGCTAGGACTCGAATTGCACTCCAATATAGGATACCAATGGCACAAGTGGTGGCTTAACCCACTGAGCCATGATGTCAGTCCCAAGGTACTACTGTTAAATGCTTAACAAAATCATTGAAAATACACACATAAATAAAGGATCTGTGAAACATGTGCAGTAAAATGAGCATTGATTGCCAATAATAAACAAGTCACTTGCCTAAGCGCAAGTAAAATAATTTTACAATAAACTCCATCAGTATGTATTCCAATGAAATGATTTTGTCACACTGAGTACTGATGGGCTATTCCATAATCAATCTATAGGAACTAGAAATAAAACAACCCAGATAAAAGTATTTTGAATATAAAAGATCAAAGAAAATGTCCAACAGACCAATTCCCTTTTCCTCTTCCCAAACATTCCCTAGCCTTTTGAAAGGGCTCAAAAATTTCAGTGTACCTGCAGACAACTAAGATGAAAAATTCCAATAAACCACAGAGAAATAGAAGAAACAGTGACCATAGGAATGTGGACACAACTGCCATGCAATAGATTCTCAAGATGCAGCCAGAGGAAATCAGTGAAGAGGAACTTATTTGCATAAAGGGGAAAAGTGAGGGGGTTGTGACAAAAAGAAGACAGATCTTTTGAAGTATCACAGTCAGACAGAAAAAAAAAAATGAATAAAAAAAAAATAGAAGAAACTAGTGTTCAGGATCTATGGACTGTCATCAAACAACCAAATATTTGAGTCTTAGGAATTCCTAAACATATAGGAAAAAAAGGGTTTGGAATACCTGTTAAATAATAGCAGGAAATTCCTCCAATTTGAAGAAAGGCACAAACATTCAAACACATGTAACACCAAATAGACATGATCATAAAAGATCCTCACCATAACACATTAAAGTCAAACTTTCAAAAGTAAAACATAAATAGAATATCTTAAATTTGCAAGAGAAAATAATAATATAAACGTCCAAGGAAGATAAAGTTCATGAAGCATACAACAGGCCAACTCATTACAGTATTTTCCTGGCTTTCCCTTTTATAAAGATTGCAAAATAAATTAAATTAATATTACTTAACTCCTTGCCTGTAGAGATATTTCCTCATCTGCAATGATTATTTCAAGGTGGTATGGGGAAAGCAGGAATAAATCTTACATTTAAATGTTTAAATATTTAGACTGTTACCTTAAATTTCACAAATTCAGTAAATTTCCTTATCAGTGGAATTTCTTTATCAATTTCTTTTGGAATGGGAATATGGTGGAATGTGAACATTAACCAGAATAAATATTAACTATTCCCCTCATAATGATAATTCTGTGCTCTTGACACCAAATCTGATTTAGCATCAAGATTTGCACTTGGAAGGCAGATTACATTATTATTACAGGGAAGTAACACGAAAGAACACAACTTTGTTCTGACCACTTCCTTAGCTGCACAGTGAGGATGAAACAACACTGTTCAAACTGGGCTTTCCCAAGGGTGAACACACAAATACAAGTTCAAACTGTCAATGGAAAGATAGGGGAATATTTATGCTCCAAAGAATAGCATTCTATTTTAACATTAATGTAGCCTGTGACTACCTATGCTTTCCAACTATCATGTGCATAAACGTTTGATAAATATTAAGATGCTACCAAAGAGTTTAAAGAATTACTTGTATTTATAGTTTAAGGAGTTATTACTAGCATTTATATGAGTTTAAGGAAATATTTGTTAGTATTCCCACAATTGATGCTTTACAGCTTAAAAAATAATTAAAAATCACCGTCTTAGGAATTAAAATGGAACTGTTTAAAAGTATAGGGGCAATAAATACTCCTAAGAGACTACTAGTATTCAAATCACATATGTATAACTGTCACAGTTATTCTTCCTAATATAACAAGTGATATGTAAATTCCTTCCGGAAATGACAATTTCATCACTAAAATATAAATAAAAATTAGAAATACTTACTTACAACACATAACTGTCCCCAGAAGAAAATTACAGACAAAATTGGGAAAACTACAATGAGCATAATTTCATTTGGAGAAAACCATGAATCTGAGGAGAAAGAAAAAAAATCACAATTAATATTTATCATAATAATTTTAAATCCTGTCAGTGCTCTATAATGTACATTTTATTGTAGAGAAGGAAAATAAAAAATAATGCATTAAAGTTATTACCTTAATTTATTTATGTGTACACATATCATTTACTTTCAAAAATCTTTTGCACCAATACAAATTTACCTTTTAATTCCATTTCTCTACGAACCCTTGGAAGTACCCTCACACAAATTTCATTTATGAAACAAAAAAGCCTGACAGTTACTTAAGTGTTTTTTACATTTGTCCTAAACTACATTTTATACAAGGAGGTACTACAGCATACTAGCTAAGAACAGGGCTCCGTAGCCACCCTTCTTGGACTTGAAACAACTCTAAGCTGTGATCCATGTAAATTTAGACAACCTCTAACACTTCTCCATTCTTCCGTGCCCACAATTATTACACAGGCACAGCACAGCATCTACACATTGAAGGACTCTTGTGACTATTATAAAGTTAACACATGCAAAGGACTTTAAACAAAGCTTAGCATTTACCATGTACTCAGAAAATGTTGCCTGCAATTATTATTATTATGTGCTCCTATGTTCAACACCTGTCTATATAACATGCCAAAAATTTGCCTTCCTGAAACCATGATAGATTCCTGTAAGGACAGACTCAGAGGACCTAAGTGAGGTAGCTGTACCACGAGATACCTTCTCCCTACTGTGACTAACACCAAGATAGAAGATCCCTGATTTCCCCTATTATCTCTGGAACAGAAGACTTACTCATGGATAATTAGGCTTTGAAAGGATTGTTACAACATAAAGTAATATGAGGGGATTTAGGTTATTAACATGTTAGTTATATGGTGAAAATATACCCACAAATTCTATATGAAGGGCACTGAGACATTAGAACTTCACATAAGATTTATTGAGAATTTAACAAAAATATATATATGTCAGGGCCAGAACTGTGGCATAGAAGGTTAAACTGATGCCTCTGATGCTGGCATCCCACAGTTCAAATCCCAGCTGCTCACTTTCTGATCCAGTACCCTGCTAATGGCCAGGGGAAAGCAGTGGAAGACTGGCCAAGTGTTTGGGTCCTCGCCACCCATGTGGGAGATCTGGATGAAGCCTGTGGCTCCTGGCTTCAGTCTGTTCTAGTGCTGTCCGTTGCAGCCAACTGGGGCCTAAACTAGCGGGTGGAAATCTCTGTCTCTTCCTCTCTAACTCTGACTTTCAAATAAATAAATCTTTTGTTAAGTGTGATTACATCTCATAAACTCTAATACTGAAAATTTAGCAATTAAATTTCTTGCATTAAGCCTATAATGTTAAACCGTTGTGAAATATATACATTAACCTCTAGAAGATAACATCATAATTTCTACCTTAGAGACATTAGCTTTACATATCTAGTGTTTTGCCCAATTCACAGTTGACTCAATACATTAGCTGTTTAAGTTTATAAGTCATAGGGCAGTTCAAAGAGTAAATGGGAGACTTTTTCTTGTTGTTCAGATACTCCTTTGTTAAAGATTGCCATCAATAGACAGATGTTTTTAGATATTTGGAATCAATACTTTAATTTCTACCAGATAACTAAACATCTTCCTATATCACAGAAAAAAAATCTTTAATAAAGTCTAAAATCCTACCAGGGGAAATTTTTTTAATTATGCTTAAATTTTCATATTTAATGTTCAAGGAATTTGGAAAAAAGCTCTATGGCCTAATAACTATGCTTAATTTATTTTTCCTTTCCCCTTTTGCTTTATTTTGTTTTGAACTGTGTGCTGAGAAATCAGTCTGGCTGAAAACCTGAAATGTATTCAGCTATAAAAACTGAGGATTTAAACTTGAAAAAAACCACTCAGTTGCCTGAGCTGGCTGTTCCACAAGGCTGTTTAGCTACAGGTTTTATACTATTCTTATAGAGTGAGTACATGCATTGAGTCAGCTCTAAACGACATAGATTTATGTATGGTTATCAATCACATTGAAAATTGAACTCCTGATGATTGTTTTGATTATGGATTGAGTAGGTACATTACATTCCCACATGGGATATTCCCTGTATTCAGGGAGAGGCAAACAAAGGGGATGTTAATCACTCTTGTTACCACGGCTCTAGGATTCCTAGGGTATAGTAAATGTTTCCTTCTTCAAGACAGAAGTTTTCTTGATCATAGTTGAGGTCTTTGAAAGGTCTTGTCACCCAGGAGTCAGGTGCAGGGTACCTTAGGCTTCTTCAAGATTAACTTCATAGTTGATTAACTCCTTAAATACTCACAGGCATCATAGGAGGAATTATGAACCCCTCCATACAGTTGAGGAAGCCAAGGGACAGTGAATTAATGATCATGAGTTTTGTAAATTTTCATTGCCCAAACTGACTCCTGATATCTACTTCAATACTTTCCCCATACCTCCCCTGTCAGTTTTCCTTATTTCAGTAGTGGTAACTACATTTCTCCAGTTGCTCAGGCCAAAAACCCTGAAGTTACTTGCACTTGACTCCTTATCTCAAATCCCATTATCTAACTGAACATCAAATTCTGCTGGCTCCATCTTCAAATTACAGGTAGTATAATGTTCACGTTCAAGATACGCTAATAATGACATGTCCTTTTACTGGCCTCTCCCCACACAAAACAAACCAACCTAAGATATATAGATACCATTAATAAAAATAATAGATACACTTGACCCAGATCAGATCACACATTTTCCCTTACTCCACAAATATTTATGGGAAGCCCATCACGGAGAGGTTCTCCTCTAGGCACTTAAGGTCCAGCAGTGAACATGGAAGAGTATCCCTGAGCTCAGAGAAGCAGAAAGGCTTCCACGTAGAGGAAACGGAATTTAGCCTTGGGAGGAAAGGAGCCTGCCACATAAAGACAGGATTGCATGTTCAAGGAGCCAAGTAATAGTCACTATGGCTGGAATTCAGTGATAAAAGATCAAATGGGAAGAGTTTTCTGGGGCAAGATCATGTTGGGTTTTAACAATTTGTCTTATATAGGGGTGAGTGAGTTACAGAGAAGCAAATGTTACCTTGACTTAAGGAAGAATAACTGTCTGATATCTGTAATTCTTTGGGAAGTTAACAGTGGCTCATTGCATCATACCTTTAGATAAGAAGTTTGAATGGCAAACTTCTTGGGGCAGGACAGAAGTAATTTGTGAATTATATGATGAGACAGACAAGATGATTGCTAGATTACAAGACTCTATGCAGAAATAATAAGACATAAAAGAGGATACTTCAATGACAAAAATAATAGAATTACAGTACACAACTCTTATTGTTTACTTGACTCTTATATGGAGTTTATTAGAATTATTTTGGGGCTCAGTCAAGCTTCCCACACACACTCTCTTAACTACCACACCACTATTTTAATAGGTGAGAGAGGAGGGGATCCTAGGAGCATCTCATTGAGATCACTGAGTCAGGATCCTGCCTATGTTCAGCTACTGTCACTGACCTGAACATGTTATCTTTCTAATTTGTTATGGTGGAAAAAGTTTGAGGATCAATGAACAAGATGTTTAAGAATCAACTGAGACGCTGGGAAAAGCCACAAGGTTTTTATATGAAACAAGCCATGAAGCTATTTAATTCCTAAGCAGTATTATCAGATGATGTCCAAGGGGAGAGTGAGAGTGAGATAACTGCTCTGATTTTTTAGGGCATTAAGAAAATTAATTGAGCTTATAATAGCCTAAGAATAACATCAGATATATCATGGAACTCATTAAAACTGGCTGAAGGAATTGGATAGAACACCCAGAACGGGGTCCATTTACCTGACACACAGCAAGTCAATTACTGACACCAAAATAGTGGAACAAAGTAGTTTATTTCTAATACATAGGACAAGGAGTCAGGTAGCTATCACACAACTCCCAAACTGCCCAAGAGATTATGGCAATGACATTTTTAGGTTGCAGGGAGGGTTAAACAGTGCATTATCAACTTAAGAGTATCTAGTTGTTCCACAATGCTGATAGCCTTCCTTGGATTGGTCGATGGTAGAAGGCCAGGAGGATGATCTAAAGATGCAGTGATGGCTAAGTGGGCTCTGGTCCCTTCTGAGGTATATAGATAGATTGGCTATTACCTTGTTGGATTACGGCTTGAAGTTCCTACAAAACATCTTAAAATAGAGGCAAGTGGTAGGATATTAGCCATAGAGATGACAATTGAATTCCAAGTGTTGCAATCTGGAGTCCTGCAGAACCAGTCTGATGGTTGCACCACCCTCCTACATTTAGTGAAAGATCAACAAAACAAAAAGCTGTTTTAGAAAAGATAATCAAAATAGACAAACATTTCAGACTAGCAAAGGGGGAGAGAGAGAGAGAGAGAGAGAGAAAGGGAAAACTCAAATAAATAAAACTTATAGATGAAAAAGGAGACATTACAACAAACACCACTGAAATAAAAGGACTGTAAGAAACTGTTATGGAAAACTGTATGCTAACAAACTGGAAAACCTTGAAGAAATAGATATATATCTTATCAAGATTAAATCAAGATACAGAAATCTAAACAAGCTTATAACAAGCAACAGGAATGAAACAGTGATTAAAGTCTTCCATCAAGGAAAAGTCCAAGAACTGGTAGCTTTGCTATTAAATTCTACAAAACATTTATTGAAATAACTCCTATATTTTTCAAACTATTCAAAAATACAGAATTGGATGGAACTCTGCCCAACTCTTTTTAAGAAGCCAGCATCACTGATGTCAAAACCAAACAAAGATACAACACAAGAAGAAAATTACAGACCTACATCCTTGATGAACACAGATGCAAAAATTCTCAACAAAATACCAGCAAACTGAATTGAAAACTACATCACGAAAATCACACATCAACATCAAATGGGACTTATCCTAGAGATGCCAGGGTAGTTCAACATTTGCAAATCAATAAATGTCATAAATCACATCAACAGAATGAAGAACAAAAACCATATGGTCATCTCAATAGACACAGAGAAATAGCTTGATAAGATAAAACCTACCTTCATGATAAAAACCATACAAATTAGGTACAGAAGGAACATGCACTGTTTAACCCTCAAAATTATAAAGGATTTATATGAAAAATCAATGACTTGATCAGCCCTTGTCCTGACTGTCAAGGAACAACTTACTACTTTATTCCCTTATAATATTTTTTTGTTCTACTTAATACTATTGAACTGTTTAATTAACACACAATTATTCTTAGGTGTTTAAATTTAACTGAAAAGTGATCCCAGTTAAATATAAGAGTGGGAATAAGAGAGGGAGGAGATGTACAGTTTGGCACATGATCAATTGGACTTGCCCCAAATGGTAGAGTTAGAAACGTGCCAGGGGATTCCAATTCAATCCCATCAAGGTGGCATGTACCATTGTCATCAGTTTCAGTACATAATTGATCATAATGATAGGATTAAGAGTCAAAGGGATCACATAAACAAGACTAGTGTCTGCTAATACAACTAACTGATAGAATTAAAAAGGAGAGGACAATTCAACATGGGAGCAGGATACACAGCAGACTCATAGAATTGCACTCTGGCCTCAGAATCAGCCCTTAAGGCATTCGAATCCTGCTAAAAAGCCTGCGTATTTGAGGCATGGAAAGCCAAGACACTCTGGGAAAAAAAAATGACCTAAATGAAAGATCTCTGTGAGTGAGATCCCAGCGGAAAAAAACAGGCCATCAAAGAAGGAGGTACCTGGGGCTGGCGCTGTGGCACAGCAGGTTGGCCTGGGGTGCCGGCATCCCATGTGGGTGCCGGTTCTAGTACCGGCTGCTCCACTTCTGGTCCAGTTCTCTGCTATGGTCTGAGAAAGCAGTGCAGGATGACCCAAGCCCTTGGGCCCCTGCACCCGCATGGGAGACCTGGAAGAAGCTCCTGGCTCCTGGCTTCAGATCAGCACAGCTCTGGTCATTGCAGCCAGTTGGGGAATGAACCATCAGATGGAAGACCTCTCTCTCTGTCTCTCCTCTCTCTGTGTAACTCTGCCTTTCAAACAAATAAATAAATCTTTAAAAAAAGGGGGAGGTACCTTTCTCTGAAGAGAGAAGAGAACTTCCACTTTGACTATGGCCTTGTCTAAATAAGATCAGAGTTGGTGAACTAAAGAGGATTCCATAGCCTTGCCAACTCATGAGAAAAGCCTCAGGTGATTACTGATGCCATAAACAAGAGTGTCAATTGTTAAATCAACAACAGGAGTCACTGTGCACTAACTCCCCATGTAGGATCTCTGTCCTTAAATGTGTTGTACAATGTAAATTAATGCTATAACTAGTACTCAAACAGTACTTTGTGTTTCTGTGTGGGTGCAAACTGTTGAAATCTTTGCTTAGTATATACTAAGTTGATCTTCTGTATATAAAGATAATTGAAAATGAATCTTGAAGTGAATGGGATGGGAGAGGGAGCGGGAGATGGGATGGTTGCGGGTGGGAGGGAGGTTATGGGGCGAAAAAGCCGCTATAACGCTATAATCCAAAAGTTCTATTTTGGAAATTTATATTTATTAAATAAAAGTTTTAAAAAAGAAAGAAAGAGCAATAGCCAATATCATACTGAACAGAGAAAAGCTGAAAGCATTTCCCCTCAGATCTGGAACAAGATAAGAATGTTCACTTTCACCACCCCAATTCACTGGGTGTTAGAAAGAGCAACTAGGGAGAAAAAAGAAATAAAAGGCATCAAAATCAGAAATCAGGAAGTCAAAATATCCACATTTGCAGACAACATGATGTTGCACATGGGAAAACCTAAACACTCCACACACACACACAAAGCTGATAAAGCTGATAAACCAATTCAATAAAGTTGCAGGCTATAAAAACAACATACAAAAAATGAGAGTTTTTTAATTTGCTAATGATGAACTCACAAAAAGAGAAATCAAGAAAGAAACCCCATTCACAACAGCCAAAAAATTATCAAATATTCAAGATTACATTTAAATGAAGAAGTGAAAGATCTCTACAATGAAAATTATACAGCATTGATGAAAGAAATCACCAAGGACACACAAAAAAAGGAACTATTTCTTGTTCATGAATTAGAAGGTTTAATATCATTAAAATGTCTACATTATAGAAAGCAGTCAATAGATTCAATGTTGTCCCTATCAAAATATCAATTATATGCTTTAAAGTATTAGAAAAAAACAACTCAATGGCCGGCGCCGTGGCTTAACAGGCTAATCCTCCGCCTTGCGGCGCCGGCACACCAGGTTCTAGTCCCGGTCGGGGCGCCGGATTCTATCCTGGTTGCCCCTCTTCCAGGCCAGCTCTCTGCTATGGCCCGGGAAGGCAGTGGAGGATGGCCCAAGTCCTTGGGCCCTGCACCCGCATGGGAGACCAGGAGAAGCGCCTGGCTCCTGGCTTCGGATCAGCATGATGCGCTGGCCGCAGCGGCCATTGGAGGGTGAACCAACGGCAAAAAGGAAGACCTTTCTCTCTGTCTGTCTCTCTCACTATCCACTCTGCCTGTCAAAAAAACCAAAAAATTAAAAAAGAAAAAACAACTCAAACTCATGAAATCATAAATGACCTAGGACAGCCAAAGCAATCCTGGGCAAAAAAAAAAAAAAAAAAAAAGCAATCAAGATGAAGGCATAACAATATCTAACTTCAAAGCATCCTACAAATCTACAATAATTAAAACAGTATGGTATGGGCATAAAAACTAACAGATTTATCAATGTAATGAAAGAGAGTACCCAGAAATCAATTCACATACATACAGCCAACTGATTTTTGACAAATGTATTCAGACCATATGTTGCAAAAAGGATATTCTTTTTAATAAATGATGCTGGCAAAATCGGATGCAATAGATCCATATTTCTCATCTTATACAAAAATCAACTCAAATGGATCAAAGACCTAAATTTAAGACTGAGACTATGAAGTTGATAGAAGAAAATGCAGGGTAAATACTTTGAGATATTGACATAGGTAATTACTTATTGGATGAGACCTACAAAACACAGGGGGGGGGGGGGGAAGCAAAGCTAGACCCCTGAGGAATAAAGCAAACTCAGTCCTCTGCACAGTACAGGGAATGGACATCCAACAGAATGGGAAGATACATTTGCAGCCTACCTATTCCACAAAGGATTAGTAACCAGTACACATCAACACTTAAAAAAAACAACAATAAAACAACCAATCCAGTGAATAACTTAACAAAGGACTTAAATAGACAGCTCTCAAGAACTGCAAATGGGAACAAATATATGGAAAAAATGCTCACTATCTCTAGCCATCAGGGAAGCACAAATCAAAACCACAATGAGTTATCACCTCATCCTGTCAGAACGGTTCTTATCCAGGGCCTGCGCTATGGCATAATGGGTAACGCCGCTGCCTGCAGTGCCAGCATCCCATATGGGGACCAGTTTGAGTCCTGGCTGTCCACTCCCTATCGAGCTCTCTGTTTTGGCCTGGGAAAACAGATGGCCTAAGTCCTTGGGCCCTAGCACCCACATGAGAGACCCAGAAGAAACTCCTGGCTTCGTATTGGCTCAGCTCTGATGGATGCAGCCACCTGGGGAATGAACTAGCGGATGGAAAACTTCTCTCTCTCACTCTGCCTCTGCCTCTCTGTAATTCTGCCTTTCAAATAAATAAATACACCTTAAGAGAAAAAATAGTTCTTATCCAAAAGACAGAACAACAAATGCTGGTGAGAATGTGGAAAGAGTACACCGACAGTGGGAATGTAAATTAGTGCAGCCACTATGAAAAACAGTATGGAGATTTCTTTAAAAACTAGACTATAGACTTATCATATAATTCAGCAATCCCACTACTGGGTATATCCCCCCAAAATGAACACATTATATCAAAGAGGTACCTGCACCATCATGTTTATAGCAATAATAAATATAGAATTATTCAAGGAGTCCACCATCAGATGAATGAATAAGGAAAGAATATTATTCAGCCATAAAAAAGAATACAATTCTGCCATTTATATCTAAATGGTGTACATAATTTTGACTGAAATAAGATATAGAAAGACAAACACTATATATTCTCCTTATATACAATTAAAAAAGAAAAAAATTAAAGACAAAAAGAAATGCCTATATTTGTCAGCATTGCTGCAAGTATAGTTCTGTCAAACTTTATTTTTTTTTCTTTTTTCAAACTTTATTTTAACCTTGGTCAAATCATTGTGTAAGCATGATATACTGCGGGTCAGCACTGTGGCTCAGCTGGTTAAAAGCCCTGGCCTGAAGCGCCAGCATCCCATATGGGCACCAGTTCTAGTCCCGGCTGCTCCTCTTCCCATCTAGCTCTCTGCTGTGGCCTGGGAAAGCAGTAGATGATGGCCTAAGTCCTTGAGCCCCTGTATCCACATTAGGGACCTGGAAGAAGCTCCTGGCTCCTGGCTCCTGGCTTCGGACCGGCTCAGCTCCATCATTGCGGCCAACTGGGGAGTAAACCAGCAGATGGAAAACCTCTCTCTCTGTCTCTACATCTCTCTGTAACTCTTTCAAATAAATACAATGAATCTTTTTTTATATATAAAAGAATGATATACTAATAGTTTCAAAGATCTGTGAGGTTTACTCTATTAGTGAAATTGACACCTTTTCATTTGATTATAGTTTATATCCCTTGCCAATATTCCAACTGAACCATGGTCTTTTGACATTTACTTGATAAACTCTTTATTTACTAGAGCAATAAGCCTTTGCATATAATGTAAATTTAAAATGTTATCTCAAAAATAAAGCGAAATGGATAGAGAGAAGATTCATTATATTCTTTGAACTGTATGAACTACATGGAATCTATTATCTTTGTATTAATATCATATTAACATAAGAATAATTGACAAGAAAAAAAAAAGAAGTCAAAACAGCTGCCCACAGGATTATGAACCAAAATATCCACACTTCATATGCAGAATCCTTACTGCAGACCACTGTTCTGTGTATATGTTCTTACAAGCTACATGCCAATGCCCTGCCTGTGTTCAGGAAGTTTTACTGGCACACTCCCAAAAAAATAGGATCTTTAATAAAGAGTTGACTTGAAATTACCACAAAGAAAACAAAGGAACTACAAGCTAAGGGAGAGACTAGAGCCTGATAAAATCTACATCAAAGGCATTAGGGACTGGCACACAACCCCAGTCCATTCTATTTAACTCCTTAATCCTGAGGGGATTTTCAGTACTAGAGAAGAGAAAGCTATAGGTGTTTCAAATTCTCGAGAATGTTTTCCATCCCAAGTTTACCCAAAGCGAGTCTGTGTATCGTGATGGGGCTTGGCCCAGCTAGTTTTCTGCATAATTTACCTTAAAGGTACAATACCAATCTACAACAAAAATAAATAAAATCAACAACATACTACTATTCCTGTACCTAAAATACAAACCAGATAGATCTGCAGCTTTGTCATCAGGGACTTCCAGTCTCAACTTGGGAGTAAAGCCAGTAATTACAGCTCAGTATGGGGTCAGACACAAGATTATTTGAGTGAGCTAGAAACATTCCTAGAGCTACTGGGGATGTACACAGAACATTCTGTTTTAAAGAAGTTACAAATTTGTCCTTTGTCAGCTGTGAAGATTTTCAAAGCCATTTAGTTTTGGAGGTCTGCCTATCTCTGTAGAAAAAGTTTGGAATTTAACAACAATCCTCTACTTCTAAGAACCCATGGCCATGTAATGCAGAAAAAGCATAGAGTCTGGCCGGCGCCTCAGCTCAATAGGCTAATCCTCCACCTTGCAGCGCCGGCACACCGGGTTCTAGTCCCGGTTCCGGGCACCGGATTCTGTCCCGGTTGCCCCTCTTCCAGTCCAGCTCTCTGCTATGGCCCGGGAGTGCAGAGGAGGATGGCCCAAGTGCTTGGGCCCTGCACCCGCATGAGAGACCAGGAGGAAGCACCTGGCTGCTGGCTTCAGATCAGTGCGGTGCACCGGCAGAAGCACTCCGGCCCCAGCTGCCATTGGAGGGTGAACCAACAGTAAAGGAAGACCTTTCTCTCTGTCTCTCTCTCTCTCACTGTCCACTCTGCCTGTCAAGAAAATTTGAAAAAAAAAAAAAAAAAAAAAAAAAAAAAAAAAAAAAGCATAGAGTCTGTGTAAACGTTCATTCTCTTACCTCTTCTAAGGCATAAAGCATGGTTGACAACTATGAGTTTGATCTTTTGAGTGAAGCTATCTGATGGCAATGCTTCTACTTCCAAAGGTTCCTAGAGAGTGACCACTGTATATTTTGCCTTTGGATTCCCATGGTCCCTGAATCTGTTCCATAAGTTCCAAATCTCAAGTCTCTATGTCAATGTCCATCAGCTCCAGCCTTTTGTAATGTTCAATAACAATAATCTGCAAGCAGTCATGCACAGGTTCCCAAGAGGGAGTCCAGAAGCAAGGTGACAAAAGGAAATCATTTTTAGAATAGCATTTAGATTACTGAGTCAGATGGCTTGGTTGTTCCACAACAAGTCAGAAGTAAGCCAATGAATTCTTTTGTTCCAGAATTGGCAGCATGTAGGGCGCTATATGCACTGTGGTGGGCTGCCCAAGAGTGAACTTTCTCTGCCTTCCTCATTATGTCACAGGTAGATTCTATTGCTCTCAGACAACTTGACCTGCCTTGGGTGACAATGTCCAGATTCCGTCCTAATCCTTGCCTTTATGAGTACATACAAAGAGGTTGAAAGGTTTTCTCAAATCTGGTAATGCCACTGTGGATACTGTATACAGAGTCTAGCATTAGGTGTGAAAATACCAAATATCATATCTAGTTAGCTTCTCTTTTTTGAAATTTTGGCTCTCTGCAGAGTTTGTAGCTCTGTCAGAGAATTTTGTGATAGCTACTCTCAGGCAGTTATAAATAAGAACCTTTTATTCATAAACTGTTAGCTCTATCTATTTTGTTTAGTGTTGACACCGATGAATCCATTTTAATATTGTGTGGCTCCTTGTCATTTTTTTTTTTTCAAAAACACTGCTGATAGTCATCTTGTAGCTAGGTTCTATTTGTCTATCCAGGTTGCTGGTCTTCTTTGTTTCCTCACTGGGGCAATGTCAGGGCAGAGGAGGGGAAAAGATTGACTGACAAAAACCTTTTAGCCATATTTAAGCACCAGAAAGGATTCAGAAGGAATGGATCTTGGGCTGAACTTGACCTGGGGGGTGAGTGTCTTTTTTTTTTTTTTTTTTTTTTTTTTGGTCTAAGATGTATTTATTTGAAAGGGAGAGGGACAAAGAGAGAAGGAAGGAAGAAAGAGATATCTTCCAATTACTGGTTCACTCCTCAAATCCCACAAGAGCCACTGTTGGGCAATATCAAAGCTGGACACCCAGAACTCCATCTGGGTCTCCCATATGGGTGACAGAAACTCAAATAATTGGGCCAACATCTGCTGCCTCCCAGGTGCAGTAGCAAGAAGCTAGATGGAAGAATAGCTAGGACTCAAACCAGCACTCCAACATGGTATTCAGAATGATAGCTTACCTGCTTTACCACAATAACTTCCCCAGAGTCCATTACTAAATTTAACTTTATCAGTTCTGTGCAGAGTCATCACTTCCATGTGCCCAACCAGCATTATTTTGCTGGTAGATGTACCTTTTTAGAATTCTGTCAAAAAGCATACTCTTCAAAAGAAAAATATAAAACAAATCCAACAAGAGTATAACAAATCATGTCTGCATTTTAAAAACAATAAGGAATGGGCCAGCATTGTAGCATAGCACATATAGCTGCCGCCTACAGGGCCAATATCTTATATGGGCACCAATTTGAGACCTGGCTGCTCCACTTCTGATTCAGCTCTCTGCTATGGTCTGGGAAAGCAGTGGAAGATGGCCCAAGTACTTGGGGCCCTGCATCCTCGTGGGAGACCTGGAAGAAGCTCCTGGGCTCCTAGCTGCAGATAGGCCCAATTCCAGCCATTGTGGCCATCTGGGGAGTGAAACAGCAGGATGGAAAATCTCTCACTCTGCGACTCTGCCTTTCAAAATAAATAAATAAAAACAATGAGGAGTTACAACCCAGCAGTGACTGTTTTATAGTTTGGGTGTTGACTATTTGCATATGTGCAACAAAAAATGTTCATTTACTGTGCAGTAATCTCAGATTTTAAAATATTTCAAAGTTAGAGGACCTAAATGAGGCAGACTAAGGGTTTTTTTGTTTTTTCATAGAATACCAAATCTTTTGAAGTTTTAAGATCTACCAAAAAGTAACTTTTATTTCATCGCTGCAAGGCTGGGAATCCTTCTTATATGTCCCAATGTTTCAAATTATTTTCAATTATGAAGAGAACAGATTCTTAATGGATATATGTAAATAATCACATTACCACAGAAACAAAAGTACTCTTAAATAGTTTTTGAAGTTTGGTGGAATTAACTAGGAAGAAAAGGTAAGTGCTTTTTATCTTTGTTTACAAAATTATACATTACAAAACTGTTGTAAGCCATACATATCTCAAGAAAAAACATTTCTTTAAGCCTAGAAGCCAAGGAATTTAAAAACAAAACCAAACATATCTTAAGCAAGTCACAGAAGCATGTAAATTTCAACAGTTAATTTAGTCTCCTGTAATTATTTCTTGTGCTTTTTAATCTCAGTTAGCAGTTTCATGAACCCCATCAGTTACCTCTGCATATTCTTAGTCTGCTGATATTTTTATTTACAGATCCTTGTTAATAGTCTTTTGTGACTGTAAATTTTTTTAAGAAAAATCAGAACTGCAGATGATAAGATCTAGAGTCACCACAGTTAAAATTTTTAAAGCTCAGCAATTACAAAGAGATTTAATTATTTTGATGAATTCCATACAGGATTTTATAAAGCACAGTAGATTTTCACAAAACAAATCCATCCTTTCAAGCCTCGAAGCCAGTGATGTGAGGGGGCAATCTCAAAGAGAGGCCTCCATAGCTTCATTTTACATTAAGATGGCAATGACAACTTACCAAGACCCATCAGGACCACTATACAACTATAAATGTCATATAATCTCTAGAATATATCCACAACAAACCCATATAAATACAACTAAGAGTTTAGCAACATTTCACAACTTCCTAATGCTTTCCATGCAATACAGGTAAGCCTAACTACTGTCTCTAAAAGATCAGACATACATCTTTTGCTGATCCTCAGAACCCAGTTGTAAATCTGAAAGTCAAATGACATAAGTTAGAAGTTTGATCTTGGGGCTGGCACTGTAGTGTAGAAGATTAAGCCTCTGCCTGTGGCATTGGCATCCTTTATGGGCGCTGGTTGGAGTCCCAGCTGCTCTGCTTCCAATTCAACTTACTGTTAAGGCACCAGAAAAAGCAACAGAAGATGGCCTAAGTCACTGGGTCCCTGCACCCAAGTGGGAGACCCAGAGGAAGCTCCTGGCTGCTTGGCTTTGGCCTAGCCCAGCCCCAGGTGTTGGGGCCGTTTGGGGAGGGAACCAGTTGATGGGAAATTTCTCTCTCTTTTTTTGTCTTTGTCTACTCCTCTCTCCCACCTCTGCTTTTCAAATAAATAAATCTTTTTTTTTTTTAAAAAGAAGTTTGATCTTGAAGATGCCTATCAAAAACGCCATAGGTTTAAAATGTTTGTTCAAAACAGGATCCTATATTATTGTGAAATAATAGTCATCCATCCAAGCAGGGTGTTTTCACAATAGCTATACAACACATTTAATCAGTTATAAAAGTTTTAACTTATATTTGAAAATACATGTCAAAAAATAATCTTAAGACTCAACTTTTCCAAGCAATCAAAACAAGGAAGAGTAGAGAGCTCATAGAAGCAGCTAGAAAGATGAGGTAAAGAGCCATCAATTAAACAGAAACTCCCAAATGAAGCTGGAATGTAGAAGATGGATGAAATAATTTAAAGAACTGATTTGAAAATTCAGGATCAAAATGTGTTGCAAACCTAGGTGCTTTCACACAGGGGACAAAATTCTCATTTTGTAAGTGTACTTTTGATATTAATGCTCAATATTTAGAAAGCATATAAATAACTCCTTTCTAACCCCAGCCAACCTATTCCCATCAAAGATTCATTTTCCACAAACCTTTTACAACCTTATTATATTCATTTAGCTATTTATCTCTATCTCCTTAGGAAATACCGATAGGGACTCCAGGCTCCCCATAAGGAAAGAAAAATACAGGAAAGTAGAAAGGAAAGAGAAAACACAATTCTCCTGGGGCCCTGAGGGGGGGAGAGAAGGAAGAAACATATACAATATAATCTACAGATGCTGTGGATGCTGCCAAAGGGACCTGATTGAGCACTCTGCACACTTCTGTGTAAAACTAGCCATTCCAATATCAGCTCCCTGATTGGTTCACATAGCAGGTCTCCTTAGCATACACATCAACCCATCAGGGAGAGCTTCTTGCTTTAGAAACATAAAGATATGAACCAGGCAGTCCTGAGAAACAACTCTGGGCAAGCAGCCTTGGGTGCTGGCAGCCCTCCATGAAGTTTTTGCCAGCTGCCAGGAAGTCTTCTTCTTAGCTCCTTTCAACAAACTGCCTTGCTTTGCTCAATCTTCCTTGTTCATGTACCTCATTCTTCATGGTCACGAGACAAAGAACCCAGAAGAGAAGAGGAGCTGCAACACAGAAAACTGCAATGCTCCTAGATGAACCAGGCGTAAAGGAGACACTAAGGCCCAATAGTTTGAAGAGAAGCTATAACATAAAGAACTGTAACACAGAGAGCTGCAACATAAGGAGCTGTGAAATGGGAGTGGGAAGTTTCTGGTAAGATTGGCAAAAAGAAGAATCTGCCACATCTTTCCTGGATAAAATGCATATCTAAGTGACTAGAGCCACAGACTCTCCCTGACTCAGTTCCTGTAACACTGACACCAGAACTTCAACAATTACCAGCCATTTTACTTTAGGACAAAGATAACTTTCTTTCTCTTAACCATAGCTTCACTTACCAAAAGCATGTATTACTTTATCACACAGAGTTATTTTCTCGTTTTTAATTTCTAATCTTAACACTCATCTCTTTTACTTTTACCCAATTTATTTTTAACAAATAGATTCAAGATTACTCAAGAAACTGAAATGTTCAGCCAACAGGGTTATAATTTTAAATCATTTTCCTGTCCAAAAAAAAAAAACTTATTATAAGAGTAAATTGCACTTCATACATAGGAAGCACTGAACATTGTACCACAACTTTACCTGCATTATTTGTTCTTAGGTCAAAATTATACATCTATGATTTTCAATATCTAACCAGCAAATCCAGGCACAAATATATATTAATGACTCTGGAGTTACCTTTATTTTGTTTTTCTTGACAAATTAAAATCTGTCAGGGATTTACCTAAATTTCATAAACCAAAAGGTATTTGGGTTAATTTGTGTTTTAACTTAATGTGAGTACTCATCCATCTGCAATGCAATCAAAGATAGATTTGGGGGATTTTACCATATAGAAACAACAAATAACATGTACAAATTCGTAACACACATAACAGCTCTTATTCCATAAAAATTATGACTACAACATGGACAATACAAAACATAAATAGACCTTAGACAAATAACAGACACCAGAATGGACTCAATCTGGAACCTAACCTTCCACAGGGGTTAATCAGAGGCTCTGCAATTAAGCTGAATCATGCCTCTATTTGCGGGGAGTTCCCTACCACCAGAATCCAAAGGGCCAATTTGCCAAAAACCATTTTGAGGGGCTAATCAAGAATCCAAGAAAGGCTGCAAAAAGGCTGACCAGAGAAGCAAGGAGGGAAATGAAATTACTCACCCAGAAATTTAACCAAGTTATAAAATGAACTTGTCAAGTTAAAAACAAATCTCTTAAAGCACAGATATCCAACTATGAAAAGGAAAAGTTCATATTAGCATAAGAGATATTACCTCATATGATCATGCACAGACTGCTACTAAAGGCTGAAGACATCTCCAGATTCCAAGCCAAACGCAACCCTAGTTTCTTTTAGCTGAAAAATACCTTAGGTCAACAAACCCCACTAACAGACTGTCCCAGAGTCTAAGAAGTGCTTATGCAGCTACAGGATACCTCCCAACAGCACCAGCTAGCCAGGAACATGTGTTTGACAAGACACACATGCAGGGTTAGAATCTCTTTGTGATTTCCAGTTTGCTATATAACTCACCAAAACTTATTGGAGAAATTGCTATAAACTCCTAAAATTGAATCTGCTTGCCCAGTGAGCAGCAAGCCAATTACTGACACCAGAATAGTGGAAGAAAAGTAGTAGTAGTTTATTTGCAATTCATAGAGCAAAGTGTCAGATAATTATCATTCAATTACCACACTACCCAAGGAATTAAGGCAGTGAATCTTACACAGTAAAGTGGGGATTAAACAATGCATGATCAGCTCATGTGTGGGTTTCTGGTTGGTCTACAGTGCTTGTGGCTGTTCTTGGACTATTCAGTGGCAGGAGAACAACATGATGACATCTGAAGATGTGGTAATGGCAAAGTAGGCCTCAAAGGGGCCCAAAATACCCGCAAAGATTAGGGATCTTAAAAAGTTCTGAGATCTTCCTGGCAAAATAAACTCAACACATGAGAGAGACTCAGCAAGGGGAAAATTCTCCTTTACTGAATTTAAATATGCAAGGGGCCATGTGGTAAGGAATGGGTACAACCCTAGTTGCTGAGAAAAGTCCGTGGCAGACATTCAGTATGGTTATTTGTTAGACTACAGTAGAAAACTAACAGAAGGATCTTACAATGCCTTCACGTTATCATTATGAACACAGTGTGTATCATGCTGACAATGTTAGCAAATCTGTTGATGTTGAGCTGATGGTTTTAAAACAAACTTAATAGCTTACAGAAAAATGTTTTAAGAACTCATATTTTTATATCATTAACAAAAGAAATAGAAATAGTCATAACTAATTTAAAACTAAAATTATGTACTTTTAGCATTTGTTTATTTACAAGGTGTTTTCACAGGAACAATACACCATGGTGGTAAAAATACTTGGTTTTGAAGATAGAGAACTCAAGATTAACATCCTAGCTATGACATCAACCTTGAATTCTTATGTTTGCCCATTCATTAAGTAGTAAAACTTCCCTCAGTCTCCTGGAGCTCCTGAGAAGATCACAGGACATAGCATACTTAACACATCTGGCATAGACTAAAATAAATATTCAGATTTTCACTCTTATTTGCAGTATGATCATTTTCCTAAAATCAGGATAATGTCTTAGTCATCACGGAACTCATATTGCCCAGTACAGTGCCTGTGATGGAGGCAATTTTCTCATTTTGTTAATAAAAAATTAGAGCCATATAAGTTTCTTTTCTAAGTTTTCTGAAGCTAGAAAATGGCAAAGTGTAGAGAAAGACTCCTAAATTAACTCCTATGCTATTTGCATGGTAATGTACATAAGCAGCAGAGTTATATGAACCTATATAATATAGTGTTTCTATGTATTTCTATTATATATTCAAAATAGAGCATAAGGAATGGTCAGCATTACTTATTTTTTATTAATGTTCTATTTTATCTGTATTTGCAAAAAAACTATAACATAATAAAAATGGTTTCCGGCCGGCGCCGCGGCTCACTAGGCTAATCCTCCGCTTGCAGCGCCGGCACTCCAGGTTCTAGTCCCTGTTGGGGCACTGGTTCTGTCCTGATTGCTCCTCTTCCAGTCCAGCTCTCTGCTGTGGCCCGGAAAGGCAGTGGAGGATGGCCCAAGTGCTTGGTCCCTGTACCCGCATGGCAGATCAGGAGGAAGCACCGGGGTCCTGGCTTCGGATTTGCACAGCAAGGGCCCTAGTGGCCATTCGGGGGGTGAACCAATGGAAGGAAGACCTTTCTCTCTGTCTCTCTCTCACTGTCTAACTCTGCCTGTTTAAAAAAAAAAAAAAAAAATGGTTTCCAATGCCTCAATCCCCAAACTACACGATAGGGAAGTGTCATTATTACAACAAATTCGTATTCCACAATAAGAATTATGTCCTATCTAATCTTTTTGTACATAGGAATTTTCAATTTATTATATGTATTTTTTAAGTAAAAAAAATGGGTGTTAAACAGTGGCACCAAATGTTGATGAGAAGATAACAGTGACCTACTTTTATGTTGCTAATGGGAATGTAAATTGGAAAGCCTTATGGAAAACACTTTGGACATTCTTTAAAAAGTAAACATATACTTACTATATAACTCAGTAATCAAAGTCCTAGGAATTTACCCCCAAAGAAATGGAAATTATGCCTATGTTCATGTCAATTGTTCATAGCTTTTTCACTTGTTATAGCCTAAAGTATAAAAGTTAACCTCAAAAGGTCAAATACTAGATGATTTCATGTGTATAATATTACCAAAAGGACAAAAAGATAGGTGTGGATGAAAAATTATTGTTAGCTACATTAGGTACATTGGGAGACAGAGGTATGACTATGAACCCTTAACATAAGGAAGATGTCTCAGTTGGTGGGTAACACTGTATCTCGACCGTGTTGTTAAATATACAAAAGGGTACTGGATAAAATCATAGAAAACCAGATACACACTATATTATAGTGAGTGTGCTGGTCTTGAAACTGTGACATTTTACGTAAGATGTAACCATTGTAGAAGACTGGGTAAAGGGTACACAGCAAATTTTGCCCTTGAATCTTCCTGTGAGATCCATGATTACTTCAAAATATCGAAACAAATGTAAATGTTTCAAATGTCTCAAATTTGGGTAACATTTTCTATATCCTCTATAATGAAACTAAGCTTTCCTATTTTAAAGGATTAAAAAGTTTAGCTCATATTTTTATAGGGCATTTTGAAAACAAAGAAAAATAAAAATGCTCACATGTAAAATTATAAACCATGTCTTTCTCATCAGGTTTTCCTTTCCCATTCATTTTCTTTAAAAAAAAAAAAAAGAATTATTTTATTTATTTGAAAGAGTTACAGAGAGAGGTAGAGCCAGGGAGAGAGAGAGGTCTTCCATTCCACTGGTTCACTCCCCAAATGACCACAATGGCCAGAGCTGAGCTAATCCGAAGCCAGGAGCCAGGAGCTTCTTCCAGGTCTCCCAACTGGGTGCAGGGGCCCAAGGACTTGGATCATCTTCCACTGCATTCCCAGGCCACAGCAAAGAGCTGGATCAGAAGAGGATCAGCTGGGACTCGAACCAGTGCACATATGGGATGCCGACACTGCAGGCCGGGGGCTTTAACCCACTGTGCCACGGCGCTGGCCCCTCTCATTCATTTTTATTCCATCTTCTGGCTACCAGTTTGCCCCTCAGTGACCTATACAATCCTCCCACGTTACTATTCCCCCATGTCATCTTCTTCCATATCCAGGAGACTATACTCCCACAGAAGAATTTCAACTAGGTGTTAGATTATCTTACTCAAGTCCATCCCACTTCAAATGGCTGAGCAGGGCTCTCCTAAAATACACAAATTTGATAAAGCTCCTTAGCCCAAATTTATATCCATAGTACTAGTTCTAATGAAAGCAACATTTCTGAGCAGAAAGACCACATAATCCTTCTTGCCTACTGAGCCATCACTTACCATTCCTCCTTGCATAAACCAGGTCCTTTACCTAAGACTCCGGGCCAGCTTCAGCAACTTAATACTTTATTTCATCACATAAACATCTTGGGAAGACTACTAGCGTTTGTAACACACTTAGGTCTCCAATGAACTTGAACACATGGTTTCCCAGCTGATACTCATTAGACTTAGTAGAATACACAAATCCAAGTTACTATTTTCATCCTTACCTTGGAAATAAGGAAATTTGGACTCAGTGAAGTACTGCCCAAGATCACAGGTGAAGACCAAGTTGCTGAAGGGATATGACCCAGATCTCTTCAATATCCACCCCCAAGCAATGTCAATATAGTTTATCAAACTATCCCAGTCTCAGACTAGGAACAAGCATTTTATAGCAGTAAAAACTGGAAGAACAGAAGACAAGGTGGATCAAACTGAACCATGCTGATCCTACAAGAAGCAGAGGGTTTCAAAGTGTTGTCAGTCCTGACATCAGTAATATGCTTGATGATTCCAAACAGAGCACTCAAATAGAAAGTCAGAATGTCTCTCTGTGATTGAAGAGATAAACAAGCACAACAAAAACTATAAAAGAAATATTTTCTTCTCCATCTAACTTTACTACTTTATACAACTCACCAACCAAAGTTTGTGGGGAAAAAAAGGTAGAATCATGGTAAATTCAAATACATTAAATTAGATCTCCAACTCTCCTACATCTTGGCCATGAAAATGAACATCGAAGCAACAATAGGCACAGAAAACTGCCAATTTGATTGCTAATCTCGTTTCTCCTTTTAACCTATTCTTTCCTGAGGCAGTAGCAAAATTGGGACTTGCCAACCTTGGGTCAACATGTAAGGTTACGAAGCACATTCAAAGAATAATTGGAAAGAGGCTTGAGAATTCATCACATGAAAGAAAGAACTTTTGATGACAGCAAACAGAAACACAGAGTACAGAGCAGATGACTCTAGGAACAAATACCCAAAGAGAATAGCTCTCAAAAGTTCCAGACTCATGACAGAACTCCCTCCATGATTTTAAAGCTGATCAACATTACATCACATTTATTATTAACCATCTGTATTAGATTCAAAGGAGGTCATAGGCCCATTTTGCTCCCTTTCTAAAGGATCAGTCTGTAGCAAGATGAATAAAAAGGAAGGTTTCATAGAAGTTTTATTCCCTTTGTCTTTTTCTGTTGCTGTAACAGAATACCTTAGATTGGGTAATTTATTTAAAAAAATGACCCTCATTTTGGCTCATGGTTGTGAAGACTGGAAAGTCCAAGAACGTGGCTCTAGCATCTTTTGGCATCTGATCAGACTCTTGGACTATTATGACTTGGCAGAGGCCAGGAGAGGACACAAATGTGTGGGAATAAGAAAAAAAAAGATAGCCAACTCACTGCCCAACATCCCACTCTGGTGATTAACTAACCACTCCTATGAGAATTAACCAGTTCCCTTGAGAAAGGCATTAATCCCTCTTGCTGATCTAATCGCCTCTTAAAGTATCACCTCTCAACACTGCCAGAGTGCCAATCAAATTTCAATATGGGTTTTGGAGGGCATAAACCACAGTCAAACCACAGCACTTACCAGTACGGTGTTTTAGTTCTACAGTTGTTTGACCTTCTCTGGATAATTCTGTAATTTCACATGTGTAGTTTCCTAAGAGAGCATCACTCATATCCATCTCCAAAGAAGCATCTCCTTTTAGTAATTTCGAGACATCAATTTTTGCACTTGTAAAGTTATTGAACTTAGTGGTCATGTTTAGAAGTCCATCAAAGGTTAAAATCACATTTCCTTTATATTTCCACGATATAAATAATTCACTAATCTTTTCTGCCTCCACATTGATAGCACGACATGGAATAACAACAGTTTTATTACATCGAGTATATTCTACATATTTCATTTGATTAAACAGTATTTGACTCGAACCTGGAAAAGAAAAAGAAAAAATATTTCTTTAACTACAGAATTTTATAAGAGCAAATCCTTAAGACAAAGAGCAATGTTTCAATTGTTCACTTAAGCAATCAGTGCTGCAACAGAAGAGACTGGCAAGGTGAAAAAATCGACGAATATTTTCATATTAACATTAATGGCTGGTAGATAATACCATATTTTTCCTACATTCAATCTCAGTAACTCAAAGTATACATTTCCAAGTATCTTTGGAATAAAGGCAGTATAGTAGTGCCAGCTTTGGAAGATCTAAAGTAATCATTATTGCCTAATGATATATATATGAAAATGCTGCCCTTAACAGAAAACAGTTTGAGCAGAAACTCAAACCAAATATTATATTCAATCTTAGTGTCTATACACTTCTATATAGTACTAGTACTTGTTAAATTCATAAGAAATTTGTATTTATCTTTATGCTGCATTTCCAAAAAAAGTCAAGTTCTATACTTTAATATACAAAATAAATCAGACAAATAAAATCACATTCTTCCAGTAGAATGAAAAGTCTTACAATATCACTGAGAAAAAATATTCCCTGTGGCTATTTTTTCATTGCAAATTATAGAGACCAATACATATTTTGTCTTAAAAGCCTTATGAAAGATTATTTGTGATTGAAAGGCATCCTTCATCCCCACATTTCAATAAAATTACAATATAACCATTTCCAAATGTGTATTATATGTGTCCCTTTGTCCAAGAAACTATTAAACCACTTAAAAGCTAAGAAAGAAGTTGAAACCAAGAGCAGCTACTACTAAGTAAGGCACATTTTATCAACACATCTAAATAGGATAAACTACAACTGTTATCTTACCAAAGAGGGGTTTGGGACACAAATGCAAGCATCATTTAACTAAAATATACAAAAGAAAATGGAGAAATTGTAGTTGTTTTCTGTATCCTCAGCCATTCATCAACTATTTTATAGTTTTTCTCTCAAAAAGCAAAACACTAGCAACTAAAAATAAAACATCAACTTTGTAAATAATTCATTTTTAAGATTTATTCCTTCTATATTAACTGGATTAGAAATCAGGGGTATATGGGTTAGGCATGGTGATGCAGCAACAAGTGGCAGCTTGGGATCCCAGCATCCCATAGGATCACCAGTTAGAGTCCTGGCTGCTCCCCTACCAATCCAGCTCTCTACTAATGCACCTGGTAAAACAGCAGAAGATAGCTCAAGTGCTTGGGACCTTGCCCCTATGTGGGAGACCCAGATGGATTTCCAGGGTCCTGGTTTTGGCCTGGCCCAACCCTGGCTGTTGCAGTCATTTGGGGAGTGAACCAGCAGATAGGTCTCGCTGTCTCGCTCTGTGTGTGTCTCCACTACTCTCTCTCTCTCTTTCTCTATCTCTCTCTAACTCTGCCTTTCAAACAAATAAATTAACAGAAGAAATGGATGATGTTCAAAAAAACCCAAGTATAAATCCTCTCTGCCACTTATTGTTACACAACCTTAAGCAACTCACTTTTCTATGCCTTGACCTATTCTTCAAGTAGCAGAATCAGCAATTAACACTGGGTTAATTTACAGAATTCAATGAACATCGAAAGATAAAATATCATTGTATAACAAGTGCTCTCTAATCAGTACTGAGTCACAGAAACCCAACATGGCAACATGGCATCTTACTGTCATTCTCTGGAAATTTTCTGAGAAGGAGTTTGAGTATGCACCAACTTTTAAGTGTCCATAGTTCACCTTTTCTTTTCTCAGTTCTCCAGGGTTCTACCCATTCACATATTAGGAAGACTCCAGCAAAACTGGGACATCAAATTGCATTCTCAAAACCTCACACTGTAAATTATTTCCCCTGGCAGAGAAGCATGGAGGGAGAGACCATACCTCACCAGGAGTCAGGAAAGGAGTGATGATGTTGGAATTACGAAGAAAGGCAAGCATGATGAAAGATTTTGAAATGGACAAGATTACCAGGTGAGTTTTCAGTGAAGTGCTGGTCACTGTCTAAAAGATCCTTTGTATCCACTGGAATTATCTGATTCTATAAGGCTCTGCACTCCTCAGTGACTTTCACTGGGTTCTTTTACAATTTTATAAGTTATAGAAAACTGAAAAGGCAGTTGATTGGTGTCTATAAAAAATAGATTTTTTCAATTGATTTCTACTTGCTGGAAGACAGGATTCTAAAAAATTATTTTTTACTGCCATGAGGATATTGACCAATTTTGCATCTGCTAACAAATTCATTTCAGCATTCCTGATTGCCTATAGAAATGCCTGTTCTTCCAATTTTCTTTCAAAAGAGTTTTGCCATGGTAGTTCCTTCTAATTTGATGAGTGAAATAAAACATGTAACACATGTTCACTTTATATTTGCATGAGTCATGGCTTTCTTTTAAAATTTATTCTTTAATAAAAAAGGTAAAATTGAAGTACTTGATTTTCCTATCAAATTTTCCAAGAATGCTCTAGGTAAAATAGAAGTGGTTGAAAAACATTCCACAATTTCTTAAGTTAGGTTTAGAAAATGAATTTTCTAGAGAATACAGAAAGTACTAATTGCACTATGTGATTAACTGTAATAGAAATATTGTATAGCTCAAGCAATTTAAGTAGAAAAACATGGTCAAGTAAAATTTAAAGTAAAATTTACTATGCTAAAACACAATTTGAATGTTTTACACTAATAATTAATATGGGCAGTCCAAAAATATTTTTCTAGCTGTTAACATGTATAAAAATCTATTAAATCATAAAATTGTCTTATTTGGAGTTTTTCTCTTATGCTTATTGACCTCTGATGAAAACAGAAAAGTGAAGCAGCATTCAAATAAAGGAAACAGATAATTAATGAATATGAAATTTCTGAATAAATAAGATATACTTATAGCAGTATAAATCATAGATAAGTAGACAAATAGATGCCAGAATGACACCGGAATTACAGATAAACTAGTAAATGACATGGAAAAACTATTTTAATGGGAACAGCAAAAGGACTTTACAACTTCTCAGAACACATTTCTAAAAAAAGTTACAAAGTTGCAGAGCAGTTGCAAATAATCAAAATACAAAAATCAAGCTCAGAAATTTTAAAACACAAACATTTGTTGAGAATGACTTGACATGAAATATTGGGATAGGATATGTGTATACAAAGAGCGAAGAATGTAGGAATTATCTTGCAGAAGCTTACAATTCTAGTATGAGGCATGTTAAATATTTTGTATAACACATGGTCATAACTGTTACAATTCTGTATAGACACAGTGCTCTATGACAAAAGTGAACACCTCGATTTTCCCATCAAACTTCTTCGAGAAGGCTCCAGGAAAATTAGCAGTGGTTGCCAAGTACACCACTATTCCTTATGTTTAGAAAATGGAACTTCTAGGGAATACAGAAAGCATAAACTACCCATTATTTATGGTAATAAAAATATTTTGTAGCTACAATTTAAGTAGAAGAAACATCAAGTAAAATCTAAAATTTTCCTTGCTAAACTATAATTGAAATACAGTTTGAACTAATAACAAATATGGGCAGTATCCCATAAATCTTGAACATTGTTTTTAATTTTTCTAATTTCTTTTTTTAGACAGATATTTCCAAAGATTTGTCTTCTAGCTCAGATATTCTTACTTCTGAGTTACAAAGTGTGTCATTAAAGCCTTCCAGTGTATTTTCTATTTGATATATTGAATTCTTAATGCTAATATTCCAGTTTGATTTCTCTTCAAAAATCTTAATATCACAGGAAACTTCCGCAGCTCTGTCATGAATATGCTTCTCATTGCTACTGTGTACTATCATAAAACCCAACATAGAGGAACTTAGGAGTTCCTGAAGGTGTGGAAAGAAAGAAGGCTTATTCAGTGAAATAAGAACAGAAAACTTTCCTAATTTGGAAAAAGAAACAGACATTCAAGCACAGGAAGCACAGAATTCCTAGTAAACATGACCAGAAAAGATCATCACCAGCACAAATTGTAGTCAAACTTTGAAAAGTAAAACATAAAGATTCTAAAATGTGCATGAAACTAATGCAGATTACTTTCAGAGGCTCTCCAATTTATAAATATGCTATATTTGTATATTTTTATGTGGTACAATGCAATATGTCTACACATATACACAGCATAACAAATCACATCAGGCAACTGGTCTTTCCATGTGCTTTTCTTTTTATTTGGAGCTTACCAGCTCCTCTCTTCTGGTCTTTTATACAATGTATAACACATTGTTGTGAACTAAAATCCATTTATGGAAAAAGACTGTACCAGATCTTAGAGGAAATGGTTTTAGCTTTTCCTGATTCCATATGACATCGGCTGAGGATTTGTCATATAAACCCTTTATTAAGTTGAAGTATATTCCTACTATGTCTAATTTTTTAAATGTTTTTATCATGAATGGATATGATTTTTATCCAGCATCCAGCAGACATGATATAGTACATTTACTGATTTGGATAAGTTGACCCATCCCTGCAGCCATGGAATAAATCCCATTTTTGGATGTGTTATTTTATTCCATTTGATCCATTTTGTTGAAAATTTTTGCATCTGGGGGTTGGCGCCATGGCTCACTTGGTTAATCTTCTGCCTGTGGCACCGGCATCCCATATGGGTGCCGGGTTCTAGTCCCTGTTGCTCCTCTTCAAGTCCAGATCTCTGCTATGGCCCGGGAGGGCAGTGGAGGATGGCCCAAGTGCTTGGGCGCCTGCACCCGCGTGGGAGACCAGGAAGAGGTACCTGGGTCCTGGCTTCGGATCGGCGTAGCTCCGGCTGTAGCAGCCATTTGGGGGGGTGAACCAACGGAAGGAAGACCTTTCTCTCTATCTCTCTCCCTCACTATCTAACTCTATCTGTCAAATTTAAAAAAAATTAAAAAAAAAAAAAAGAAAATTTTTGCATCTAAGTTCAGCAGGGACACTGGTCCATACTTTAGCTTTATCCTTGTCTGGTTCCTAATCAAGATAAGGCTAGTCCCATAGATGAGTTTAGAAGAATTCCTTTCCTTTCAATTCCTTGGAATAATCAGAGAATTGGTATTAGTTCCTCCTTAAGTTTTGATAGAGCACAATAGTGAAGTCAACTAGTCCTAGGCTGTTCATTGCAAGATTTTCTATCACCAAATCAATGTCATTATTATCTTCTATGGTTTCTACATCTCTGTTGTTCATATATTCAGAAATTTTTTTTCTAGGTTTGCCAAATTGTTTGCATACAATTATCGATAATAGTCCCTAATGACCTCTTGTATTTATGTCATATCAATCAACTTAACATCTCATATTTCATCTCTGATTTTGAGTCTTTTTCCTTACTCTAGCCAAAGCTTTCATGATTTTGTGTAGCTTTTCAAAAAAGTAACTCCATTTCATTGATCTTTTTTCTCTAAAGCATCTCTTTTCTTTATGCTCTAATCTTCATAATTTCTTCCCTTCTACCAAGTGTGGCTTTGGTTTACTGTTATTTTTGGTCCTTGAGATGAACTGCTAAGTTATATGATATATTTCTATTTTTTGATGTAGGCATTTATTGCTATAGACTTTCTTTGTATACTTTTGCTATGTCACAGATGTTTGGTATATTTTGTTTCCATTTGGGTTTGTTTCAAAACAAATATTTCAAAAAATTAAAAAAAACTTTTACTCCCATTTGATTTCTTCTGTGATCCAATGGTCATTCAGAAGTATACTGTTCAGTTTCTGTGCAGCTGTGTAATTTAGAATTTATTTGTTCTTGATTTTTCTCTTTTGACATAAGGCGACAAAATTTTATAAAACTGAGTGCCCTCATATCAGGTACATATAAATTTACATCATCATATCTTCTTGTTGAACTGACCCCTGGTTCATTGTATAGTGACTTTCTTTTTCTCTCTTTACAGTTTTGGTATTACAGTCTTTTGTCTAAGTATAGTTATTCTTACTTTGGATTTCTGTTTTCATAAAATATCTTTTTCCATTCTTCCATTTTCTGTAAGTTTCTTTACTGGGGGAAGAAGCTTCTTGTATCCATTCCTCTCCATTTAGTCTAACTTTTAGTTGGGAATTTAGTGTATTTACATTCAAACTTATTAATGGAAACTAATGACTTAGCTTTTTTTTTTTTTTCAATTATCTGACGTTGTATATACTTTGTTCTTTTTTAGTGGGTTTTTGGTAGTCTCATCTTTTGTTTCTCTGTGTGAGAATTTTTTTTGCAAAGCCTGCCAGTGATGAACTCCTTCAGATTTTGCTTGTCTTTGAAAATACAGCTTTGCTGAGTATAGTATTTTTGGTTGGAAGTTTTTAAGAATTTGAACCATATCATTCCATTGCCTCCTGGCCTGTAATGTTTTCTACTGAAAAGCCTGTTAGTCTAATGAGAGTCTCCTTAAATGCCACTTGAAGATTTTCTCATGCAGATTGTAGAAATTTCTCTCCATACTGTATTTTTAGGTTTTAGGTATGATATATCATGGTGGGATCTTTTTTCTGTTCAAATCTATTAAGGATCCAATGGGTCTCCTGTACTTGGATGTCCAATTCTTTCTCTAGTTTGGTAAAGTTTTTATTTCATTAGATAGGTCTTTATGCTTTTACTCCTCCCTTTGTCCTCAAGAGTCACCAGAACTCAAATGTTTGTTTAATGGTGTCCAAAAGGTTTAAAAAGCTGTCTTCATTCTTTTGTGTGTGTGTGTTGTTGTTTTTTTTTTTTTTTTTTTTTTTTTTGCCTTCTGGTGGTGGTGGTGGTGGGGAGATGAGATTTGAGATATTTCGAAAGGCCTGTCTTTAGATATTTTTCTCTGTGTAATCTCGTCTGTTCTTAAGGCTTTTCATTATTGCTGTTTTTTTTTTTTTTTGACTTGAGTTTTTTACTTCCAAGATTTGTTCAGTTCTTTGCCAAGATTCTGTTTGCTGAATGTCTCATTCATAAAATGCACTGTTTTTCAGACTTCATTCATCTGCCTGTCTGTATTTTGTTTCTCTTTGAGAGTCATAACATTCTTCTGAATTCTTTATCAGGCCTTTCATTAATTTCCTTTTCTTTGGAGTCTGTTTCTAAGGCACTCTTTTGTTCCTTTGGGGACACCCTATTGCCTTGTTTTTTAATCTTCATGTATCCCTACAAAGATATTTGTGTTTCTGGCAGAACAGTTGTTTCTACCATTTTTAGTGAGTGGCTTTCTTAGTAAAAAGGCTTTTTTTGTGATGTGTCATCAGGTACTGGTTTGGTAATCTATATTGCCTTTAGTTTCAGCTGGATGTTGGATGTAGTATAGCCTCCCTATATACCTTCTTCCACAGCAACTAATGGCAGTGGAGTGGGGTCCTGGCTTATTTATCTCAGTCCCAGCAGTGGTGTGTGGGTCTCAGTACTGGCTCATGAGCCAAGGCCTGGAGTCATAAAGTTCCCTTTTCCCATTCCACTGTGGCTGAGGTTTTGAGAGTCATCTGAGAGTTCTAGAGAGGTCACTTTGGTACCTGCATTGGTAGGAACATGACTAAGATCATGGTAGCACTGGCCCTGTTGGACAAGTGCACATGGTTGCTCATAGTGCTAGCACCAGGTTTAAATGCAATGTCTCAGCATCCACCAATCTTTTCTTCCCCCAAGAAGACAATTATTCTCTCCATATTGTACTACCTGGGGTTTGAGGAGGAATGGAGTTTGTAGTCCTGTGGCCACTTATGACACAATGCTAAGTCACACCCAGAACTCACACCAAGATTAGCAAAACACAAGGCAGAGCCATGTCTCACTTTGATGTGGGCTGCCTGCTGCTGAGGTGGCCTTGAAACCCATGGCTGCTGCAACCAATCACAGATGATGCCAGCTAGAAAATAAATCCAATTGACTGAGGTCACAAGTCTCTACTTGAAATTGGGACAGGAATAGAGGCCTAACTAAAGGCATTGGCCCAGGAACAGGGACCATTAATATCTATCCAGTAATGGTTTTTCTCATTTTGATTTACTACTTCTGAATGGCTCAAGTCTTGCTCCTTGCTCTTTGCCTATAGGTGGGGAGTGATGAAGGCAGTTCACTGGCTTTCCAGACTGACTTCAAAGTGGGCTGCCTCCAAATCTTGCAATTACAAGGTTCTGCATTGTCTTGTCAATGCATAATAAGCCTGCTAGAGTCTAGTGGTGATACAACCATAATGAATCCATCCCACTGAGGTTCAAGTCTCCACCTGATGAACCTGCATCTGTGAGCACTGGCAAGGAGATAGAGACCACTGGACTTACCTAGAGGATGGACTCGCATCGTGTCCAGCACTGGGCTTCAGGAGAAATCTGTAAGTTCACTTCCAGACTCTACTTCCCAGCACCTGTAGTTTTTCCTCCATTGTCTGATGGGAGAGGGGAGGCAGAAGTAGTACCTTGGCTACCTAGCCAAGCAACGTTCAAGGGTTTAGCCTGCAGGTACTGGCTTGGGGACAGATATTATATGACTCTGTCAGCTCTAAAATTTCATCATAGCAGTCCTAAGAGTGGGTTTCAAGTCTAAAGCTTGGACTCTATTTCCTGCGGAGGCATCTTTCTCCTCACTCCATTAAATTACATAGTTAGGGAAGGAAGTGATAGTGAAACTATTTTTTCCTGCCTTCCTCTATTTATCTTTTATTATTATATTTTAAAACCAGACCCTGTGATCTTTCACCTGGCTTTCTTAGCTATTGTGAAGTTGACTTGTGCATGAACAGCCTTTCAAATTGGTGTCTTTGTGACAGAGGATCAACAGAGTACCTTACTCAACTATTGTCTTGCTCCCTTTCTTTGTTGAAATCTTCTAACTCACACTAAATGTTTGTGTTTCCAAGGACTTCACAGTCAGCATATCCTTGCCTGGTGTTCTCAATCTCAAGGTTTTAACTACCTGCACAGTTTTTCTGTTACTGAACCAGGTCTCACATTTTTCTGTCCATCTGTGGACTGTGAACTTTCACTTGAATATACGACAGTTAGTTCAAAGTCAACATGTCTAAAAACCTACCTACTCTCTCCTCACCCTGCACCCAAATTCTCATCTCACTAACGTATTTTCTATTATGTAATTGTTAACTGGACCTGAATTTAGGAATCATGCTAGATTCCTCCCTCTTCTTAGCAATGGAGAATTCATTAATTGGCTAAATCCAACTAATATTCTTAAATCCAGTGTCTGTTTAATGTATTAATTATACACTCATTTATTCCCCACTAGAACTTTTCCCACACCTTCTCAGTTTGTTCAACTGCCTCTATCTTCAACACTGCCCCATCTCAGGCCCAATACATTTACCACAATTCCCAAAATAACTGTCCTAAATGCAAATATGTATTTTCTTTCCTAATATACATCACCCTCAACATTTCCATTTTAAATACTAAGTGCATTAGTAGGAAATAAAAATTAGATACTTCAAGATCTTTTCCAGACCCCACCTCTTGTACTCCTTCTTTTCCAAACTAAGCTCTAGCTATAAAGAAATTCTTTCAATTCCATGAGTAAACAAATACACACTCATCTCTGTGCTTTAGCACATATGCTGATCCCCAAGTCTAAAGAGGCTTTACACCCTTCATTCAGTGGCGTATGCAGTAGTTAAGAGCACACACTTTATAGTCAAACCCTGGTTCAACACACAGCTCAAGCATTTCATAGTTGTATAATTTTAAGAAAATTACTTTATCTCTAGACCTCAGTTCTGTCATCATAACATTTGAACAGTGATAGTATATACATACACTTTGTTGAGATTTAATGTGATAATGAACATGAAGTTTTTATTGTAGCACCTTACATAAGCACGCTCAGTAAGTGGCAGCCAGTTTTCTAACTTTTATGCTTCCTGCTAGCACACAATCAAGATGGCCAAACCTGTTCCCCTTCCCTAATACCACTCAACTGTGTATTTCCCTCCCTAACTGTTCCCATTGCCACTTACCATGTGCTATCTCTATGCCTGCTAAATACTATAATTCCTGTTTCACTTGAATGATCTATTGATCTACAAGTCTCAGAAAGTACCACAACGTCTGCATTTGGTATCCTAAGGATCTTACCAAGGCTCTAAAAATGGATTCAACACATTCTTTATGAACTTACAGAATAAAAAATACAAATCTAAAAATAATACAGGAGAGAATTAACTCTTCTTTCCCATTTCAAAAGAATCCTCCACTATTTCTCACTTCTGTAGATTAGAAAATCATGCAGCTGCATATTTTAAACATTGAAAATCCCAAGACAATTGTATGCCAGCACAGAAGTTTATTAAAAATCATATGCATGTTTAAGGCTGGTGCTGTGATTTAGCGGTAAAGCCACCGCCTGCAGTGCCCACATCCCATGTAGGCACCAATTCGAAACCCTGCTGTTCCACTTCCAATCCTGCTCTCTGGTATGGCCTGGGAAAGCAGTAGAAGATGGCCCAAGTCATTGGGTCCCTGCACCCATGTGGGAGACCAGGAGGAAGCTCCTGGCTCCTGGCTTCAGATTGGCGCAGCTCCGGCCATTGCGGCCATCTGGGGAATGAACCAGCAGATGGAAGATCTCTCTCTCTCTCTCTCTCTACCTCTTTTTCTCTCTGGGTGTAACTCTGACTTTCAAATAAATAAATACATGTTTTAAAAAAATCACATGCATGTTTAAACTGGTTCTTGAAGGATGACTAGGAATGTTATGAGAAAGAAAGGGCTTTCTAGGTAAAGCAACATGCACAAGAGGAAAAAAGCAACCGAAAGCAGGACATTATTCAGGTGAGTTCATTTGGAAATGATATTGGAGGCCGGCGCCGTGGCTTAACAGGCTAATCCTCCACCTTGTGGCGCCGGCACACCGGATTCTAGTCCCGGTCGGGGCGCCGGATTCTATCCCTGTTGCCCCCCTTCCAGGCCAGCTCTCTGCTATGGCCAGGGAGTACAGTGGAGGATGGCCCAAGTCCTTGGGCCCTGCACCCGCATGGGAGACCAGGAGAAGCACCTGGCTCCTGGCTTCGGATCAGCGAGATGTGCCGGCCGCAGCGGCCATTGGAGGGTGAACCAATGGCAAAAAGGAAGACCTTTCTCTCTGTCTCTCTCTCTCACTATCCGCTCTGCCTGTAAAAAAAAAAAAAAAAAAAAAAAAAAAAAAAAAAGGAAATTATATCGGAAAGAAGGTTAAGAAAAATTATAAAGCCTTCTTCGAATGTCATACTAAGAAGTTAAGACTTGATAAGCAATGCAAGCAATTCAGATTTGTTTTCATTAAAGAAAAAACACAAATAGCAGTAAAAAAGATGGATTGAGGGTGGGAAAGAAGAAAAGAAAGGCCCATTAAACAGTCTGCTGCAGCAGTCCACGTAAATGACAACTGGTGACAAGGCCCACAATGACAATAAAAATCAAGGATGTAAAATTAACTATAGTCAGATGTGGGAGATGAAGAAGATGAAGAAGGGAAAATTAAATTTGTTAACCAAAGCAGTATGTATATAACAAGTTAAATTGTGCATTGATTATAGGAAAAAGACAGTTGAAGATTTGGAGAGAATTTCTTTCAATATGTAATAGAGTGAGTTTTACAGTACCTGTGCTATAAGAAATAAAGACATCCAAGAGATCCTGGGGAGAATCTGGATTAAATTAGAAAAGACAGAACTATAAAAATTTGAGAGTTTCCAAGAATAAAGCTGCTAATTCAAATTGTGAACATAAATCTGATTGCTCAGAGAGTGCTTGTAAAGCAAACAGAGCAGGTAGCAAAGAATGAAATCATAGAGAACACCAATATTAATGGAGCAAATCATCAAAGGGAAACAAGTAAGAAAAACAGGAGAGGTAATAGAGTACATTATTGCAGACACTAAAGGAGATCTTAGCACAGACAAAATAGATGCTAAGTGGAATAAATGAAGATAGCCTTTTTGTTGGAAATTAAATAATTAGCTTTTTTATCTGCAGTGATGTCAATGGGCTAATGCAGGGGTGGGGACTGCCCAGACAATGGGCTGTATGAGGCTCACAGAACCATTTGGTCTGGTCTTTCCAAAGCAATCACAAGTGTAACTTGAAATTCAATAAATCTGTAGCAGGATAATTTTTAAGTTGATAATTTTCTATGGCCTCCAAGTAATATTATAAATATCTGAATGGTCCTTTGCAGAGAAAAAGATTCCCCACTCCTGGTCCAGTGGGATCAGAAGCAGATTGATTTGGGATGTTAATGAGAGAGGAAAAAGAAGTGGCAATGATTCCATTTCAATAAATCCCATAATGTAAGAAACAGGGGAAAAGGCAACAAGTAGGATTGTGGAGACAGGGACAAAGGAAAGGATTTTGTTTGTTTCTGCTTGGATTTTTGGTTTTTAACATGGGGCAAAACCTGAACATACCTGCAAACTCAGGGGAGGGCATCAATGGCAAAGTAAAGTTCTAGAGTCCAAGACTGAAGAATCAAAATCTTCCTCCAGAACGATGCAAATGAAACAGCAATAGACAAAAAGTGCCCTTTTTCAGAAATAAATTTTTCTGAGACTAGGTGAGAAAGGAGGATTAGAGGATACTTATCTAAAATATCACAGATTAGTTTAGTCATGATGAAATAGAAGCCAAGAAGTCCAAACCACATGCATATTTTTAACAATAGAGTAGTTAGCTAGTCACCTTCTCACAACGGATGACCAGGAAAGGGACAAGAAGCCTCAGCAGCCACTAAAGTAAATGAAGCAAAACTCAAAATGAAAGACGCCTGCCAGAAATGAATCCTAGCAGTTTTCTGTCCTCAGAACTCGGCCCTGACATGAAGAGCTGGTGTCTCAACCCGTATTGAATTCGATACAAAAAGGAGGATATAGTAGTCAGATATCTCTTCCCTGGATATTGTAATAAAAGTCTGGGGTGAAGTGGTGTGCATAAGTGATTTAATTCTTACTCAAAGCAATCTCTGAACTGGACTTTGAAAAGGCCTTATAAGAATGGAAGTGGTTGACCCAGAATTACAAGGGGCAGGGCAGCTTAAACCAATAATGTTCAAAATTATGACCCTTATCAAACACTTCAAAATATATTTTGTCCCACAGATAGATAAAAATAAACTCCCTACTCTTCAGAAACTACATTTTAAGTGATTAAGAGGCATACTGCGGGCCAGTGCTGTGGCATAGTGGGTAAAGCTGTGTCCTGCAGTGCTGGCATCCCATACTGGTGCAGGTTCATGTCCCTGCTGCTCCATTTTTGACCCAGCTCCCAGCTAATGCACTGGGAAAGCAGCAGAGGATGGCCCAGGTGTTTGGGTCCTTGCACCTGCTTGGGAGACTAGGATGAAGCTCCTGGCTCCAACCTTCTGTCTGGCCCAGCCCTAGTTACTGCAGCTATTTGGGGAGTGACCCAGAGGATGGAAGACTTCTCTCTCTCTGACCCTGACTCTCTCCCTCTCTGTGGCTCTGCCTTTCAAATAAATAAATAATTTTTTTTTAAAAAAAGCATGCAATCAAAAATTTGTCTTTTGTCTATATGTCCAAGAGGGCCTTGTAAAGTCTTAGAGCACAGGATGGATTCATACTTGCTTGAAATGGAAGAAGCAATTTTGACATTCACAAAACCCTTTGCCTTGCCTTTTAACCTGAGTGTGATATACATTCAAATATGCACATTAATTCTAATCTCAATACAAAATCTTGAGGCAGACCAAATTGTGAGTCTTACACAACTGCTCCATGGATCCAGAATGACAGATGCAAGGGGAGGGTAGGATTTCTATTCTCTGCTTCAACTCCATGTATCAGTAAGAGGAAGAATCCAGGTTCTATTGTTTTAGTCTATGTACACCATAATCAGCTTCCCTGAGTGCTCTGTACTTTATAACCACCAGGAGTGTAGCAGATTGATCCTACATTAACATGCCTGTTCTTTTATCACAGAAGAAATGTCTGCACCAAAACACAAAGAGAAAATAACTTTACGATAACCCAAGAGTTCATACTAGGCTGAGACATTAAGATATAAAAACACAGACATTTTTATGTTTTATAAAAAGCTATGAAAGCAAAAACCTGAAAGGCAAATGTTTACTTTGAATTTACAATGTTTACCAAACAGGGAGGGAAGAACACCTATTTTTCATCTACAGAATTTGGTCTTCCGAATCTCCATTAAAAACAGTAGCAAAGAGAAGCCATCTGTGAAAACACAGAGCAAGTGTCCTAGTGGCATACATGTAGTGCAATGGTTTAACATACTGCCAGCTGCACTTATTTCCACTAAGAAGGCAATAGGTTTGAAAATAATATTTCTGTAGGACAAAATAAAACATTTTCAATGAAGCCAAATTACTACTAGATTTAGACAATTTTTAGAAAAACTTTAATCATGCATATAATTTTAAAAACTCACTTTGCACCAAGAAAAATCATTCAACCATTAAAAAGAGAGTTCACTGTCACTATTAAAAAGTATATTTCTTTAAAATATTCCTAAGTGATTATCACTGAAACTGTTGAAGTACTTTTAAACAAAACATATTTGGAATAAGGGATGTGGGATGGTGGAGAGGAAAGGAAGACAACAGCTCCCTCTATGTCTTCCACCCTATTACAGTGGGGTGTGGATTATTTGACAGTGGATGAAACAGGTATTTGGGATAACTTCTTTGACCACAAAGGTCACTGAAACTGTAGTGGTTACCAAGAAATGGCCCCCAATTATCACTGCATTATATTAAAAAAAAACCCTGAAAGTAAAATTAACATTCACTAGAAATCAAAACACAAATCTGTGACTTTCTTATTCTAGAGTCTACATTCTAAAATTCCTTGGACTTTAACTACTTGTCCTTTAAGACTGTTGGCATTTTTTTTTCATACTTGACCTTTAAAGTTACAAATTAAACACATTAAAAATCTATTTTATTTATAACTTTGTTATATATTTGACACTATGCAGAATACAAAAACACTGTATTTTAGATTTTTGTGGTTTTTTTAGGTTAATATTAAGTACGATAAAATACTCTAAATTCTGAGTGCTATGAGTGTGTAGGGGTATGACCACACTAATACTGGGTGAAAATGAACAGTAATTAAATATGATCATAATTATTAAGAAAAGCCTGAAAGAATATCTGGGCCAAAAACTGCCATTCCACTATTTCTTTCTAATCCATTTGAAAATAAGATGCATTTTTAAAATAGTACATGGTTTACACTTTTTATTATTAAGACTAATTCTGATGCCAACATTTGAATTAGCGATATTTTACTGCAACTTTTTTTGTCTGGTTCAACATGAAGGCTTTCTCGTTATATACTGGGTATCTGAAAGCAATTTGCATACTATTTTCGCTACAATGGTGGCAACAAGAATACTAAAGATGATGATGAGAATCACTGCCTGACATTGCCCACTTAGATAGCAGAGATCTGATTATTGCCATCTCCAACACGTCAGAGAGCCCAGCAAAGAGAAAAGCAGGAAGCGGAGCCTTGAGGGCATCTTGAAAGTAGTGCAGTCAATAGGTCATTTTGAGCGGTACGTCATGTAAAGGTGAGAGTCCTATGAAGAAATATTCGGAAATAAAAATGACTACAACCCAATGCACAGGCTGGGGTGGCTTCTGGTACATATGAGGAAGAACAGAAGATTTGCATTTTACTGGGAAAAGAGAAAAATCACAAGAGGCCTTGTGCAAGAAAACTCACTGGTATGCAGGCTTCCTGTGAGAACAGGTGAACTCTGATTGGTGAGTAGCTGAAGTTAGTAAATACAACCAATCTTAAAGTCGCAGTTAGCTTTTCCCTCATCAGTCACTAAGTAAAGTTATTGCAGGCTGTTCTGTTAGATGGGCCTTAGAAGATGGTTGTTTGTGTAGAAGGCCATTTCGAAAATGTTTCTTTTCCTTCAGCCACTCGACTCCATTTTAGTAGGGTATAATAGTAATGACCGCATTTTGCATAGTAATTTTTTTTAAATTTTTTTTTTTTTGATAGGCAGAGTTAGTGAGAGAGAGAGAGACAGAAAGGTCTTCCTTCCGTTGGTTCACCCCCCAAACGGCTGCTACAGCCGGCGCATTGCACCCAGCTCGCTGCACTGATCCAAAGCCAGGAGCCAGGTGCTTCTCCTGGTCTCCCATGTGGGTGAGGGCCCAAGCACTTGGGCCATCCTCCACTGCACTCCTGGGCCACAGCAGAGAGCTGGTCTGAAAGAGGGGCAACCAGGACAGAATCCAGCGCCCCAACCAGGACTAGAACCCACTGTGCCAGCGCCGCCGCAGGCAGAAGATTAGCCTATTGAGCCACAATGAAGCCCATAATCTGTTTAAAGTGAATTAATTCAGCATTCTAGAACAAAGCTAACAACTGGTGTTACTGGTATTCAAACTCAATGCTGAATCTTACAAAAATTTCACAAATTTTTTATTTTGGATAGATTTAAAACATGATAGGTAATATGGGGCCATAAATTTCTTATTCTTGCCTCAATTTTTACAGATGAAGCATGTATTTAGGAAAAACCAAAATGGATTCCAAAAGTTGGGGGGGGGAGTTGAAATAGAATTATTGTTGAGTACATTAGTCCGTTTTGTTGTTGCTGTAACAATACTTGGGGCTGGGTACTCTAAAGAAAACAGGTTTAACTTTGGGCGACTGAAAGTCCAAGACTGGGTGGCCCCACACACTGGGCGGGCTTCCAGTGAGCGACACATACCAGATGGCGTTGCATTGGCGGTAGTTAAAATGGATCCAAAGGCAAGGCAAGGTAGGAGGCAGGGAGAGATTCAGCAAGTGAGGCTTGTTCTGTAAGGAATCGCTCTCCAAACAACTAAATTCCACAGCCGCTACCTTAATTTCTTCCAAGCCCCGGGCGGGCCTCCCGCTTGGTCTAATTCTATCTCAGCAGCACACTGCACCCTGAGAGGTCCCACACACTTCTCCATATCACCACATTCAGGACCAAGTTTCCAACACAGTAATCTTTGGGGCACAAGACATAGGAGGAAACAAAACTCTTCGGGTATCAAAACGCACCCTGCCGCACAGGTGTTTCGATGTGAGCACACTGGCCTCAAATGTCACCCGAAACCTGGCCGTATTTTAAACCAGGTCCCCAGTCAAGAGGGCAAACTTCAAGGTACAATTTGGATCATGCTTTTGGTTTTAATAGTGGCTGTGGCTGATGGGGCACGCGGGGGCTAGAGGCGGAGTCACAAGAAAGTTCCTAGGAAGCTTACTTTTTTTAGATCAAAAACAAAAATCAGGCAGTTTGAAGATTCCAACGCCGCGTTGGAAATGAAAACTTGAGCGCGTCCTCTGCGTCCCCTTCGCTCCTGCGTGCGTGCGGGAGGGCGAACAGCACCAACCCCTACCCGGCCACTTGGCCAGACTGCGCGCTTCCCCCTCCGGAGGCCCGGGCCCTCCCACTCTCCCTCCTTCAGTCCCCGGAGCATCCACGCACCGAGCCCGGAGCGGGTGCGAAGCCGCGGGTGCCGGACCGCCGCCACCCCCTCGCCCCCGACGGCGCCCTCCGCTCCTTGACAGCTGCGCTGGGCGAGGCGCGCGGTTCGGAGTCGAGCGGTGCTTTCGGAGGTGGCGAGCGGGGGGAAGGAGGCGAGCGCCGCTCTCGCCCACGGGGAGGGGAAGACCAGGAAAAGGAGGCAGGGGAGGAAGGAGGGGGCGCTGCCGCGTCCGCACTCCGGGGGCGCCCGCGGGGGCGCAGAGACTCAAGCCAGGGCTGGGAGCCAGGAGTCACTCACCGTAGCCCGCCGAGCCCAGCAACAGCGCCGCCACCAAAGGCCACATCGCCGCGCCGCCGGGGGTCGCCGCAGGTGTCTGATCAACCGCCCCAGCCTTAGCGGTTACTGGCAATACTGGTCCACCGGACAGTCCGGCCGCGCGCACGCTCGCTCCCGCCCCTGCCCCCCCCCCCCGGGCTCGGAAGAAGCGCGCACGCGCACTCGGCCACGCGCGTCTCCTCACTGGAGTCCTGGCTCCCGCCAGCTGTGTGGTAGCCCGAGGCCCGCTCCGGGGTGCACGAGGCTAGGTTACCTCTTTCTGCGCGCGCTGCCCCGCTGGGGTCCGTGTTGTCTCCCTGCGTTCACCGGCTTCTCCCTGCCGGCCTCCACGCGGTCCTGGGCCCACTGTCCGCTCTCCACGTTTCCTTTCCTGGCCTCACGGCAACCCTCGCGCTTCAGGGACCGCCAGGCGCTGCGCACCGCGACTTCGAAGCCGCAGCCACGCACCAGTCCTGGCCCATTTCCAGTCCGGAGCTCGAGGTCTGCCTGCGCGCGTCCCCCGACCGGGTTCTCCGCGCTCGCGTGCGCTCATTGCCCCCTAGAAGCCGCCGCTGCGCCCAGGGCGCGCCCCTGCGCGGGGACGTCGCACCCCCAGCGCGCCGTCAGCGAGCCCCAGGGCGCCACGCCTGAGCCCGGGCCTTGGCCGGGTCCGTGCTCGCTCACAGGAGCTGCTGCCCTCTCGCCCCTCGCGGGCTCCGCGCTGTCCACTGGCTGCTCTTCTCTTCCGTCTTTCTCGCTCTGCTCTTCAGCGTTTTCATCCTCAGCATAGGGTGAGTGGAGCAAGTTCTGTTGACCTTAATGGGTTAGGTTCTTGGACAACCCCCCCCCCCCGCCCCCGGCCAGAAATTGAGAGAGGGTCTCACCGCGAGTATAAGCAATCAAGATTTATTAAGGCAAAGCAATGTGCGAGAACACTCCGGAGGACAAAAGGCACTGGGCCATCTAGTGAGAGCCGGGGCTTCCCGCGCTGTGGTTTTACTGGGCTGATTGTTGCCTGAGGGGTCCTCAGAGCGCTGCACACGTTAGCACATGATATGTGGAGCCAGTTTCTGCCTTGAAAGTTGTCTCTTGATCTCATTTGGGCCATCTGCTGTTAGGCCTCTGTGAAACCTCTGTATAAACTTATGTTTCCCCACATTAAACCTAACTATCTGCTCCCTTGGCTTGGGCATTATCTTATCCACTTGCAGGCTCTAATTTTCAACCAGGCAGTTTATTAGCAAGTAATTCTTCAAATAAAGAAGCAATTAAGTTTTTAAAGTCCTGTTTCTTCCTTGCGGAATGAACACTATGTGTCTCCTGCCTCAACTTCCAGTCAAGGTGGTAAACGTCTTTAAATGTGGAGAACACCCGAACTCAAGGGGCGTCCCCTGTAGCAGGCAGGTCCCAGACATCTCTACCAGCAATGGACTGAGCCTGGTTTGTGACTTCAACCTGCTTGAAAACTGGGGCAAAATGTGCTCAGGATTTGAATGGCAGCCTTGCCACCTTGAGGCTAGCAGAGGGACTGAGCTGTTCTCCCAGTGTGCTTTCAGGGTTACAAGAGTCAGCCACCAGAATTTGAGCATTAGGGACATTGGCACAAAGCACCTGGTTGGCTAAATAAGACTCATTTGTCACTGAAACCCACCACCCCCCCAAAAAAAAATTCAAATGGAGAGGAATGCCCCCAGCTTACGGAGATAGTTACCCAGGAGTGCTCTGTTTTTTACTGCAACTATTGAAGCTGTTGTGGGAATGAATCTTAATTTTTGTTCCAAGTTCTTACCCCCATAGAGATAAGAATTAAAATCAGAGGAACAGCACGCAAGTGAGAGCAGGATTTCTTTAAAAGTGACAGAGTAAATATAGATTCACACATGTGTGTGGGCCACCGCGCATGAAGAGATACTTTTCATGAGTGGGCCAGAGAGTTGCCTGGGAGAAGAGAACATGGGAGGAGCCAGAGAAGGACTCAAAAGCAAAGGCCAGAAGACAAAAAGCAGCTCAATAGGCTAATCCTCCGCCTGCGGCGCCGGCACCCCAGGTTCTAGTCCTGGTCAGGGCGACGGATTCTGTCCCGGTTGCCCCTCTTCCAGGCCAGCTCTCTGCTGTGGCCCAGGAGTGCAGCGGAGAATAGCCCAAGTCCTTGGGCCCTGCACCCGCATGGGAGACCACCCTCCTGGTTTCAAATCAGCGCGGTGCACCAGCCGCAGTGCAGCGGCCGCAGTGGCCATTGGAGGGTGAACCAACGGTAAAGGAAGACCTTTCTCCCTGTCTCTCTCACTGTCCACTCTGCCTGTCAAAAAAAAAAAAAAAAGGCACTCCCACGTGTAACAGTCCTGCTTATAGGCCACGGGGTGTTGCCCCTATTGAATATACAAACAAGGTGGAGTCTGGGTGGAGTTTAGTGTGTGTGAGGGTTTCTGAAAGTTTCATGGCAGTTCCAAGCGGAGTTTAACTTCTATCTGACCATTATGGCATCTCCTCCTTCCTGATCCCAAATGAGATACAGGTGCATCATGGGACAGCAAGCATACTGAGTTGATAGTTAAGGAGTAGAGTTACAATGCAGGGCTGACAGGAATTATTAGGAACATCTTCCAGCTCAGCTATTCCCACCTAATCTTCCTGCCTTTTTCCTCCATATCAACGCTGTGCACTTGATAAAGCTGTATGCTGTTGAAGCTCTATGCTTAATGTCTTTTTGTGTAGACAATGGTTTAGGCTTACGTCAAGTGACTGAGGTCACCTGTGTGACTGCTTCTCTCAGGAATCTACCTGTGGTGTGGCATGAGGAGGCCTAAGCCGGGAGAGGTAATCCACAGCGACCTGCCTCAGTTTGAGTCTGGCAACCTGAGCTCCTTTCTCTAGTATGTAGCCATGTGAAAAACTTCCCTCTTCACTTTCCCAAGCATTTTGACTTGGAATTTGAGCCTGTCTTATCTTTTAGTAAAGAATTTCTTGAAGGGAGTGAGGACAGGATCATACATATAATTTTTTGAACAGAAATAATGCACGTTAGTTGTATTTCCTATATTAATCTTCATAATGACTTTAAAAGGGTTATTATCCCCATTATAAAGACGAGGCAACCAAGAGAAGAGGCATATGAGCACTTAGCCCAGGGTTTGCTGTGAGGCTGCTCCCTCAGTCTTTATCTCACTCTCCCACATGTGCTTTTCTCCCTACCCCAAGACGGCAATGTTGTTGTCATTTTTTCTTTAGAGATGAACACACTGACATCCCCAGACAAGCACATCATCTTTATAGTTGAGGAAAGTGAGGCGTGCTCACAGAGTCAGAGAGGAGGCTACCATTAGACCAACCTCTACTTGACTCCAAAGCCAGTGAGAATGTTCACAGCTTCCTTTCTCAACGCATGTCCAATTCCCCATTCCCCAACATCTGTCTCAACCATACATCTACTTTATCTTCCTCCAATATGTATGTCCATATCCTGCCATATAGTAGATACTGATATGATGTGGCTGAAAATTTTTTATAGACACCAATGTGTCCTTGTGATTTTTCACTCATCAGATACTTTTTGTTACCCATATTTGGTGTGTGATTCATTGGCATGAAAGACACAGTACTGTCCACTGGTACTCCTGAGACTTGGGTAAGACCTGTGTGTGCCCAACTAGATAAGCCCTACTTTGTGCAGGACCAGGTGCGTCTTTTTACATACATGGACCTGCATTCAAGGATCCCACATAGACTAAAGCTCAAAGTAATGCCAGTATGTCATTTATCTGTGTTTTAGTCTTGTTTAGTGCATGCTAGTTGCAATATTGAAATTCTCTGTTTATGTAGCTGTCTTCCTGTTTAATAGTTACTCCTTTCCAGACTGTAAGTTTAATGAAGAGGGATGGCTTATGAATCTTGCTCACTGCTAGTCCCATTGCTTGGCACTCTGTAGGTACTTACAGAATGATTGTTAAATGGATACATGAATGAATGAAGGAAGGGAGGAATTTCAAGGCCAAAGACAGTATCTTCCATCAGGGTCTGGCAAAGTACTCAGCATAAGAAAATGTTTTTATAACATTTGTCAACTAAATGATTTAACTAACCCTGAAGTTTAACTGTCATTAGAGGTTATGAGCATCATTAAGGTCATATATTTGGCTTATCTGTCATCAGCTGGCTGCATTTAATGAATATTATCTCAGTGTCTCTATGTTTCATAATGAATTTATATTTTTTAACCCTCTTGCCCATGTTTTCCAAGCTAACTTCTGTTCTATATCAGATACTTTACGTTAGCAACACTGGATTACTAAATGCCTAGATTATATATACTATTTTCAGACTTTTGTGCTTATTTGCAGTTCCCTCTGCTTCATATGTTCTTCTCCTCAGTGCAGTGAATTACAACACATACCTCATGTCCAAAACTGTGTATCACTTCCTCCAAGAAGACTTTCTCATCCTACTTTTCCTCTTTCCCATAACCCTCTGCCACTGTGCAGGTCTCATTACCTCTCAATGACACTTTATTCATAATGCTAATAAAATACATCAATAGATATTTGTATCTTTGTTTTTTTTTTCTTTTTTTTCTTTTTTTTTTTTTTTTGACAGGCAGAGTGGACAGTGAGAGAGAGAGAGACAGAGAGAAAGGTCTTCCTTTGCCGTTGGTTCACCCTCCAATGGCCGCCGCGGTAGGCGCACTGCGGCCGGCGCACCGCGCTGATCCGATGGCAGGAGCCAGGTGCCTATCCTGGTCTCCCATGGGGTGCAGGGCCCAAGCACTTGAGCCATCCTCCACTGCACTCCCTGGCCACAGCAGAGAGCTGGCCTGGAAGAGGGGCAGCCGGGACAGAACCGGTGCCCCGACCGGGACTAGAACCCGGTGTGCCGGCGCCGCAAGGCGGAGGATTAGCCTAGTGAGCCACGGCGCCGGCCAATATTTGTATCTTTGTATCTGTTTGTTCTATCATATCAGATTGGAGAAATGAAATTTGTTCTGGTTACACTTTTTTTGTCATTTATTGGGTTTTTATTACTCCAAAGGCACTCTACTAAGCATATTATAGACATTTCTCATTTAATCCGTGCAACAACCCAACAAAGCATGTACTATGATTCCCTATTACAGATGAGAAAAAATAGGCTCAATTTTATTATATACCTTGTTCATTGATCACCACTAGTGAGTACTAGATCTGGGGTTTAAAGTCATTATTCTTGCCTACTACATTTTTGCTGCCTTCCAGAGGCTATGAAACCTCATAGCTTGGGCAACCAATTTGGAATCTAATGTTGTATAGCAAGTGGTGTCTATCAGTAACTTTGTTGTAATGATGACAATCTTATGCACTGGGTACTGCTTTGACAGTTCTCTAGTTGTCATCTGATTTTGACAAAAACCATTTTTAAAGATGGAAGAATGGACTTAACAGTACCCTATTTCACACACCAGAAAAACTGAGCTCCAGGGAGATAGCATAGTTTTCCAGGGTCACTACATTAAGAAAAGATACCAAAGCAGTTGAGAATCTAGTTCTTTTGAAATGCTTATTTCTCTTTTTCTTTGTTCATCAGTGTGTAGTTGGGCATTGCACTGCCTAAATGGTAGCTTTGGATGACAGATCTTGTCTGGGTTGCTGATTTAACCCTGTATTATGTGAGTTTCAGATGTAAACTCACTTGTCTTCATCTGATAAGCATCACTGAGCTCAAGCCTGGCCAGGCCTTGTGCTAACAGTGGGAATGAAAAGGTGGATAAGATGTGGCTTTGTGCTGAGATACCTTCCAAGGAGGAGGCAAACATTTTGTAAAGAGAATATTATTGTCTAATGTAAATGAATTGTCTGGCCGGAATATAAAACATTCTGAGAGGCATGAAGGAGAAGGAAGTAAGTCTGCCTGGGAAGATCTGACAGTGGAGAACTTTTGATTTTGGTCTCAGTGGACTGAGTTTAGAGGTGGAAATCCTGAGTCACTGAGAGTTCTGTAACGGGCTTCATAATTTTTAACTTCATAATTTTAGGTTTCCTAAAAATGTGCTTGTTCCACAGCTCCTTACAGAGTAGCAGTTTAAATTATTTATTAGAATACTTAAAATATTAACATCAATGAATTCTACAGTAGCTTCACAGATACTCACCTAGTTGAATAAGCCAATTTGAAATAACGATTTTGAAGTTACTCACAGTTTTCAGTTCTACGGAGCTGGTGAGAATAATCATCTCAACTCTCTAGACATCAGCCATTGCAGTCAGAGAAGGACTTTATTCGAGCAAACTGTGCTCTTTTATTCACAAGAGGAAGTTTCTTTATTCTCACTGTGGATGTGCAAAGTGTTCTTCCAGACAAATGTTTGGATTCTTAGAAGTGCCACTGAATTTTATCATTTGAATATTAAGCGCCCAAGTGTATACTGTGATGTGTTTGGAGTATTTGGAGCAAGAAGGAAAAGAGCCTCCCAGACTGAGAAATTGAATCTCATCAGAGCCAAACCCTTGAGAGAAGCCCATGAGGAGACTTCTTTCCAGCTTACTGTGGTCCACAAGGTCACCTATGATTGGTTTTTTGGGTAGCTGAAATCAGGCTAGACATAGCACCTGGATAAAGGTGATCTTAGTAAGCTATCTCTGGTTGAGACAAAAATCACACTGTGTGACATCTTCTTTTTTTTTTCTTCAATTTATTTATTTGTATGTATCTCGTAAATACAACATTCTTCCCACCATACCCACCCTCCCACCTACTCTCTTACCCCTTTTCCTCTTCACTCTCCTGTTTAGTCTGAGAAAGAAAAAGAAAAAGAAAGAAAAGATTAAGTAAAATGAAAAAAACTAAGGAAACTGTTCCTCAACAGTCCAGATGAGGGCTGTTCAAAGCTATTGCTTCTCAAAGCTGATTTCACTTTTTTTCCCTTCCTCCTTTCCCTTTCTTCCTTTCCCTTCTTTCCTTTTTGAAACTTAATTGTCTTTAAGGAAGAACCCAACAATGATACATGTTTTGGGAGCTCTTAGACATAACTATAACTTATGAGACATAATAGTATCCTCTATTTAAGAATGTCTCTCAATTTAATCTGTCTTTTGTGCATATTCTGGAATATTTTCTTTATGTTTTACTGTGGAGAGTTTTACTATAGCATGTCATAGTGAAGATCTTTTCTAGACATATCTATTGGGAGATCTGTGTGCTTCCTGTACTTGGATGACCCTTTCTGTCTCCAGATTTTGGAAATTTGCTGTTATTGTTTCACTGAAACTCCTTCTACTCCTTTCTCTCTTTCCATGTCTTCAGGAATTCCCAGGACCCTCATGTTGGGTCGTTTGATAATTTCTTGTAGATACCAACAATGTTTTTTAGCTTTCTAACTTCATTTCTGGACTGATTGTAAAATTTCCAGAGATTTGTCTTCTATTTCAGATATTCTTTCTTCTTCCTCACATACTCTGTTGTTAAGACTTTCCACTGCATTTTTATTTGATCTATTGAATTCTTCATTTCTAGTGTTTTATTCAAATTTCTCTTTAATATCAATTTCATGGGAGAAATTTTCAATCATATCATGTATAGTTTTCTTTAGTTTGTGAATTTGCTTCTGATTGCTTCTAAATAATATGATTATTTTTCTGAATTCCATTTCTGTGATTTCCTCAATCTCTTCATTTTACCTTCTTTTTTTTTTTTTTTTAAAGTTTAAAAAAAGTTTATTCTCTTAAATCCAATGCATTCACAGGGTGTTAACACTTCTAATGTTTCTCATTTCCACCAGTCGAGCACTATCTAAGTAAACCAAAATAAGCACTTTTTTCATAGGTGTAGTCAATGATCAATAATAGCTTTTTTTGTGAAGGACCTAAACTTCCCCCAAATTTCAGCACAGGTAGTATTGTATGTTTCATTTAGTAGATGATTAAAAACAAATAGTGTATAGAAATGAATAGTTTCAAACTTTGTAAATATATTATACCATGTTATCAACCCACCAAATCAAAAGCAACTGCCAAGCTGAATAAGTTACAAAGAAATAAAAATTCTAGCCTGTAAAGAAATGTGCAGTGTTTTCAAAGCTCTTAACAGTTAGTTACCCATTAATACAGATCTCCAAAGCATAGAGCTGGAAGATGAGTTTCACAGTAACGTAATTTTAACCTCCATTTACATTCATTAATATATTACTAAGATGTTTATGCTATGTCACAATGGTGCTTTCTAATAGTGAAATGTTATAGTGTTCCTTTGGGGGGCTCATAGTGTCTTTCTTATTCTTCTTTAAGTTTCTTCCATTGTTTTTCGGCATTTGTGTAGTTTTTTTATTGTCTGGTGGCTTTTATCTTTTGTTTGTGTCACTATGGCTTAGTGAGATTTCTATACTTTCAGTGAATACCAAGACATGTGTGCTGGATGTGGCGTGGGTGCTCTGTTCGGTATTCCAGGGTGGAGCAAGTATCTAAAGTAAGACACCCGTTGGGCTTGGTAGCTCTGCTCTGGTTATCTGGGTGGCAGAGAATGGTTGCCTCTCTTGGTGTGACCCACCCTTCTCTTCTTCTTCCAGTTGCCCCAGAATTAGTCTCTGGTGTGCTCAGCACCCATTTGCACTGCTTAATGAACTGCACTTTTGATCTGTAGAGTCTTTCCTATGAGCATGGTTCCCTCTGTTATGAGCTGCTGTAGGTATCCAAGGATCTTGGGGGGTGCAGGGAAATGCTCTGTAGTTGCCCAGGACTTAGCCATACTTTGTCTCAGACTCAGCTCCCAGGTTGGGTTCTTTTCTCTGGTTAGGTCTGTGGGTGGCAGGTTCACAAAGCCGCTACCCACTAGAGCCCAGCTCACTTGTCAATGATGGTAGGCAGATAGGAGATTTCCATAGGCAGGGCTTTCCCTCATGTTGCCAGGCAACTAGGCAACTGGTGCAGTACAGTTCACAAGCTTACATGGAAGGGGATTCAATTCTTTTGAATTGTTGCAGGCCTCATTGTTTGGGTGTCATGTGAGGCAACCCCTGCTGTTGCTGGGTGTGCACACAGGAGGTGGGGGAGGCAGTCATCTGCCTGCATCCAAAAAAAAAACAAAATGGTGTGACTCTTCTCCTGGCTGGCTACAGGTCTCTGCTGTAGCAGATGGGGGAAGGGGCAAGGAGGAGAGAGAAGTGCACCAACCTCCTTTATTTATCTATCTATCTATTTATTTATTTATTATTTATTTATTTTTCCTGCCTCTGCTGTCCCAGGGTGCTCACATGGAACTTCAAGAACATTTCACCAAGCTCTCCCTCCTGCTTCTGTCCACAGCACCGTGGGCCCACGGATTCCCCTCTCATCTGGTCTGCTGGGGCCGTTTTTCTCCTCCCTGGGTCTAAGCCTCTGCTGTGTTTTTGATTCTTAATTACTCTTTCAGCATGGACCTTGACTGTCTCTATTTTTCTGACTGGGTCTCCTGCTGTGGATTTCCCACAGCTTTATCTTAGGTGTATAGTTTCTCCCCTTTTTAATATTAATTTTGCCCTGCATAAGTCGGACCATCTGTCACTATTCCACCATCTTGGAAGCATCCTGGTTACACTTGTATCTTGGTATTAATCAAAATTTTTTCAAGGATACAGAACATAGAAATGGAGAGGACAGAAAGAAAGAGAGATGAAAATGAGAGGGGATTCACCAGGGGAATTAGCTCAAGTGGATACTGAGGCTGAGAAGTCTCAGAGTGAGCCTTCTGCAAGCTACAGAACCATGGAAGCTGACAGTGGGGCTGTCCAAGTGCAAAGGCCATAGAGCCAGGGGAGCTAATGGTATAATTTTCAGTCCAAACCTGAAGACTTGAGATCCTAGGGGGCAGTTGGTATCTCAGAAGGCAAAGGCCAGAGAACCTGCAGTACTGATGACCAAGGGCAAGAGAACAAGGGAGTATCAAGTCCAGCAGAGAAAGTACACAAGTGATTTCCCTTTTCCTCTGCCATTTTGGTCTATTGGGTGCCCAACCCTTTGGATGGTGCCCACCCATATTGTGGGAGAATCTTCCCCATTAGAGCACAGACTCACTTGTCAGTCTCCAGTGGGAACATCCTTGCTGGCATACCCAGAAATAATGCTTTGGCAGCTACCTTGATATCTCTTAAACCACTCACCTTGATGCCTGCAATCTCTAAGATCTAACACAGTACCAATGGATCTGTATAGTACATTAAATCAGTCAAGAAAAAACTGCAGTGTGGTATGTGATGTACAAAGTCATATTAGTCTGAATTATAGCTCAAGACACTTACTATCTGCTAACCTAAAAAAAAGGTAATTAACATTTCTGAACCCCCATTTGCTCATTTGTAAAGCAGAATTGATAAAAAAAAATACAAATTACAAATTCATTATTTAAATTGCCTTGAGAATTGAGTAAGTTTGTACTTTTAAGGTACAGCAAGGAGTTCCTGATGTAAGTACACGGTAAATGTTAGCCCTTAATATCGCAATCATCTTGTACTGAGACAGGGCCCCTAGAAGGACAATAGAAATTATTATCACAAGAATCATCTGTTACTGGTCAGGACCCTTGAAGGAGCACTGTGAGATAGGAAAGTGTGAACAACTCTGAATTTAGATGTGTTCTTGTCTGAGCCTAGTAGATACCTTTAATTTGCTTGCTCTTCTGTGAAGCATTATTGCTGATTGAACACTGATAGGCCCCACATCTCCCACACTTGGCTCGGAGCTCAGTGTCCTGGGTTGTTCATTTCCACTTGATCCAGCTGCAAAAGCCCAGGATCCCAAGCCCTCAAGTCAAGCAGTGGAACAATGAGGATCTAAGTGTCAGAGCAAGAGCTAATTTTGGGTGGTTAGGCAGCTGGAAGATATTCTTGTGGGTTAGAGAGACAATTGTCTCAGAGGAACAGCTCCCTCAGGGATGGAGGGAGGCTTCTGCGACAGGAATTGCTCTGCTTCCTAGTTTGTGCCTCAATTAGGAACAAACATTAGATGCACCTCTCCTCAAGGTAGGAGGGTGATGGGACTGAGGCTTGTAGGCCAGAAACAACCTGCCACAGAGATGACAGTCTGATCAGATGTGGACTTCCCTCTGCAGTCAGATGAGTAACTGGAGGTTTTTGCCTAGGCAGGGAGATGCACAGTCTCTACTCCATCTCATGCTGTTGCTGCTGGAGGCTGCTCACTAGGGGTGCCCATATTTGTGACAGCTTAAAAGCATCAGAGAAAGCCAGTTTCCAGGTTGGGTAGTAACCTCACAGCAAGCATGTTTCTTTGAGGCCACATAATGTTTAGAGCCCTGGGAAAGCCCATTTGTATCCTGCCTAAGTCTCTTCTTTGGAAGCAAATTATACATGTAGAGTCTGTGTACCATGTACCAAGACCTCCCTCTGCTAGTATTGCTGCTGTAAAAAATTACCACAGATTTAGGGGCTTAACACAGCACCCACGTGTTATCTCACAGTTCTGTATGTCAAAACTGCAATGGGCTCAGCTGGTTTCTCTGCTTCCTCTCACAAGGCTGAAATCAGGCATTGACTGGGCTCCTGTTCCCCTCAGAATCCCGCAGAGAATCCATTTCCAGGTTCACTAGGTAGATGGCAGAATTCCATTCCTATAGGACTGTGGTCCTATTTCCTTGTTTTTGGTAGCTGGGGATTTCTCTTGGCATCTAGTGGTCTCTTCTGGGTCATTGTCTGTGTTCTCCAAATATCTCTGAATTAGCAATGGCTCATTAAGTCCTTCCTAGGATGTTGTGAGTCTTAGGCCCCATCCCTATGACTGACTTTTCTGCTTTCCTTTTCTATTTTTATGCACTCAAATGATTATATGGTAATCCAGGATCATCTCTCAATTTTAAGGTCTGTAGTCTTAATCTCAAATACATATTCTCTTTTGCCTTTGTAAAGTAACATTTGGGTTCTTTTCATATCTGTTCCACTCCATCTTCACGATAGCGCAGTCAGGGAAGCACTGCTCTGCCCAGCTTGCTTGTGAAGAAGCTGAAGCGCGGGGACCTTTATATCACAGACTAAATGGAGCTGAGTGGGATCTTAGAACTCACTCTCCTTCCTCTTCCAGAAGAGAGCTGCTGTCACGAGATTTTCCATTATTGTTTCCAAATACTGCTTCTCAGTTTACTGAGGCCATCGCTGTATTCTCGGAACTCCAACTCTCATCCTAAGCCCATGACCTGTGTGTCTGCTGGGTCCCAAGAGACAAGAGGTGGCCAGTCCTAGGAAATTATGGAGGAGAGAGTCTGTGAGGACTGTGGATCAGGCTGAGGATGGTTTCTGGATAACCCACAGTGACTTGAGCAGCCCATCAACTAACAACTGTTGCACCCTGGGTCTGGAGGAGTGTAGACAAAAACCAGTCACCAAAACCCTAAACGGAAGGAGAAACTGAAGAAGGGGCAGCCTTGCCAGAGCCAGGACTTAAATATAGGAACGTAGCCTCTTAACATGACTGGGAGGAGGGAGGCAAGGTGCTCTAACTTCCCTCCCTCACTCCCCCAACCCCCACTATTGGCAAATCTCAGCCAGAAGCCAGTGAGAAAGAGAATAGATTTAAGTAGGCCTTGATGTTCCATGTCCTGGGCTTCTCACTGTGGAAGTGAGGAAGGGGGTTCTGGGAGAGACAACCCAGCCTGCAGAACTTACCCTCCACCCTTTGAGATTGGGTTTGACAATGGAATTGATTGAGTTTGACAATGACACTGACTTTGGCTGTCATGTTAGTTTTCTAAGGCTGCCCTAGCAAATTACCATAAGAGGAAGGTGGAAGACAAGAGAAGTTTGTTCTCACATGGTTCTGGAAATTACAAGTCCTAATTTGAGGCTTCCCAAGGCCTTACTCCCCTTGGAGGTTCTTGCAAAAAAAAAAAAAAAAATTGTCCTTGCTTCTGCCCGGCCTCTGGTAGATCCTGGCAACCCCTGGTATTCCCTAAGCTGCATCACTCAAGTCTCTTCCTGGTTTCTCCTCTCTTTCTATGCCCTGTCCTCTTCTTTTAAAGAATCAGTTATACAGTTTGCAGCTCCCTCTTTCTCTCTGCCATGGCAATCAGCAGTACCAAACTCTAACTGCTCAATCAGCCTGGGTCCTGGAGGGAGGGTGAGGTAGAGCAGAGCCCCAGCTGACCCACAAAGACAACAACCAGGATAGAAATTGATGTATTGTTTCTCTTGATGGACACTATGGATAGTTCCCAGTGACCACAGCTTGACCTTTCAGAAGTATTGCCAGCAGCTTTGATGACTCCCCACTTCCTGCCTTACACACACAAACACCTTGAATTAATGGAACCACTCTGCAGGGCTACTGCTCCTCATAATCCAAATGCATTGGCCAAATGTTTTACTTCTCCGTAGTTCTGTTACTGGAGATGGCTGGAATATCTTTTTTTTTTTTTGGCCAGGCAGAGTTAATGAGAGAGAGAAAGAAAGAGAGAGAGAAAGGTCTTCCTTCCGTTGGTTCACCCCCAAAATGGCCACTATGGCCTGTGTGCTATGCCGATCCGAAGCCAGGAGCCAGGTGCTTCCTCCCAATCTCCCACGCGGGTGCAGTGCCCAAGCACTTGGGCCATCCTCCACTGCCTTCCTGGGCCACAGCAGAGAGCTAGACTGGAAGAGGAGCAACTGGGACAGAATCCGGCGCCCCAACCGGGACTAGAACCTGGGTTGCCGGTGCCACAGGCAGAGGATTAGCCTAGTGAGCTGCAGCGCTGACCTGGAATATCTTTTTGTCTCCCCATAAGAAATGAATTTCAGACATGAGGCAGAGACTGGCTGTAAGTAAGCTAGCAAAGTTTAATAAGGTAGTATATCCAACACACCAGATGGGTAACTCAGCAAAGAAACAGAGTACCCAGTCTACATTTGGATTGGGATATGGGGTCTACTTGTTCCTTCTGTTTCTCTTCCCCAGTTGCTCTGCTGGGCAAAGGTCTTTCTGGGCATGAAATTCATGACTTTCCCCCACAAGGTTTCATTATCCAGTGTTATCAGACAAAATAGCCCCCTTAGCCCTGGGCAAGGAAGGTTTTCCTGGGATGTCTCTAGGTGGAAAGGATTGGAACCCCTACAAGAATACTGGACCTAGCCAGGATCTTTGACATGTAAATGCTGGACTGTGGGGCCAGTGCTGTGGCATAGCGGGTAAAGCCGCCACCTGCCATATGGGCACCAATTCAAGTCCCGGCTGCTCTATTTCTGATCCAGCTCTTTGCTATGGCCTGGGAAAGCAGTAGAAGATTGCCCAAGTCCTAGGGCCCCTGAACCCACGTGGGAGACCTGGTGGAAGCTCCTGGTTTCTGGCTTCAGATTGGCCCAGCTCTGGCCATTGCGGCCATTTGGGTAGTGAACGAGCAGGTGGAATACCTCTCTCTTGCTCTCTCTCTCTGCCTCTCAAATAATAAATAAATAAATCTTTTTAAAAAAATGCTGGTCTGCTTCCAAGCCATGCTTCTAAGGCTACTACATTCATTCCTGCATGAACTTACTGTCTTTGAATACGGTTTTATACCTGTCCAGTTTGGCCCAAAGCAACATTCTTATTGGATCATGGCATAGAGACACTATTGGACAGCAGTTAGCATATCTAATTCCCAACTGTTTTGACAGGTGACCACAAAGAGTTGATCTGATTTTGAAAGGTGAAGAGAGAGGCTGTGATTTGGGTATTAAGTCTAGCTAATTCAGTGGAGAGGTTAACAAAGATCTTGTTTGCTGAAACTATCCTGATTGTTCCTGGGAAGACCTCTGCCATCCCTGTCAGAATTGTAATTACCACCAAGATGGAGAGCAGAGGTCCAGCTCTTTTGGAGAACTGAGAAGTATGTAAGGGATTGGTGTGGGAGTTAAGGCATTGGCAACTGATGTATTAGATAAGACTTAGGCCAGTAGGCAGAGCCCCATCCAATTAGTGTGTAAGCTCTGGTAGGCAGAAGTTTCACAATGTACAACCCTTATATAGGAGAGAGACATCCTGACAGGAGATGTCTATTAAATTGATGTTTTTGACTAATTGTATATTTGAAGAAGTGTGTGGCACCAAAGATTTGCTAGGGTTAGTGGACTAAAACAAGTGATATTACTGTGGGAGACATTACCAGTCTGGTCTTTCCAGAACATTACACACAGAGTGGTATCAATGAAAGTCTGCACCATTTCATCATTCTCATGAATGAGGGTGCAATTATCTGTCCCTATGCTTCCCCAGCAGGAGTTGTCCATTAGAGCTAGATGTCTACATGACAGTGTTTTTCCCCAGCAAAAACTCCCAGTATAATTGAGCTGCTGTGTTACAGATAAGTTTGGTGGGGATGAGAGACAAGAGAGGAGCAAAGAGGGGTAGAGGGAGAGTGTCTAATTATTAGTGTCTGTAGTGAACATGACATTGTAGGAAGAGTTATTTAGGTCTCCCACAGGATATCCCTGGGAAAACCCAGGCAAATGGAGTCAGAAGAGGTCTTTAGCTTGAACTTTGTATAAATAGGCCCCATAACAGAAAGGATGTCTTTTTTGACTGATGCATGTATATCCTGATATATAACAGAAGCTGAATAATATATGAACCCCTTTGTCTGACCCATTCCTTTAGAAGGGTCAGCCATGTCTCTCCAGGTGAGCCATTGTGCCTCTAAATCAGGAATGGGGAATCCTTTTTCTACCAAGGATCATTTGAATATTTATAACATCATTCATGAGCCATACAAAATTTTCAGCTTTTGTCTCTAACAGACTAAAAGCTGTCGAAACTCCAAATGGTCATCAGACAAGGTTTCCAGCCCATTCCACTGGATAACCTGAGCAGCCCTCTGGACTGAGCAGGACAGTCTTTCCAAGGCCACTGTTGCATACCATAAGACAGATAGCAAGAGGAAATACCCAAATCCTCCTCGACACCCACATGCCAGGTTGAAGAAGTTACATAAAACGGAACTCCATCCATAATCCCAAAGAAGAATTTTGGGTATTACCTCTTGAGGGGGGAATGTTAGGTAGGAAGTCAGTTATGAGCTTATGTGTGTGTAACAGGCATAAAGAGAAGACATCTATGTCCAGTATATGCTGCATCTCAAGGTCATCCCGATGGTGTTTCAGAGGCAGCCCAGTATTCACATCCTGCCCTGCCCTGCCCCCTTCTACCTGATAACCTGACAGGTGGAGGTCCCCACCCCTTCTGCCTGACAATCTTCCACAATCTCCCAGGTGCAGCCCAGTATCTGCATCTCAAACACCCTGCTCCTGTCTGATAACATTTGCATCCATAAAGTCCTTTGTTTCAGACCTTCAAGAGAAAACTCAGGGAGAAGCTTCTTAACATTTGCAAAATTCAGGGAGAAGCTTCTTAACATTTGCACCCATAAAGTCTTTTGTTTCAGCCATAAAGTCCTTTGTTTCAGAAGGAAGTGTGTGAAGACAAAGACCTATCTCTTTAAAAACCCCCCAGCTTCTGGCCAGCGCCTAGGCTCACTAGGCTAATCCTCCGCCTTGCGGCGCTGGCACACCGGGTTCTAGTCCCGGTCGGGGCACCAATCCTGTCCCGGTTGCCCCTCTTCCAGGCCAGCTCTCTGCTGTGGCCAGGGAGTGCAGTGGAGGATGGCCCAAGTGCTTGGGCCCTGCACCCCATGGGAGACCAGGTTAAGCACCTGGCTCCTGCCATCGGATCAGCGCAGTGCGCTGGCCGCAGCGCGCCAACCGTGGCAGCTATTGGAGGGTGAACCAATGGCAAAGGAAGACCTTTCTCTCTGTCTCTCTCTCTCACTGTCCACTCTGCCTGTCAAAAAGAAACAAAACAAAAAAAAACCTGGCCTCAACTGGACTGCGCGCTCAGCCCTCTGCCTCTCTGCTGAGCCGCCCGCCTGGCCTGGTCAGGTGTAATCTCTCTATTCAACCATATAACCTCGCTACCCACCCCCCCAGTCTCTCAGGTTCTGTCTGGAGAGGTGCCCATCCATCCTTACAGATGTCCCTTCCCTAATAAACCTTGCTATTTTACCTCCCACTAAAAAAAAAAAAAAATTAGCTTGCTGTAGATTTATTGACTTTTGACACCCACCTATGATTCCTTCTGGTAGGGCCAGATCAAATGATTTCATGGGCCTTATATAGTCAGTGGGTCAAACAACAAGAACAGCCATAGGGAGTGTTTACTAATAAATCAACTACACCCTGAAGTGGCCTATTAAAAGAAGAAACCTGAGCTAGGAGCATGAGTTAGGAGCATATTAGCATACTGAGAAAAGGTAGGGCTGGGATCGCAACTCACTTGGCTAATCCTCTGCCTGTGGCACCGGCACCCTGGGTTCTAGTCCCAGTTGGGGTGCTAGATTCTGTCCTGGTTGCCCCTCTTCAAGGCCAGCTCTCCGCTGTGGCCCGGGAGTGCAGTGGAGGATGGCCCAAGTGCTTGGGCTGTGAGACCTGAGCCTGGATCAAGGTGTAACTATTTTAAATTAGGCCTCCATCTTGTAACTTGGGCCTGACCAGGCCCTGAACCCTAAGCTAGAAGCTCCTGAAAGTAAATAAATGAACTCCCCTTGCAATAAACTCTCCTAGCAACAGCTGATTAACAGACAACAGAGAAATACCTAGAGTTCCTGATGTCTTCTTAGGGCAGATAAGGTGACTGATAGCTACCCGAGACCCTGCAGTTCGGCACATACACCCCAGCAGCTTGGACCCTATGCTTTGGCCAATCAATTCAAAAGACATCAACCCCAAAGCCATCCAACCACCTTTACTAGGTCCATTCCCGCCACTGGATGCACTAATCAATTCTAAGAGATGTCCTTTGAATTTCCCGCGGGATGAAATGATTTGCTAAATGGTACCCTGATGTATAAAATGTCTCTGAAAACCCTATAAAAACCCTGTTAACTGAAGGGTCGGGGCTCTCAATTCAGATCCGCTGTGTCGGTGTTGATTGAGAGACCAGGCCCGGACCTGCAATAAAACTCATGTGCTTTATAGCGGTATCGGTTCCTTGGTGGTCTTTGGGGACGACTGAACTGGGCATAGCATTTGGGGGCCCGCCTGGGATTCCCAAGACCCCAGGACTCACGAACTGAAAAGTTGAAAGCCGACTGGTCAGTATATGTGTATTTGTTCTTGTCCTGTCTTGTCTGTATTGGCGCTTTTGGTAATTACCAGTCTGTATTCTGTAGGGTCGGCAAAGGGCCTATGCAGATGCGCCGGAGGGCCGCTGACTGGGGGTCTTCAGAGACATTCCAATTCCTCCATTAGTAGGGGACGAGGCTCCCCACCTTAGTAGGAACGAAGCGGGTCACTCCTGCAGTGTGGCGTAAGACCGATGTTTCATTTTTGTCTTTTTTGTTTTGTTCAGTGTCTTTTTTGTGAGTCTCTTTGGTGTTTGTTTTTGGCTGTTTGTATTTACCTTTCTGAAACTGGTACAATGGGACGGAATTAGACAACTCTTAGAAAGGGAGACTAACCACTCTTTGTTCTGCAGATTGGCCTACTTTGAAGTAGGGTGGGCGCCTGAGGGCACCCTTGACCTTGATACTACCTGTTCCGTTAAAACTGATTTTTTTCCCAGATCAAATTCCCTACATCCTGGTCTGGCAAGATCTGGTAGAAACTCCCTTTCCTGGTTAAAGCCTTTTTTTCTCCCTCAGGAACAGCCTTCAAAGGAGATTTTAGCTGTCCAGGACTGTCCCAGCAAAGCAAATAAAAAGAAAACCAAGACTTCAGCCTCGGCGCCGCTCTGTTCTGTTTTACAGGGAGACTCTGAAGATTTGATTTTCCCTCCTCCCTACCAGCCGCCCAGCCCTGGCTGTGGGGCCGGCAGCAGGGGCACAGGACCTGCAATAAAACTCTCGTGTGCTTTACAGCGGTATCGGCTCCTTGGTGGTCTTTGGGGACGACTGAACTGGGCATAACAGGACCCTGCACCCACATGGGAGACCAGGAGAAGCACCTGGCTCCTGGCTTCAGATCAGCACGGTGCGCCAGCCGCAGCGCGCTGGCCGCAACGGTCATTGTGGGGTGAACCAACGGAAAAAGGAAGACCTTTCTCTCTGTCTCTATCTCTCTCACTGTCCACTCTGCCTGTCAAAAAAAAAAAAAAAAAAAAAAAAAAAAAAAAAAAAAAAGAGAGAGAGAGAGAGAGAGAAAAGGTAGACTACAAGAGGACATTTTTACTCATCTGTGTTCCTTTGTTGTATAGTGTGTATCTTCTCGATGGCCAATCTTTACTCCCCAGAGGTTAGGATAAATGCCACATGGTTAACTTCCCAATGGACCAGCTGTGCTTTCTCCTTGGACATCCAATAGTCATGTCAAATCAGGAATTTAAGGGTGATAATTAAGTGCCCAAAAACAATCTCAAGCGGTCAAACAGATCAGAAATCCATCTACACAACGAGTTATCTTTCCATGGTCAGGAGATAAGTCCTTGTGATCCTCTGCAAGGGAATGCCCAAATAGGTGGGGTTTTTCTCTGAATCCCTGTGGCAGCAGTATCCAAGTTAGCTGTGACGTTAAGCTTTGTTTGCCAACCTATTCAAAGATTAATAAGAACTGATAGAAGGCATCTTTAGAAATGCAGAAGAAGACACCTTTACGTCATAAGACTAAAAGCCACTTACTGCCAGAAGGTATTTCCCCTAAGACTGTGAGGATTAGGAACAATGGGGTGAATAATTATTACTTTGTCATTAATGACCCATAAATCTTGAACTAATCTGTATTCTCCATTCTTTTTTGCTGGTAGAATAGGTACATTGCCATGGATATTGCAGGACTTTAACAAATTGTGCTGGAGAAATTTGTTGATTAGGGGCATAGGCCCTCTCTCACTTCTGGCTTTATAGGATATGGTTTCTGATTTAGGATGTGATTACAGTTTTTAGGATTAATAATATACAATTGGCCTTTTAAGGCCTAGCCAGGTATACCTTAGGCCCAAAGACCTGTAGATCTATCTATTCATATGGGTTCCAGAAGGTCTGGGATGACATATGACAATGGTGGGAACTTGGCTGTCCTCACATGTGGAGAAGTTTACCCTGGTTCTTAATTTGCATGGAATGTCTCTTCTCAGTAAGAATGTGGGACACTCAGTCATTACCAGGAACTGGTAGGAGAATATGGTCTGGCCCCAGAAACAGCATAAAGGGGATGTGAACCTCTTTAGGAAAAGCATTCTGTTGATTCTCATTACATGGTCAGACCAGGAGAAGAGCTGGCCCAAGTACGAGATTAGAACAGGATAGGTGATTCCTGTACATAAAAGAAACTCCATGGTCTTGCTTGCAACATCAACGATGACCGTCAATCATGATGTTTGACTTGGCAACTTTGAAGGAGCAAAGGACTTCCTCAGCTCAGAGGCAGCAGGGTCTGTGATTCCGACCTGGGAGTCATTCAACCCTCAGGACATTCTCATTTCCCATAGCCCAGCTTTTGGAAGAGCAGGCAAGGCTTATATGCAATCCAGCATCTTTCACAACAGCTGTTTGAGGTGGACTGGTCATGTTGGTTTCTTCACCAGGCTTGCTGCCTATTTTTTTGTTGCTCCTTATGCCTAGCCGCCTTCTTTTCCTCTTGCTCTCTGTTAAAGTAGATCATGGAAGTAGCTTTTAGAATGTTAGTCAAGGGGATGTTTAGTCTCAACCCTAATTTTTGAAGCTTCTTTCTAATATCAGGAGACCCTGAAGTAGAAATCTTTCCTTTAGTGCTATTCCCATGCAGTCAAGATAAGGATCTATATCAATAAATTTTGTAAGGCCTGCTTTAAGACTCCATAAAAAGATGGTTGGATTTTCCTGGGGTTCTTGTTCTGTGGTTTCTAGTTTGCTAAAGTTTATTGCTGCATTGTGTTGGTACAAAATTTTGCCAGAATCCAAGCCAACCTATGACCCCTGCTGCTTTGTCTAGCCTGTGTATTATAATTCTATGTAGGGTCCTTTAGGGGCAGGACTTTATCTGTAATTAGGTACCTTTTATTCTACCTATGTGAGGAATTTGTGTGGTCAAGGGCACATTGTGCCGATGTTTACATTTTCTCGAATAATACAGTGTTTAGAGGAAAAACTCTGTTCTTTCAGGTAAGGCCAAACATGGCAGTTACCTATACCATCCATCCATAAATTTTTTTAGGGTTTCAGTAAAACTTCCCATCTCTCCTTTAATTTGACCTAAGTTCTGAAATGTAAAGGGGACTTGTATTTTGATGGAGTTTTTTGTCCCACTGTCACCTGTAGGGATACTGCCATTTGTTGACATTCAGAGTTGGGGTGGGAGGAGCAGCCCCTGTATCAGGGAGGTTTGAGTATAGGGAGTCTTTAGCTTTTATAGGGGAATTTTCTTGTGATGGCAGTTCTTTTGGCTTTGCCCCACAGTGGGCTTTTGGTGACTGATGAAGTAAAGCTAGCATGTCTGGGTCAGCTTGCAGCACTCACAGGCTCATGATTTTCTCTCAGTGCCATCAAGGCCTGCACACAAGGGACTTTAGTCCATTTACTGTGTTCACAGCAGAATAGATCTAACTGTTAAATGGTATTATAATGTAAGGTCTCATTCTCTGGCCAGGTTTTCTGGTCCTCTAATTTATACTGTGGCCAGGCAGTGTTACAAAAAAAAAAAAAAAAAAAATCTGTCTCTTGTAAATTCTAGGGGTCAAACTGTGGCCAGTTTTTGAGACTACATCCTAATGAGGAGCCACATAGTATAGAGTCAGTTTCCCATCTGGAAGAGATTAGAGGAGAAATGGGGCAACAAGTAGGGCATTACTGTTCCCCACTTGGGAAAGAAACAACTTTTCTCCCCCTGGGATTATGGCCTTAACTAGTACTTACCATGCAACCTGACCTTGCCCATCTCTAAGACCCTGCTTGCTGAGGCTTTCCTTCTTTCTGGCTAGATTGCCATTTTTTATCCATATTCTGACCTGCCAATGCCTAGCTATTTAATTTTTATGTTACCTGAGACTTTGTTAGTCCTCTTTTAATAGGATGAAAGCATCTAGCCTGCTAGACCTGTGGGGCAGGTGTGCCCAGGGTTTTTTGTTTTTGTTTTTTATTGTTTTCACGTCTAAACTAGCCTGTGGCTGTTGAATTTAAAAAGGAAAATCTGCATAGCAGCTATGCATGGCTGCTGTAACTCCGTATCCCTAGCATGGGTGCCTTGCCTGGGAGCAGAAATTCCCCATGGGTACATTGCTGTGACTCCTAGGCAGACAAGTGACACTCCCCTCCCCAGTGGTTTTTTAACCCTTGTACCAGGACATGTTAGGTACATGGATGGGGCTGGGGATCTCTGCCTGACTCAGTGCTGACCCGGATGTGGTCAGATGCCAGAGAGAAGGGGAACAAAAACCACATATCCCGTATCCCATTAAGATATGGAATCCATCCCCGGAAGAATGGAATCAACACAACATGAGCTCTCGTGAGTTGCCTTCTTTTTTTTTCTGAAGCATGCTGTAGAAATGCAATGTGTAGTATAAAGCCGTAGATAGGGGTCTGCTCTGGAACCAGGCCCGCTAGCAGTGATTGACCCTGGCATGTAGAACATCAGATCTCTGTACGTGTTACACAATCTCTGGAATGTTTATGTCACATCAATAGCATCTCTATATAAGCAGAACATAAATTTCGTATCATTTTAAAACTCAACAAGCAGTTTACACAATCCAAAAGAGCTCAAACACCCACGGTGTCTTTAGGATGAAAACCACATCCTTTGAGGTTTCCAGGTATCTGGCTGCAAATCCCAAAGTCCAAAGATTCAGTTTAGAATTAAATTTTGAATCCAAAACAATTGTCAGAGTTTTAAAATATTTGTTCAAGTATGATTTTAGATTGTTGTAAAAATAGTAATCCATTTAATCAGAGCTATGGGACAGATTTAATCAGTTATGAAGTGATCATTCATGAATTTTAAAATAGGCAAATAATCTTAACTCCTTTAAGATTCAGTTCTCCCTAAGCAATTAAAACTCCATAAAGATAACAGACAACATAAGAACTCTTTCCTGTGATACATAAAATCCTTGTTTCCTTTGTCTGGCATTGTGGTATAGCAGCTAAAGCTGCCACCTGCAGTGCCAGCATTCCATATGGGTGCCAGTTCATGTCCTGGATGTTCCACTCACAATCCAGCTCCCTGCTAATGGCCTGGGAAAAGTACTGGAAAAGTGCTTGGGCCCCTGCCACCCACATGGGAGACCTGGATGAAGCTCCTGCCTCATGGCTTCAGCTTGGCTAAGCCCTGGCTAGTGTGGCCATTTGGAGAGTAAACCAGTAGATGGAAGATGACTTAACTTAAAATCCTTCCACTCGTTTACTTAAAACCTAACATGCTAACAGATCCTATAGTTAAGTCATAGGATTGCGTTTTTCTATTTGGAGCCTCACAGTGGATTGGCTGCTGTCAAGAGAAAAGTAATAATCCAGGAGGGAAATGATGATGATTTTGATCTAGATATTCACAGAAAGAGTGGAGAAAGAAGGAGAGAAACAAATGAAGATAAATATTTTTAGTCAGCAGGGGCCGCCTTTGTGTCTTAGAGGGTTTAGCTGCCTGCAATGCTGGCATCCCATATAGGCTTTAGTTTGACTTCACTTCTGATCCAGCTATGTGCTAATGTGCTTGGGAAAGCAGCAGCAGATGACCCAAGGACATGGGACCCTCCACTCACATGGGAGACCCTGATGAAGCTCCTGGCTTCCTCCTGGCCCAGCCCTAGCTATTGTGGCCATTTGAGGAGTGAACCAATAGATGGAGGATCTCTCTCTCCCCTCCCTCTGCCTTTCAAATAAATAAAATAATATTTAAATAAAATAAATGGAGTCAGCAGATTGGTTAGGGAAATGAAAGGAGATGCAAGAAACAATGGTGATTTTTAGGTCTGGATTCAAAACCAACCAGAATCAACATTTGCTGACTCTGTAGTCTCTCTGTCTACATAGAGTAAGGTCTATCACATACATTTCTCATAGACCCACACTGAAGTTAAAAGTTACTATGTGGCCGGCGCTGCGGCTCACTTGGCTAATCATCCGCCTGCAGCGCCGGCACCCAGGATTCTAGTCCCGGTTGGGGCGCTGGATTCTGTCTCGGTTGCTCCTCTTCCAGTCCAGCTCTCTGCTGTGGCCCGGGAGTGCAGTGGAGGATGGCCCAAGTGCTTGGGCCCTGCACCCGCATGGGAGACCAGGAGGAAGCACCTGGCTCCTGGCTTCGGATCGACACAGTGCGCCAGCCATGGCAGCCATTTAGAAGGTGAACCAACGGAAAAAGGAAGACCTTTCTCTCTGTCTCTCTCTCTCTCTCTCTCTCTCTCTCTATTTCACTAACTCTGCCTGTCAAAAAAAAAAAAAAAAAAGTTACTATGTGCAAAACACTTCACTGGGTACCCAGTATATAATAAATACTGCTAACTATTATTTGCTATAATAGTACTGGTACCTACTGCACAGGTATCATTTCAGGGATATTTGACATTCCTGGCTTTGAGTTGTAAACAGTTCTTATTAAAAATATAAATACAAGTGAGAGGGTTATGGCCTCTTGTCTTGTATCACTGTGTACATTGCTTTTTCTGAGCATTTGTTGCTCTGGATTGTAATAACTCATTTATATCTCTGTAGACCAATGTCCGCTAGAGTGAGAACTGTTTGATGACATACTCTTAACGTACAGATCCTGAGAAAGAATGTATTAAAATGAATGAGTGAGAGAATTTAATCAGAAGGTTTTTTTTTTTTTTTTTCTGGATACCTAACAAATAGGTCAGTGCATAGCTCAGTGCTTTGTTCAGAGACTGGGAGATATAAACGTGCAGAAGAGGTAGTCCTGGACAGGACAGAAGAACCAGCAGAAGCTGGGAGAAGAGATTTAGGGGAAGGGTGGAGTTGAAGAGAAATGTCAGAATCCCCAATTTTGATCGCATATGGACCTTTAATTAGTAAATGAACCACAGGGATAGAGAACAAAAGGAGGAAGGGATCCCAGTGAGCAGAGCTTGCTCAAGAGTGCCAACGCTGCAGGGAAAGTGGGTAAGAGTAAAGACTGAAGAGCACCAAGTGAGGGTCTATCCTTGGGATTTCATTAGAAAGAACAGTTTCTGTGTGGGGATGGGAGGAAAATTCGAATCTCAGAGGTCTGGTGGGCTGGGAGGAGGAGAGGTGGGGAAGGCAGAATGTGGGAGTGTGTTCCATACTTCCCGGAGACCTGTAGTCACAATGATAATCACCCTTTCAAGGGAAGTCTTCAAATAATCGATAATTTGTGTAATACTCTTGATTCAAATCAACATTTTAACATTTTTCTATTAAGGAGATAAATGTCTCTAAATCTCCTGCTTAACAGAGCTAAACTGCATATAAATAAATAAAAATCAGGTGTTGTAGCTGGTGTAGATTCATGCATAAAGACTAAGCCCTTAGGAAATTTCTGCTAAGAAAACCTCGCTGGGTTAAGTCATGTGACATGGTTATCCCAGCAGCATGAATATTAGGAAACATAAGAATCACTGGCTACGCCATAGTGTCCCTAATTAAGAGCATCTTGTAGCATTTCCCCAGATTGTGGCATTCACTGGACCTTGTAACTCAAATAGTTTCATTTACTGCCTTGAGACATATGTTCCTACTTGTGTGGAATCATTTAAGTCCCTGGTAATTCTCCTCTCCCTCTGTTGGCATCTGGATAAATTCATTCTCATTTTCAGGCACTTTGTCTCCAATTTAAATAATAGAAGAGGTTTTGTGAAGAGGTGCTTAGTGTTTGTTTACTCAGAGGAATGTTAATATTTCTTCTTATTACTTGCATCATGGTTTCCAAGCAGTGCAAGTCTTTGAAAGTAAACATGCATAACAACTTGCCTTGGTGAGGAACTCAAGTGAATCTAATCAATTTGAAGCCAACTTGGAAAAACTGTTGGCGTTGTAACAGAAAATAATTTAACTCTTTAAACAATTTCCTTAATAGGCCTCTATTGTGTTTCTGCTTACAGTTAAGGCCCTAAGTTGTGAAGGTGCTATGGCTTTATATACCCTATCCCCAAAAATGTATTGTATACCTCCAACTAAAGAGGAATGGTAGCTGAGTGATAGGATTACTGTGCTATCCATGTAGTTGATTCCTTTGAATCACCTTCAACTACCCAGCTGAAGTTGCCACTTCGAAAATCTGCCCCCTTTACTTCCCTATTGTACTATCCTCTCTGATAATTTTTCTCATCTCAGATTCACTGAGCAATTTAAAGAGCAAAGCCACCTTCTCACATATTCAGTACAGCATTCAAAGGCTGTATGAATGATTCTTCAACAGTAATAAAAAGAGTTAAGATTGATTGCAATTTTATTTTGCAGCAAACAATATGCTGACTTTTATATACAATCTTCACACCATCTTAGAAGAGAAAATAAGAACCTGTTTTAGGAAAAAGACTGGGAAAGAGTGTATTATTTAAAGCTACTTTGGTGACAAATAACAGAAACTCATTCAAGATAATTTAATGTTGGGGAAGAAATGGGAGTTTATCTGACAAGTATTATGGAAAACAAAGCAGGAATTAAATCTAGATCTCCAGAGATACTGATACCAAGGAAGCTATTTGAGATATAAGCAAACAATCTGTCTCTTTGCATGGCCATTTACTGCTGCTTCTCCTCATTCTTACGACTCCTTTCTCCTGATGCTTTCACTGGTTAGCATGCATGTGACACAACATGACCGTACCACAATGTCAACTTCAACCCTCAGGTTGGCATCACTCCATTCAAGCAAAGAGCCCAAATTGAGAGTGACATTTATTCCCCAAATCTCTATTCCAGAAAGACACTCTGATTGTCCCTTATTCAGATATTCATCCCTGGTTTAATCAGCTGGGTCAGGACACATGTCATCCTGCAGACATAGCTGCTTGTGTCTTCTGCATGAGACCAGGCACTTCTCAGAGGAGAATGTGGTCTCCGCTATCATGCTAAACTGCACTGGCTAAGAGTGGATAAGAATCTTATAAATACAAAATCAGTAAAACTTGTTAAGTAATTTAATTTGGGCAGAAGAGAGAAGGAAGAATTGGAGGGTTCTATGTTGGGAACAATGAGGATCAAGGAGAGAATACTTTCATCTGGGCAACTAGCGGAGAACACTGAGGGAGTGAAGCAGCCTGTGGGAAAACAAGGTGTGGAGTTAAAGACATAACGCTGTGAGAAGTTTCTGCTCAGAATTTTGAGTTGGGAGATGTGATTGCAAAATCCACATATTCCTTGTGCTTCCACATTCCTACTCTGGGTTCCTTCATTTTGACTTCTGCTATGTGACCAGAACTGCCTTTTATTGGGATGTGAAATTTCTGTTCACAAATTTCCCTGAAGTGTAGCCATAATTGAATATAAAAGGAACTCCTACCATCGACCTGAATCTTTTACTCTCAGAAGGAAGGGAGTAAGTGTTCCTCCCATTCTTGTACACCTTAGGCCTGGCACAATCAATTGTGGATGGACAATAAGTTTACACCAAATGAGAGAATAATGCAAAATTTTCAAAAGGATTTTTAGAAAATATCTGCAGAAGGAGAAGAAGATAACCACAGAAAATATCAGCAATATAAAAATAATTTATTTCTTAAAGAGAAATTGTATTCTTGTCACAGTTTTCCCGGGACTTCCTAAGTTCTCCTACTGAAAGTCTCATGCCCTGGAAAATCTTACCAATAGCACCTGTTTAGCTCTCACACGTGTCTCAGTACAAAATAATGTCTCTAAGTTTGGTTGAAAAATCATATGTTCATTATACATACAAGAATAACTGTGTGATCCCAGAATATAATATTTTTGAGTATTGCCAAATGAGGCTCTTGAATGTTCTAAGGGAGAACCAGCATCTAGTTAGAAATGATAAACTCACAGCAATGTACAGATGGCCCTGGTGTGTCTCTCCCTTAGCAGATGAAACTTTATGATAGCAAAAAAATGCCAAATTTCCAGCCTCAAATATAATTTTCTCTCAATATATGGATTAGTGTTTCCTTCTAAAAGAACTACATGTAGACAGATAGATATTCATCTGTGTTTCTCTGTCATGCGTAAAGTAAATATTCCTATATACTTTGCTGTCAAAGTTGATTTATTTATTCTTTTGGGTGCTTGTGTCTCTTATCTTCCATTTTAAAATATTGATGTCATCAGGCTATAAGAAATGTGTTATTTTATAAAATTTAAAGCCATGTGTTTAGAAATGAAGCAATGTAGACCTGGAAGTCTGTGGGATGTTAGGAGGTTAGTGGGTGCTAGAGAGTGGCAAAGAGGAAGGAGGATTCTGATGCTTTCTTGCTCAGGTGACTCATTCTTATCACCTCAGCTAACTACTTCCAAATGGTTGCTAGGTCATCCATACTCTTGGCACCTACAGGTCTCTGCTTTCAATCTTGTGCTAGCTCCTACATATTCTGTTTCTTGTAAGTCTTTAAATATGCTAAGTATTCCAGACTTGGAAGGAGATTTGCACAGCTGTGTGCTTTATGTCTTGATGTGGTGTTTTTATCTTTGGATGTTATAATAAGAACTACTTTTTATAAATCCGTTGATTATGAAAGTATAAGCACAAGACAAGCATTAGAAAGGGCTAGAATTGAATGAATTGAAAGGCAGCTCTCTTCTTCTCCCACTCATCTCCTGTTCCCACTTCCCAGACAGATACCCATTTCTTAGGTATCTTTCCAGGAAATCTGCACATGTACATACATCTCTGGATATCTTTGATATCCCAAACACACTTCCTGAGCTCTACCGTCTGCTGAATGCAAACCATCAGGAATTCACCCATAAGAGAGGAGGAGGATGGAGAGCAGTTCCCTCTCCCTCACTGCAGCTTCAGCCTGTCTCAGCTCACCCAAAATACGCTGCCAGAGCCATCTTCCTAAAATACTAATTTCTGTAGGTCTTTGCCCAGAGAATGTATATTTCCTGTCATCTCTTACTAAACTTCTCAGCCTAACTTTCAGAGCTTTATCTTCTCCCATTCTATCAACTCGAATGTCTAGTAATATCATTCATATTGTTATATTTATTAAAATCCTAAATGTGGAAGCTCATCTGGAGAACATTTTTTTCTGCCCTCTCCTGAAATGACTCTTAGTCTCATCCCTGAGCCTTTACTTATGTTGTTCAGTCTTGGTATTTTGTCCATCAGTTCGATCATTTCAAAATGTATTTGCCTTACTTGAGCCAATGAACTCCTTTACTTATCTGTTCTGCTGCTTTTACCCACGATCTGTCTCCTACTCCCAGACTGGCTTCCCTACTCCTGCCCTCAGCCAGTCTTCCCAAACAATTTTCTGCATGTATTTTTGTAATCTGTAAACTCCCAGACCGCATCTCTGCCAGGATATCACATTTTTGTTGCTTTGCACTCTGTTGCTGAACATTGATCTGAATAACTTCTCCCTGACGTCACTGTCTCCTGGCTGTGATGCTGTCTTCCTGGATGCAGCTGGACACCACTGATCCCCTCTCCATTGCTCTCAGGGGATTAAGTGTCCACCACTTGACACTTCTTGGTCTGGCTCATTCTACAGTTGCCATGGTCAGAGCTCTGTGGCTCAGGCATTCGTTGTGACTGTCACTGACTTGAGGTGCTTGCCTTTTCAGGGCCCTTCCTTTTCAAAAAATTAAGAAAAAATGCCTGTAATTATACTGGTACAAGCACAAATATAAATATAAAGCAGACTAGGTTAATTATTAAAGTTCATTAATATTATGTTCCTATTTTTCTTTTGTATTTAAAGAAATTAAAACACTTTTGTGGGCCTATTAAAGAATTGTGTGCCTTCTATGCCTACGAGAGAAGTTGGACCTTCTAGGGTCTGACGTTCTTGAGACCAATTTGTCATAAACTTCAGACGTGGTAGAGACAAAGAAGGAGGCACAAGGAGTTTAAAGAAAATGAACCATTTTTATGTTATCTATAGAGAATGATTTCTCATTTTCAAACCTGATGCCTCATTTCCATTTTTTTTTTCTTTTTCATACCTCTTGCAGAACGAATCCTTTTGCCTCACTTTTAGTCCTCAACATTTCAGTATGAATCATTTGAAGAAGGATAGACCTGTCAGAGCTTGGAGACACTGCAGCCTCCTTCAGAAGAAGTGGCATGGACTTTAATGGTAAGCCCTGGGGTGGCTGCTGGCTCCACTTTGTTTTACTCCTTTAAGATGGTAGCTGGGATACACGATTGGCCAGGAGGAACCATCTATTCTGGAGCCCAGTTTGTTTGCTAGGATATAATCTGCCTCTGTGAACATCTGACTCTGAGCACCTGAAGATCTCAGGGTGTCCACGGGAAGAACTGACTTTTTTGCAAGAAAGAGGAGGGTGGCCGGGAGACAGCTCAGATCCAGACTCTGTTTACTCAGTCCCAAGACCGACTTTCTCTTCTTCAGGAGCCACTTCTACAATAATGACGCTCCTAGGAGTGGCCATGGAAAACACCTTTCTCATAAACCTCTGGGTTGTCAGTGATTAAATGCTACAGAATGGAGAGGAAATTGTGAATTAGACTGGAAGCAGGGTTGGTACATCATGAGGAAGAAGGAATGAAAAGACTCTGGGAAAAGACTGCAGAAGTAGAAGTTGTTTCTGGCACTCTCTAGAATTTCCTAACATGGGGACTCTACCCTGTGGTGGTGTTCTAGGTCAGCAGGGTCACTCAGCCAACAGTAAAGGAGAAAGAATCAGGTGATTTGCTCAGTTGATTCATAATTTCTTGGCAGTTACAGGCAAGGGCAAAGGTTAATGAGGATTTAGCCTCAAGACTAAGGCTAAGTTCTACAAAAATATCTCTAAATAACTGTCCCCCCACCACCACCACTCCACTTCCTTTACCTATCTGGGCTGCATTGTCATCTTAGAGACTTAGAAGTCAGATTCACTGTGTGATCTAACATCAAGCCACCAACATGTCTCATTGCAAAATTATTCAACAATACAACATAAAATCTGAATGAATATTGTTCTGATACTCAGAATTAGTCAAAATTAGACCTTAATATCATCGATGATAATTTAGGCAAGTTACGAAGGACATTATATATCCATCACAGACCAGTCCTGGATCAGTTCCCAGTTTCCATTCATTGGATTTCATTACCATGATTGGATTTGAGAGTAGCTAATTATAATCCATCAAATCAAATGCAATAACAGAACTGTCCCTGAGGTCAGAACTGGTCATGCAGAGGCTTATCACAGGTAATTAACTAAGGACAAAGTGATAGTGGTGCCAGGGAGAAAGTCAATAGTGGGCCAAAGCATTAAAAATAATTGGACAATACATTTAAGTAGAATCAGCATTGTAAATAATTACTTAAGATATAACAATCCACATACTTTAAATTAATTTTTTGGACCAAGCAGTCCTTCCTCATAGAAATGTGCTGGCAGGAAAGAGAATCAGCAAACTCGTTCACCCTCCTGGGCTAATAGACATTGCAGTTTGCTGTTTTGAACTCAGGTCAAATGAGATCAGTGTGATAAGTATTTTAAAAATTGTCTTGGGCTTGACTTCAGTGTCCTTGTCCTGCTCTGGCTGTATAATTAGAGAAACTAATCTCATCTTCCTGAACCTCAGTTTGCTCGTTTGCCAAATGAGGTTAACACCTGCCATGTCTATCTTCCTTTACTTCCATAAAGATATGATATAATAGATGTAAAAAAAAAACTTAATACATTATTATGATACATGGAGAACGAAACTAGAATCCTGGGTATCATGAAGGAAGCATCTGAATGCGGAAACAATCCACTTAAAATAAACTACACAACTGAACATAGTATAATCCCAATTTTGATCAAAACTTAAAAAAGACAAGAAATGTTTCTGACAGAAAATAGTAAATATCTCAGAGTTGTTTCAGTGTGGGTAATTTTAAAAAATTGTTATTTATACATTTCTCTACTTTTCAAGTTTTCTTCAATAAATACATGTTATCTTTATGTCATAAAGGATACTTAGTCACCTGAAGTATGAAATCATATAGATAAAACTTTCTTAGTTTACACATGAGAAAGCTAAGCTAATTGCTTCACATCCCATTACTGGCAATGCCAGTACTAAAATCCAGGCTGTCTGATTCAAATCCATTGCTACCTTCTTTCCAGCTCTGCATTATTTGTGGTCACAATACATTAAAAGTTAACTGATATAATTTACTTCATTTTCCGAATGTCTCCGTCATGGGCCACACCCCATAGAGGGAGGGGTCTGATGTGTCTTCTCTCCCACCAAGTATTTTCAACGGTGATGAAAGGAAAATTTCACTGTGGGGCAGGTTTGTGAGCTTGCTCTTTGAGAGAAGAATTGAAGGAATAAAGGCTAAGCATATGTTAGAGGACACATGCGCTGGTGCATGGAGGAACACTGATACTAATTAGCTGTGTGGCTAGGTAGAGGCAACAACTCTCTCCATCTCTCTTCCCAGTTTCTTTTTCTGAGGTGTGGGGAGGAGGTTGTGCCAGGTGATCTTCATGGCACTTTCAAGTGATAGTATTTGGTTTAAAGTACAGAGCATTTTCCTTGAACACAAGCATAAAACATGTGTGCTAAATGGGTATATTTTTTAAAAAAAAAGGTGATTTTTTTCATAGACATAATACAAAGCAAAATCAATTTTCACAAAAGGTATCGAAATAATAAGCAAAATGCAAAGCTAGTATGTTTATTTACTTGGTAGGCAGAGATAGAAATACTCCCTTTCACTGGTATACTCTCCAAATGCCCACTTGTGGCTGGGGCTGAGCTGAGGCCAAAGCCAATGTAAGAAAGCAGGAATTCAATCCAGATCTTCCATGTGGGTGACAGAAACCCAGTTCCTGAACTATCAGTGCTGAAAAGCCAATATTTAAAACACAAACGATAAAGAGAAAGCAAATACACAATCAGCTAGATGGGAATTTAAGATCCTCTTGCCAAGCAATTTAGTGAATTGTTTGTAATCAGCAAAGCGTAGAAAGCAACACATTGTAGATTGTGATAACAAGAAAGAAGTGAGCACTGAAATTCTTCGCAGACACAAGCTCGTTGGAAGAATGGGCTAATGGTGCTCACCTTGTACTCCTGGGCACATATTCCTTCCCCAGCCCCATTATCCACCCTGGGGGAAAACATCTGATGGGGGCAGGGAAGGGTACTCTAGCTTCTGTGATTCATACGTTAGTGGTTGTGACTGTGACTGAGCTGGCACTCCCTGTTACTTCTATGGTTGCCACAGGCTAGGATTTTTCCATTTCCAAGACGTGTTCCCCTCCATGTCTGAAGGGTGAACCTGGGATTTCTGCAAATTTCTGGTAAGACTAATTTTTCTTTCAAAGTATACTTCTTAATCATCTTCATTGGCTGTTGGCCTTGGGTGGAGAGAACCTGAGAGTTACTGAAGCAAGGCCAAGAAGAGCTGTGTGTATGAGTTCTGGCTTATTTCACTCAAAACCTCTTATTGGTTGATCACTTTGTGGAGGGCTCCAAGGTTTAGGGATGAGGCATGGAGGCAAGGAGGCTGAAAAGAGGAAAATAATGTATTGGGGGAAATAATATGAGTTGGTTAAGTTGTATCACAAAAGTAAACCACATTCTGTCTCTTCAGCACTCCTTCAATTCTACCATTTCATTCTCTTAGGAAGACCCTTATTCCAAGACTAAACTTGAGATCGAAAGAAATTCTAAAGGACGTGAACATGAACCTACATTTTCATTTGTCATCAGACCTTTCCGAATAAGATTCTAAGGGGGGAAAGCGGCATGAGCACCAGGGAGACTATTTGGAGTCTTCAGTGGAGTTAAGTGTTAGGCTGTGGGGGGTGGGCGGTGGGCATTGCAGAAGGTTGTACCCGTTAAGGGTATCTTGCAGCAAAGCAGTCTTGGTGTTCACAAACCCATGCTTGCTAGGATGTTTCTTGTTTCTATTAGGTCATTGTGTGTCTGTCTCTTCAGAATATGTTTTCTTGATATTATCTAACTTCACAATTTCCTGTATTGGTGACTCCAAGAGAACAATCAGACTTAAGAAATGACACATCTGTCAGTATGAAAGTGTGCAATGTGTATTTGTACAATACTATAGCTATAATCCATTTTCTTCTCTACAAGAAAGAAGAAATGCTTGGTTCATGGTTATAAGAACATTTATGTTATGGTTGAGATGAAAGGAATGAAAAATGATGGAAAAATAGTAGTTGAGACTGCAGATGCAAAGGTCAAGGTATCTTCATTTCATCTTTGGGAATAACTATGTTCTGTATTTCATTTTTCTTTAGCATTTTCATTAAAAATCTGGGGTAGGAGATAGATGTCCTTTGTCTTTAGGAAGCCCCTCCACATATCATCAAAAAGATTTAATGAAGAACATTGAACAAATCAGAGTAAAATGATTACCTGTGGTGGAGACCATTAACTCTAGAACTCACAACCATTTCCACTTCTTTCATCAGTGTTTTAAGTTTTTGTTTGTTTGTTTTTTTTTTAAACTGCCTCTTGGAGTAAATAGTGACCAAAAGAATTATGAAAGAAATGATGTTATAAGAACAAGAAAGAGATGTGTTGTTTGAATTATAAAAATAGCATAGAGTAGAAGCCAAGAGGTGGAAGAATGGTTGGTAATGTCAAATGCTAGAAAAAGAGATTAATGGCTTAGAGAAAGCCTTTGATTTCAAAGTTAGGAGGTCATCAATGCTCTTTGAAAGATAAAGGTAGTTCAATTGTTGGGCAGTAGGCAGACCATAATCATTCAGAGCAAATGTGTAGTGAAGCCATACCAGTCCCCATGCCCTTCTCCCTATCATCAGGGCATTCAAAGCTTCAAGGTTAATTTTGAGAAGGGCGTTCATTCTCAGAACCTTTGTCTAAACCATTGACCTTATGTTATCTACAGTCCTGTGGCACAAGGTGTGCCCCATATCTACCGTGGATTGGATGAATTCTTTCCTGTAAATTTTGCTGATGATGTTTTGCCTATGAACTCTTCTATAAACTCCTTCCAAATCTGCCCCTTCCCAACTCAATTAGAAGCCACACCTTATAACTCACAGGTGTAGTTATTATCAAGAAAAATTGTCTTCTTAATACTCATCGTTTGTATTTGGACAATTTATGAGCTAAAACACTGCAGACCAAGTATAAACTACTATTTATAATATTTTATTATGCTTTCTTACCAGTCAGTGTCTGTATGTAAAAAAAAAATAGATAAATTCTATATAAATAATGGAAATAAGGGAGGCATGTTTCAATAAGAACATCAATAGGTGGGCAAGGGAAAACATAACCTCTTGGGTCAGTAAAATAAGGGGGGAAAAAGGCTATTTAATCTTGAGACTATCTAGCAAGCATATCTGAATATCTCCTGTCTTTTTTCCATCATTCTTGCAAACTTTTTTCAGACTAACTCTAAGAATCTCAGTTCAAATTATTCACATGAATTAGTAAAAAATTGATTCTTCTGTCAATTTTATGTAATAATAAAATTTTACATGGATCAATTTAGCTGTTGGCAATTTTTAGCGTTAATTACTTCTGCCAAGTCTAATTTTTCCTTACTCAATATTTCTATGTTTCAGTGTGAGCATGGAGACATAATTCTTCAGTCTGATCCCATGTCCAATAAACAGTTTTAGTTTATTTATTTTCATTGTATTTGAAAAGCAGAGAGACATTGAGAAACAGAGAGAGAATCTTCTATCCACTGGTTCACTTTCCAAATGCTTGCAAAAGTTAGGCCTGGAGCCTAGAACTCTATCCAAGTCTCTTATATCAGGGGCAATGAACCAGGTTTATAAGCTATCACCTGATACCTCCTTAGATGCACATTAGCGGGAAACTGGACCAGAAGCAGAGGAACTGGAATTTGAACCAGGTGCTATGATGTAGAATGTGAGCAACCCAAATAGCACCAAATCCCTACCCCTTTTTTAATAGCTTTAACTGTTGTTGTTTGTATTGATCATGGCTGTCAATAGCATTTAGAATTAATTGGATAAGGAGCTAGTAGTTGACTTTCTTTATTTTTAAATAATTCATAAGAAAATGGCGAGCAGTTATCCTTGGCTATGTCAAGGTTATTCTGCTACCAGGAATTTGTGCTGATCATCCAATTTCTCAACCTATTTCAAATCAGCATGTGTATTCTATATAACTGCCATGCTGACAGCAGAGCACTGGTGGGATCAGAATATGTTTGCCATCATTTGTTCCTCAATCAGATATTATAGGGATTAAAGTAATCCAATGTTACAAAATGAATCTGGTTAATATATATTCTATAGCTGATAAATCCTTGGAAACAGTGGAGGTAGTTCCAAGCATAGAGTTTCCTACCTATCACTACCCATGTCTGTCTCTCTGGCAAGAAGACTCACTTCATAGATCTGTGATAAGCTCCCAGGAATTATTTTAAATGACCTCCAGGATTCTGCTATCTATCCACAAGGGTTTGTGAGCCTTTCTAGCTAAGTCATTTAAACATGAGGGCTGTTCACATGGGCCATGCACTTAACTAAATCACTAGGTAATGTGATAAACTGTCCTTGTCTGATGTATAACTTGTAGATTTGTTCTCATTCTGTAAGCTGCCTCTTTACTTAGTTCATTATTTCCTTTACTATCCAGAAGCCTTTAGTTTAATTAAATCGATTTTTTTTTCTCTGTAGTTTTGGGATCTTCTAAAAAAGAAATTGAGTGCAGTGTTGTAGTGAAGCAGTTAAAGCCACCACCTGTAACATCAGCATCCCATATGGGTGCTGTTTAGAGTCCTGGCTGCTCCACCTCCAATCCAGCTCCCTGCTAATGTGCCTGGGGAAACAGTGGAAGATGACCCTAGTGATAGGGTCCTGCACCCACGTGGGAGACCTAGAAAAAGTTCCTGGCTTTGGTCTGGCCCAGTCTTCTCTGTTAGCCATTTGGGGAGTGAAACAGCAGATGAAAGATCTCTCTGTCTCTACCCCACCCCTCTAATTCTTACTTTCAAGTAGATACAATGAATATTTTAAAAAATCATTGCCCAATCCAATATTTTGAGCTATATCCACTATGTCTTCTAGTAGTTTCAAATTTTTAAGTCTTACCTTAATTCTTAAATCCATTTTCAGTTGGTTTTTCAACAAGGTGAGAAACAGGGTTCTAGCTTTGTTCTTCTACATGTGAATATCCATTTTTCCCACTATTCTAAGTACTATGTTCTTAGTACTACTGTCAAAGATGAGCTAGCTATAGATTCATAGATTTACTTATAGAGTCTCTATTATGTTCCATTGGCCTATTTGTCTGTTTTTATGCCAATACCATGCTGAATTAACAGGCTAATAGCAAACATCAGACTGAATGAGGGGAAGCAAAGGTTTTCTCTAAAATCTGGAACCAGAGAAGGATGCCGGGGCCGGCACTGTGGAGTAGGAGACTAAGTTTCTGCCTCCAGCGTGAGCATCCCATATGGGCACTGGTTCTAGTCCCGGCTACTCCACTTCCAATCCAGCTCTCTGCTATGGCCTGGGAATGCAGTGAAAGATGATCCAAGTCCTTGGGCCCCTACACCCGCATGGGAGACCTGGAGGAAGCTCCTGGCTCCTAGTTTCAAATCAGCCCAGCTCTGGCTGTTGCAGCCATTTGGGAAGTGAACCAGTGGATGGAAGACTTTCTCTCTCTCTCTCTCTCTCTGCCTCTGCCTTTCAAATAAATAAATAAATAAATCTTAAAAAAAAATTTCAAAAGTGTGTTTTTTTTTTTCAAATGCAACTTACATTTTTGGCCATAAAACAGCACCCTCCTTTAACTTCTCCAACCAATGTCCTTTGTAAACAGGAACTGTTTATGCTTTATGAACCTGTAAAATGGAAGGCAATGCCTTCTGTGAATTTCCTGTGATTCCCACCCCCCCAGTGGAACTCAAGCTCAGAACCACGCCTAGTCCTGTTACAGATGAGCTTTATTATATATATTATATATAATATATATTATATTTATTATATTATATTTATTATATATTATATATATTATATTATATTTATTATATTGAGGTATGATACTCCTATTTAATTTGGTCATTTTTTTTTAAACATTTACTTATTTATTTGAAAGAGTTACGTTCCCCAATTGGCTGCAACAGCTGGAGACCAGCAGATCTGAAGCCAGGAGCCAGGAGTTTCTTGTGGGTCTCCCACAAAGGTGCAAGGGCCCAAGGACTTGGGCCATCTTCTACTGCCTTCCCAGGCCATGACAGAGAGCTGGATCAGAAGTGGAGCAGCCGGAACTCGAACCGGCACCCATAGGGGATGCTAGCACTGGAGGCAGCAGCTTTACCCGCTGTGCCACACTGCCGACTCCTCATGGTTTTTATTATGAAGGGCTATTGGATTTGTACCATATAGCTTTTCTGCATCTATTGAAAGGATATAGATTTTTATTCTTCATTCTGTTGATGTGTTGTACTCTGTTTATGGATTTGCGTCTAGGTAACCTTGCATCACTGTGATGAATCCTACTTGATCATGATGAACAATTTTTTAATGTGATACTGGATTTAGGTTGCTAGTAATATGTTGAAGATATTGCATTTATATTCCTCAAGGATATTGACCTGTAACTTTCTTTAATTATTGTGTATTTGTGTGGTTTTAGTAACAAGGTAATGCTGTCTTCATAGAATGAGTGGAAGAATTCCTTCCTCTTAAATTTTTTAGAATAATTTAAGACTAATTAGGGCCATTTATTCCTTAAATCTTAAGCCAGAATTCAGCCATGAAGCCATCTGATTCTGAGATTTTCTTTGATTGGAGACTTTTTATTACTGATTTTCTTTTGCTACTCATTATCGGTCTATTCAGGTATTCGATTTCTTCATCATTCAGAAATTTGCCCATTTCTTCTAGGTTACCAACTTTATATAATTGTTCATAATAATTTCCAACAATCTTTTATATTTCTGTAGTGACCATTATAATGTCTCTCTTTACATTTCTGATTTTAATTATTTGAGTCTATTTGTCTTAGTCTAGCTAATGGTTTGTAAATTTTGTTTATCTTTTCAAAAGACAACCTCTTCATTTTATTGCCTTTTACTTCCTATATCACTTATTTGTGCTCTGAATTTAATTATTTCTTTCCTTTGCACTGGGAAATAGATCTGATGGCAGTGGAAATTTGGAATCTTCCTGTGCAAGTACTACCCTGAAGACAGAGACATTTAGGCTTTATATGGTGCTGGGTTCACAATGGCAGGCCCCACTCAGAGGTCTAAGACATAGTCCTAAGGTCCTTTTCTTGTGCTATTGCACAAACCAACCAGGTCAAATGCCTGCCCCAATGGGTATCTTTTTATTTGAATTTCCCTAATAACTAGTAATGTTGAGTATCTTTTCATGTCCTTAATGGGCATTTGTATATATTGTTTGGATAAATGTCTATTCAAACACTTTACCTATTTTTAATTGGGTTGTTGCCTTTTTATTATTGAGTTATAAGAGTTCTTTTACCCTCTAGATACAAACCCCTTATCAGATATATTATTTGCAATTATTTTTCCCATTCTGTACATTTTGTTTTCATTTTCTTGATAATATCCAGCTTAATTTTAATGGACTTCCAAATTGAAGACTTCTAGCATGTTCTTTATAACCTCTGTCTCAACAGTGTATAAGATAATTTGTGAATATAATATAGTTACAACTGTAATCATAGGAATAACAGCATGTGCAATAGTAGTATATGTAGAAAAAAATTCTAAGTGTGGTTTATATTTCTTGCTTATCCCTACACCATGCAGTGAAGATACCAGTTCCACGGCCTCTTTCTATATATCTTTGGTTCCAGGTATACTTTTCCTTATATTAAAATTTACTATACTTCCAATAAATTTTGATCCTCATAACATTAACAAAGGCACTAAAGCCAGTTGGTGTACAATACCATATACTGACAGAAGATAGGAAAATAGAATCAGGGGTAAAGGGAAGTTTTTGAGAATTTAGAGACCTGATTATGTTCTTCATTTGTTTGAAGGCAGATGAGAAGATATTCTTGAAACATGAAAATTGAAGCAACTCAAAAGAAAAAAGTATACTATTGGAACAATATCAAAGTGGTCTATTGGTAGGAACTGGATCAAGACCATGAAGAGTGTGAAATGCTTGGAAAGAAAAAGGCACCACCAACTGGGGTTAAATGAAGGGAATCATTTGACATCAGTATTTATTAGTTAAGGGAAAATGTTAGAGAAAGGGAAATGGGAAACCTTTGAGAAGGTCTTCAAGCAATTACTTGATAATAATCATGTGATCATATTAATCAAGATACTGATATATACTGAGTAGTTACCATGTTGCTGAAATTGTGGGAGGCCATTTCAAGCTATAAAAGAAGATACGATCAAAACTTCTTAAGGCGGTTATAATTTAGCTGGTTATAATATTTCCTAAATTTATAATTTGGGAAATAGTCTAATGTAGTTGATTATTAAAAATGCACACAAGAATTTTTCATATTTTGTGCATTAAGATGTAATGTTGGTACATTTTTATGGGATACAACACAACTATAGAGTGTGCATTGATAAATAAGATAAGTAGCATTTCTATTTTCTAATAATTTATTAATGTTTGAGTCTTCAAGCTCCTCTCTTCTAGCACTTCATAAAATATACAAAATTGGGAATCATAGTTACTCAACTTTTCTGTGGAATAGTAGAACTTATTTTCTCTACTCAACTGTTTTTGTACCCAATAACCAGTCTACCTCTTCCTGCACCCCTACCCTTCCCTGTCTCCAGTAATTACCATTCTTTTTTTTTTTTTTTTTTTTTTTTGACAGGCAGAGTGGACAGTGAGAGAGAGAGACAGAGAGAAAGGTCTTCCTTTTTGCCATTGGTTCACCCTCCAATGGCTGCCGCAGCTGGTGTGCTGCGGCCGGTGCACTGCGCTGATCCGATGGCAGGAGCCAGGTGCTTCTCCTGGTCTCCCATGGGGTGCAGGGCCCAAGCACTTGGGCCATCTTCCACTGCACTCCCTGGCCACAGCAGAGAGCTGGCCTGGAAGAGGGGCAACCGGGACAGAATCCGGAGCCCTGACTGGGACTAGAACCCGGTGTGCCGGCGCCGCAAGGTGGAGGATTAGCCTATTGAGCCGCAGCGCTGACGTCCAGTAATTACCATTCTGTGTTCGTATTGACTTAGGGTTTTTTTAGATTCCATATATATGAAAATATACAGTATTTGGTGGATCTGGATTATTTCTTTTAACACGCTGTCCTCATCCATTTGGCTACAGGTTAAAGATTTTCCATTTTTATAGCTGAATAATGTTTCACTCTGTTTCATATATTCATTAATCTGTCACTGTGCATCTTGGTTAATTCCATATCTTGGTTAATGTGAATGATGCTGGAAATACAACTATCTTTTGATATGCTTATTTCATTTCTTTGGATAGATAAAACCATAAGATGGACAGCTAGATCATATGTAGATCTATTTTTAGGTTTTAAAGATGTCTCCATATTGTTCTATATGATAAATGTACCAACAGTATAAACAGCCCTTTTTGTTCCATATCTCCCCTAGTATTTGTTATTTTTCGTCTTTTTCACAGATAGTGATTCTAACTGGAATGAGATGGTATCTTGATTTGACCTGCATTTCCCTAATGGCTAATATTACAGAGCATTTTTAAAAATATACTAGTTGGCGTTTCTATTTCCCCTTGAGGAATATTTATTCTGATATTTTACCTATTTATTTTCTTTTTTGCTAATATAGTGAACAGATTTCATGTATTTCAAAGATACAATTCTAAGAACATAATGATAGTTTCCCCTCTCCTCCTTCCTTCTCTTATTTTAGTGTTTTAATTTTTGGGATAAGATATTTAAATTGCTTTGTGATAACAGGCTTAATAGTCTACTAAATCACTTCTTGGCCTTTTGGCTAAGATCAAGTGTAGTAATAGTCTACTAAATATACCGTTTGATAGTTAAAAAGCAGAAAAAAATCACTACTCAACACGAATATAGACAATGGTGATAAATAAAAATCAAATCATAAGATGTCAATTTCACTAATGTAAATTCAGAGTTTTTCTGTTTTTGTATTCTACATATTAGCTACCACAAATCAGGGAACACATATATCTATCTTTTTGGGTCTGGATTGTTTCAGTAAGCATAGTGGTCACCAGTTGTACTGATTTTGTTGAAAAGATAGAATTTCATTCCTTTATGGGTGAGTAGTATTCCATAATGTATATATACCATATTTTCTTTGTACAGTCATTTGTTGATGGGCATCTGTTGATTCTATATCTTAGCAATTGTCAATTGAGCTGCCATAAACATGGTGGTACAGATAACTCTTTCATATGCTGCTTTCATTTCCTATGGGTATATTCCTCAGAGTGGGATGGCTGAGTCATATAGTAAATCTGTTTTCAGATTTCTGAGGAATCTTCCTGCTGTTTTCATAATGGTTATACTATTTTACATTCCCATCAACATATTTTCTGCATCCTCATTAGCATTTATTTATTTATTTTTTATTTTTGGATGATAGCCATTCTAAATGGAGTAAGGTAAAACCTGTTTGTGGTTTTTATTTGTATTTCCCTGACAAGGAGTGATCATCATCATTTTTTCATGTGTCTGTTGGCCACTTGTATTTCATCCTTTGAAAATTTCTTGTTCATGTCCTCCACCTATTTTTTAACTGTATTGTTTGTTTTGTGGTTGTTGAGTTTCCTGAGATCCTGGTATATTCTATATATCAATCACTTATCAGATATGTAGCTTGTAAATATTTTCCCCAATTCTGTCTGTTGCCTTTTCAATTTGTTGAGTGGGTCTTTTGCTGTGTAGAAACTCTACCTTGATTCAATTCCACCTGTCTACTTCTGCCTATATTGCCTATGATTCTGGGGTCTTATCCAAGATGTCTTGCCTAGACTTATATTTTACAATGTTTCTCCTATGGTTTTTCTCTAGTATTTTGATAGCTTTAGAGTTTTTTTTTTTTTATAGTGTAGGTAGACTATTTTTTTTAAACTTTTATTTAATGAATATAAATTTCCAAAGTACAGCTTATGGATTACAATGGCTTCCCCTCCCCCATAACTTCCCTCCCACCCGCAACCCTCCCCTTTCTCGCTCCTTCTCCCCTTCAATTCACATCGAGATTCATTTTCAGTTCTCTTATATACAGAAGATCAGTTTAGTATATGCTAAGTAAAGATTTCAACAATTTGTACCCACATAGAAACACAAAGTGAAAAAATACTGTTTGAGTACTAGTTATAGCATTAAATCACAATGTACAGCACATTAAGGACAGAGATCCTACATGAGGAGTAAGGGCACAGTGACTCCTGTTGTCGACTTAACAATCCGACACTCTTGTTTATGGCCTCAGTAATCTCCCTAGGCTCCAAGGCTATGGAAGCCTTTTGAGTGCAGCGACTCTTATCATATTTAGACAGGGTCATAGTCAAAGTAGAAGTTCTCTCCTGCCTTCAGAGAAAGGTACCTCCTTCTTTGATGACCCGTTCTTTCCACTGGGATCTCACTCGTGGAGATCTTTCATTTAGGTCATTTTTTTTTTTCCAGAGTGTCTTGGCTTTCCATGCCTGAAATACTCTCATGGGCTTTTCAGCCGGATCCGAATGCCCTAAGGGCTCATTCTGAGGCCAGAGTGCTATTTAGGACATCCGCCATTCTATGAGTCGGCTGTGTATCCCACTTCCCATGTTGGATCATTCTCTCCCTTTTTTGTTCTGTCGGTTAGTATTATTCAGCCACTAGTCTTATTTATGTGATCCCTTTGACTCTTAGTCCTATCATTATGATCAGTTGTGAACTGAAATTGATCACTTGGACTAGTGAGATGGCATTGGTACATACCTCCTTGATGTGATTGAATTGGAATCTGCTGGTACATTTCCAACTCTGCCATTTGGGGCAAGTCAGCTTGAGCATGTCCCAAATTGTACATCCCTTCCCTCTCCTATTCCCACTCTTATATTTAACAGGGATCAGTTTTCAGTTAAGTTTTAACACTTAAGAATAACTGTGTATTAATTAAAGAATTCAACCAATAGTATTAAGTAGAACAGACAAAAAAAATATTGGCTAAAACTTCCAGAAATATGTTGAATAGTAGTGGTGAGAGTGGGCATCCCTGTCTGGTACCAGATCTCAGTGGAAATGCTTCCAACTTTTCCCCATTCAATAGGCTGCTGGCCATGGGTTTTTCATCAATTGCTCTGATTATATTGAGGAATGTTCCTTCTATACCCAATTTGCTTAGAGTTTTCATCATGAAAGGGTGTTGAATTTTATCAAAAGCTTTCTCTGCATCAATTGAGATAATCATATGGTTTTTCTTCTGCAGTCTGTTAATGTGGTGTATCACATTGATTGATTTGTGAACATTGAACCATCCCTGCCTACCAGGGATAAATCCTACCTGGTCTGGGTGGATGATCTTTCTGATGTGTTGTTGCATTCTATTGGCCAGAATTTTATTGAGGATTTTTGCGTCTATGTTCATCATGGATATTGGTCTGTAATTCTCTTTCAATGCTGCATCTGTCTCTGGCTTAGAGATTAAGGTGATGCTGGCTTCATAGAAAGAATTTTGGAGAATTCCATCTTTTTCTTTTTTTTAATTAAACTTTTATTTAATGAATATAAATTTCCAAAGTACAGCTTATGGGTTACAATGGCTTCCCCCTCCCAAAATTTCCCTCCCACCCACAACCCTCCCCTTTCCCGCTCCCTCTCCCCTTCCAATCACATCATGATTCATTTTCAATTCTCTTTATATACAGAAGATCAGTTTAGTATATATTTCAACAGTTTGCCCCCATATAGCAACACAAAGTGAAAAAAAATACTGTTGGAGTACTAGTTATAGCATTAAATAACAGTGTACAGCACATTAAAGACAGAGATCTTACATAATACATTTTTTTAAAAAATTAATTAATTTTCTATGCCATTTCCAATTTAACACCAGGGGTTTTTTTTTTTTTTCATTTCCAATTATCTTTATATACAGAAGATCGATTCAGTATATAATTAGTAAAGATCTCATCAGTTTGTACCCACGCAGAAACACAAAGTGTAAAAATACTGTTTCAGTACTAGTTATAGCATTACTGCACATTAGACACCACATTAGGGACAGATCCCACATGGGATGTAAGTACACAGTGACTCCTGTTGCTGACTTAACAATTTGACACTCCTGTTCATGGCGTCAGTAATCTCCCTAGGCTCTAGTCATGAGTTGCCAGGGCTATGGAAGCCTTTAGAGTTCGCTGACTTTGATCTTATTCCGATAGGGTCATAGTCAAAGTGGAAGTTCTCTCCTCCCTTCGGAGAAAGGTACCTCCTTCTTTGATGGCCCCGTTCTTTCCACTGGGATCTCACTCCCAGAGATCTTTCATTTAGGTCTTCTTCTTTTTTTCTTTTCCATGGTATCTTGGCTTTTCCATCTTTTTCAATTGTTCTGAATAGTTTGAGAAGAAATGGAGTTAGTTCTTCTCTAAATGTCTGGTAGAACTCAGCAGTGAATCCATCTGGCCCTGTGCTTTTCTTTGTTGGGAGGGCCTTTATTACTGTTTCAATTTCTGTGTCAGTTATGGGTCTGTTTAGGTTTTCTATGTCTTCCTGGTTCAATTTAGGTAGGTTGTATGTGTCCAGGAATCTGTCCATTTCTGATAGATTTCCTTGTTTGCTGGCATACAAGTCCTTGTAGTAATTTCTGATGATTCTTTTTCTTTCTGTGGTGTCTGTTGTTACATTTCCTTTTTCATCTCTGATTGTATTGATTTGGGTCTTTTCTCTTCTTTTTTTAGTTAGTTGAGCCAATGGTGTGTCAATTTTATTCATTTTTCAAAAAACCAGCTCTTCACTTGGCTGATTTTTTGTAATGTTTTCTTGGATTCAATCCTGCTGATTTCTTCTCTGATTTTAATTATTTCTCTTCTCCTACTAGATTTGGGTCTAGTTTGCGGCAGTTTTTCTAGATCCTTGAGATGCGCTGAAAGCTCATTTGTTTGGTGCCTTTCCAATTTCTTGATGTAGGCACCTATTGCTATAAACTTTCCTCTCAACACTGCTTTTGCCATATCCCATAAGTTTTGATATGTTGTATTGTTATCCTCATTTACTTCCAGAAAGTTTTTGATTTCTCTTTTGATTTCTTCTATGACCCAGTGTTCATTCAGGAGCATGTTGTTCAGTCTCCATGTGTTTGCATACTCTCTATGGATTCCTGAGTTGTTAATTTCCACCTTCATTCCACTGTGGTCTGAGAAGCTGCATGGTATGATTCTAATTCTTTTGAATTTGCTGAGACTTGCTTTATGGCCTAGTATGTGGTCAGTCCTAGAGAAGGTACCATGCACTGCTGAGAAGAATGTAAAATCTTTAGATGTAGGATTGAAAGTTCTGTAGATATCTGTCAGATCCATTTGGGCAATAGTGTCAATTAAATCTGCTGTTTCTTTGTTGATCTTCTGTCCAGATGATCTGTCTATTTCTGAGAGTGGAGTATTGAAGTCCCCCAGTACTATTGTACTGGAATTTAAGTCTCCCTTTAAGTCCCTTAGCATATCTTTTAAATAAACCTGTGCCCTGTAATTAGGCACATATACATTTAAAATAGTTACATCTTCCTGTTGAATTGAACCCTTAATCATTATATAGTGCCCCTCTTTGTCTCTCTTAACAGTTTTTGTGTTAAAGTTTATTTTGTCTGATATTAATATGGCTACAGCTGCTTTTTTTTTTTTTTTTTTTTTTTTTTTGGTCTCTGTTGGCATGGAATATCTTTTTCCAGCCTTTCACTTTCAGTCTGTATGCATCTATGTTGGAAAGATGTGTTTCTTGTAGGCAGCAAATAGATGGGTTTTGTTCTTTAATCCATTCAGCCAGTCTGTGCCTTTTGAGTTCAGTCCGTTAATGTTCAATGTGACTATTGATAGGTAGTGACTTTGCCCTGCCATTTTCCCAAAGATATTTTCTAGTATATGCTTTGAGTTTCCTATGATATTTACTGGTAGGTTTTCTTCCTATACCTTCTTTCATATTGATGGCCATGTTTCTGTGTTTCTGAGTGTAACACATCTTTAAGCATCTTTTTTTTTTTTTTTTTGACAGATAGAGTGGACAGTGAGAGAGAGACAGAGAGAAAGGTCTTCCTTTTGCCATTGGTTCACCCTCCAATGGCCGCCGCGGTAGGCGCGCTGCGGCCGGCGCACCGCGCTGATCCGATGGCAGGAGCCAGGTGCTTCTCCTGGTCTCCCATGGGGTGCAGGGCCCAAACACTTGGGCCATCCTCCACTGCACTCCCTGGCCACAGCAGAGAGCTGGCCTGGAAGAGGGGCAACCGGGACAGAATCCGGCGCCCCGACCGGGACTAGAACCCGGTGTGCCGGCGCCGCAAGGCGGAGGATTAGCCTATTGAGCTGCGGCGCCGGCCATCTTTAAGCATCTTTTGCAGGGCTGGACGAGTGGCGACAAATTCTTTCAATTTCTGTTTGCTGTGAAAAGTCTTTATTTCACCTTCATTCACAAATGAGAGCTTTGCAGGATATAATATTCTGGGCTAGCAGTTTTTCTCTCTTAGTACCTGGGCTATATCTCGCCATTCCCTCCTAGCCTGTAGGGTTTCTGATGAGAGTCTGCTGTGAGTCTAATTGGAGATCCTCTGAGAGTAATCTGACGTTTCTCTCTTGCACATTTTAGAATCTTTTCTTTATGTTTCACTGTGGTGAGTTTAATTACAATGTGTCGTGGTGAAGATCTCTTTTGGTTATATTTACAAGGGGTTATATGAGCTTCCTGTACTAGGATGTCTCTGTCCTTCTCCAAACCCAGAAAGTTCTCTGCTAGTATCTCACTAAAAAGGCCTTCTAATCCTTTCTCTCTCTCCATGCCTTCAGGAATTCCCAGAACTCGAATGTTGGGATATTTAATAGTATTCTGTAGATTCCCAACAATATTTTTTAGATTTCTAATTTTCTCTTCTTTTCTTTGGTTTGACTGTATACTTTCCTGTGCTCTGTCTTCTAAGTCTGATATTCTCTCTTCTGTTTCACTGACTCTGTTTTCAAGGCTCTCTAATGTGTTTGTCATTTGATCTATTGAGTTCTTCATTTCATTTTGATTTCTCTTCACTATCACACTTTCCTGTTCTACTAGTTTCTGCATTTCATTTTGGTTCCTCCTTAAGATTTCATTTTCATGAGAGAGATTTTCTATCCTGTCCAGTAAGGATTTCTGTAGTTCAAGAATTTGCTTCTAAATGTTCTTATCATAAATTTTTTGAAATCCATATCTTGCATTTCTTCTATCTCATCATCTTCATAATCTTGGCTTGGGGTGTTTTGTTCATTTGGGGGCATCATAATGTGTTCGTTGATCTTGTTCCCTCGGTTTCTGTGTTTATTGCTTGGCATTTTGGAGGAATTCTTTGAATTCTTTCCTTACTGTGGTGTGTGTTTTTTTTTTTTTTTCTTGTTATACCATGACTGTTTTGAGTGGACTGTCTGCTGTTGGAGGAGCCTTGGAGGCTTGAGATGGGTGTGGGCAGAGAGCTCTGCTTAGTTCTTCGGGGTTAGGCATGGTAGATCTCTCTCTCTTTATTTATTTATTTATTTTTTTTTAAGGAAGTAATACCGCACAGCTGAGCAGAATTGATGGTAGTTAGCTTCCATTCTCTGGCTTCTGTGTGTATAGCATTCATCTGCTTTTTTTTCCACAGACCACCCAAAGAATCTGTGCTGCCCTCAGTGTGGGTTCAAGTTCAACTGCAGTCTCCCACCGGGTTGCCAGGGTTACTGAATTGTAGCGTCTCTGGAGAGTACTCATGTGACCTCCGCGAGTTCTCTCACCCATGGTCTCTTTTTTTCCCCCGCCTCGGTTCATTAGCTTTACCCTTTCACTAAATCCTAACCTCCTGGTATTTCACCTCCCCAGAGTCAGGTTTTTCTGTTTGACTGAGTTCACGCTCAGCTCTGAGTTCATGCACAGCCCTGATGTCGTGCACAGATCTGACGTCACGCACAGCCCTGAGGATGTGCACCTTTTACGTATATCCTGAATGGCTCCTGCTCTTTCTCTCGTGCTCACCTTTGCAAGGTGGGCGGAGAGAGAAACTAGTCTGTACTGGCCCCCCCCCCCTTTTTTTCTTTTTCTTCTCTCCTGAAGTTAGTTTGGTGAACTCTCCCCTGCAGGGCATCCAGCCTAGTTCTCTCTCTGTCTGCCGTTTACCCAGCCAACGTCTCGGGTTACTGAGCTCACCTCCCCTTCCAGCGCGGATGTGTAGACTTGGAGCCGTGAGCGTCCTCACTCTCCCTGCAGGTCGCCTGTGTCACCTCCACTAGATCCTGAAGAGTTTCCTCCGCATTTTTTTCCCTGGGCCTTTCCCTGTATTTACTGTAATTCCTCTTTTATCAACCTATCTTTTCCCGGACTATCAGTGTGCGTCCTCACTATTCCGCCATCTTAGCTTTAGAGTTTTAGGTCTTAGGGTTAGACCCTTGATCCATTGTGAGCTGATTTTTGTACAGGATGTCAAGTAGGGGTCTTGTTTCATACTTCAACATATGGAGATCCAATTTTTTTAACATCATTTGTTGAAGAGATTGTTCTTTCTCTGGGGATTTATTTTAGCTCATTTGTCAAAATTAGTTGGTTGTAGATATGTACATTAATTTATAGGGTTTCTATGCTGTCCCATTTGTTCACATGTCTATTTGTGTTCATATAACAGGCTGTTTTGTTTATAGTTGTCCTATAGTATGTTTTGAAATCCAGTATTGTGGTGCCTCCACTTTTGTTTATATTATTTAGGATTGCTTCAGCAATTCTGGATTTCATGGGTTTCAATATGAATTTTAAGATTGTATTTCTAGATCTAAGAAGAATGGTATTTTGATTGGAATTGCATTGAATCTGTAAATTGCTTTGGGTAGTATGGAAATTTTGATGGTATCTTTCTAATCCATAAACATAGAAGATTTTTTCCATTTTTTGTGTATTCTTTATAATTTTATTGTGGAGATCTTTCACATCCTTGGTTAAATTTGTCTGATGTATTTAAGTATTTTTATAGCTATTGTGGATGGAACTGACCCTGCAAGTTCTTTCTCAGCCATGGCATTGTTAGTATATACAAATGCTATTGATTTTTATGTATTGATTTTTATATATTGCATATTTGCCAAATTCTCTTATAGGTTCCAGTAATCTCAGTCTCTCTCATCTCTCTCTCTCTCTCTCTCTCTCAAAGCATCTTAAAGCATTTATTTATTTATTTAATCTCTCTCTTTTAAAATATTTATTTATTTATTTATTTGAGAGGCAGAGTTACACAGAGGCAAAAGCAGAGAAAGAGAAGTCTTCCACACTCTGGTTCACTCTTCAAATGGCTGCAATGGCCAGAGCTGTGCCAATCTGAAGATAGGAGCCAGGAGCTTCTTCTGGGTCTCTCACATGGGTGCAGGGGCCCAAGCACTTGGGCCATCTTACACTGCTTTCCCAGGCCATAGCAAAGAGCTGGACCAGAGGTGGAGCAGCCAGGACTCAAACTGGCACCCAAATGGGATGCTGACACTCGAGGCAGCTGCTTTATCTGCTACACTTCAGTGCTAGCCCACAATAATCTTAGCAGAATCTTCTAATTACCCTAATTATAGTATCATGTCAACTGCAAATAGGGATAATTTGACTTCCTTCTTTCCAATTTGTATCCCTTTGATTTCTTTTTCTTGCCTAATGGCTCTGGCTAAAACTTCCAGAACTATATTGAATAGCAGTGGTGAGATGGGGCATCCTTGTCTGGTTCTGAATCTTAGTGGAAATGCTTCCAGCTTTACCCCATTCAATATGAATGGCTTTGTCATATATTGTCATGAGGTATGTGCCTTTGATATCCAGTTTGCCTAAGGTTTTTATCATGAAAGGCTGTAGTATTTTATCAAATGCTTTTTGTGCATCTATTGAGATAATCATATGTTCTTTATCCTTAAATTTGTTAATGTGATATATCATCTGTATTGATTTGCATATGTTGAAATGTCCCTGCAACCCTGGGATAATTCCTATTGATCTGAGTGAATGATCTTTTTGAAGTGCTGTTGAATTTGATTAGCTAATATTTTGTTGAGGATCTTTGCATCTACATTCACCAGAAATACTGGACTATAGTTCCCTTTCTTTGTTGTATGTTTTTCTGGTTTTGAATTTAAGGTGATGCTGGCCTCATAGGAGGAGTTTAGGATTCCCTATTTTTTCAATTGGTTTGAATAGTTTGGAAGAATTGTGATTTGTTCTTCTTTAAAGTTTGGTAGAATTCAACAGTAAAGAAATTCATTCCTGGGATTTTCTTTGTTGGGAGGGCCTTTATTACTGATTCAATCTCCATATTGGTTATTAGTCTATTTAGAATTTTATATCTTCATAAATTTTGGTAAATTGTATTTGTCCACAAATGTATATGTTTCTTCTGTATTTTCAAATTTGTTGGAATTTATCTGTTTGTAGTAATTTATTATTATTCTTTTTATTTTTATGGTATCAGTCATATCTATTTTTCAGCTCTGATTTTATTAATTTAGACCTTCTCCCATTTTTTTTTTGGTTAGTGGAGCAAATAGTGTATCAATTTTGTTCATTTTTTTTCAAAAAACAGCTTTTCATTATACTGATTTTATCATTTTTAAACTTTAATTTCTTTTATTTCTTTTCTAATTTTTATTATTTCTTTTCTCCTACCAATTTTGGGCTGGTTTGTTCATGTTTTTCTATGCATTTAAGATGCAGTGTTAGATCATATATTTGACATATTTCCAATTCCTTGTTTTAGGCACTAATTGCTATACACTTTCCTGTTAAGAGTGTTCATTATTCTTAGACCTGATAGGTCTAAGAATCAAAGGGATCACACAAACAAGACAAGTGTCTGCTAATACTAACTGATAGAATCAAAAAGGGAGAGAAAGATTCAACATGGGAAATGGGATACACAGCAGACTCATAGAATGGCAGGCATCCTAAACAACACTCTGGCCTCAGAATCAGCCCTTAAGGCATTAGGAGCTGGCTAAAAAGCCCATGAGAGTATTTCAGGCATGGAAAGCAAGACACTCTGGCAAAAAAAAAAAAAAAAAAAAAAAGACCTAAATGGAAGATCTCTGCAAGTGAGATCCCAGTGGAAAGAACGGGGCCATCAAAGAAGGAGGTACCTTTCTCTGAAGGGAGGAGAGAACTTTCACTTTGACTATGACCCTGTGGAATAAGATCAAAGTCAGCGAACTCTAAAGGCTTCCATAGCCCTGGCAACTCATGACTAGAGCCTAGGGAGATTACTGACGCCATGAACAGGAGTGTCAAATTGTTAAGTCAGCAACAGGAGTCACTGTGTGCTTACATCCCATGTGGGATCTGTCCTTAATGTGTTATCCAATGTGCAGTGATGCTATAACTAGTACTGAAACAGTATTTTTACACTTTGTGTTTCTGCGTGGGTACAAACTGATGAGATCTTTACTAATTATATACTGAATCGATCTTCTGTATATAAAGATAATTGGAAATGAAAAAAAAAAAAACAAAACCCTGGTGTTAAATTGGAAATGGCATAGAAAATTAATTAATTTTTTAAAAAAAATATTATGTAGGATCTCTGTCTTTAATGTGCTGTACACTGTTATTTAATGCTATAACTAGTACTCCAACAGTATTTTTTTTTTCACTATGTGTTGCTATATGGCGGCAAACTGTTGAAATCGTTACCTAATATATACTAAACTGATCTTCTGTATATAAAGAGAATTGAAAATGAATCATGATGTGATTGGAAGGGGAGAGGGAGCGGGAAAGGGGAGGGTTGCGGGTGGGAGGGAAGTTTTGGGAGGGGGAAGCCATTGTAACCCATAAGCTGTACTTTGGAAATTTATATTCATTAAATAAAAGTTTAATTAAAAAAAAAGAGTGTTCATTATTGATGTATAAAAATGTTAGTAGTTTATGTGTACTGATTTAATATCCTGCAACTTTACCAAATTAATTTATCATTTCTAATAGGCTTTTGGTGGAGTCTTTTAGCTCTTGCAACATACAGAACCATATCATCTGCCAACAAATCTAATTTGACTTCTTCCCTTTCTATTCACTTTTATTTTAATCCTTCTGTTGTCTAACTGCTCTGATTAAAATTTATAGTGCTATTTCAATAAGAGTGATAAACATGGACTTCATTTTCTAGATCTAGATCTTAAAGGAAATGTTTTCAGTGTTTCCCAATTCAATATGATGTTGGTGGTGAGTTTGTCATGTATAGATGTATAGTTTTTATTATGTTGAGGTATTTTCCATTTACACCTAATTTGTTCAGGAACTTTATCATAAAATTTTCATTGAATTTTATCAAATTATTCCTCTGTGTCTGTCAAGGTGATCATATGATTTTTGTCCTTTGTTCTGTTAATATAATGTATTATACTTATTGAAATGCATATGTTGAATCATTGTTACATTCCAGGATTAATCTACATTGTCATGACCTTTTTGAGGTACTGTTAGATTTGAATTTCTAGTATTTTACTGGGAATTTTACATTTCTGTTCAGAGATGTTTATATATATTATTATATAGCTTTCTTTTTATTATGCTCTGATTTAGGGAGATTTTCTTCCCTTTCACATTTTTGGAATAGTTTCAGAAAGATTTATATTAATTCTTCCTTAGATATTTAATAAAAGTTAGCAATGAAACTATCATGCCATGAGATTTTCTTTGTTCAGAAAATTTTTATCATTGACTCAATCTCATTACTTATTATTGGTCTTTTATGTTTCCTATGTATTCCTGGTTCAATTTTAGTAGTGTAGTTTTCAAGAAATTTACCCATTTCCTCTAGGTTTTCAATATTTTTGCCTTATAGTTGTTCCTATTTCCTTGGTATCAGTTGCAATGTCTCCTTTTTCTTCTGTGATGTTATTGTGTCTGCTACTTTTTCATCTGTTAGTCCAGCTACATGTTTGTCATTTGCATATTTTCACAAAACCTCTTCATTTCATTTACTTTTATTCTCCATCTCATTTATTTTTGCTTTTATCTTTGTTATTTACTTATGCTGCTAAATTTGACTTTGGTTTGTTCCTGGTTTGGAGTTTCCTGAGATGCATCACTGGGTGGTTTATTTGAGATATATATATATATATATATATATATATATATATATATATATATATATTTTATGTAGGAGCTTATTCCTTTAAACTTCATGCTTAGTACAGCCATTTCCACATCACATAAATTTTTATATGTTGTGGTTCCATTTTGCTACAAGAAATTTTTTAGTTTCTTCTTTGATTTCCTCTGTAACCCAATATTCACCCAGATGTATATTGTGGGGCCAGTGCTGTGGCGTCACAGGTAAAGCCACTGTCTGTAGTGCCGACAACCCATATGGGCACTGGTTTGAGTCCCAGCTGCTCTGCTTCCAACCCAGCTCTCTGCTGTGGCCTGGGAAAGCAGCAGAAAATGTCCCAAGTGCTTGGGCCCCTGCACCCATGTGGGAGAGCTGGATGATGTTCCTGGATCCCAGCTTTGGATTGGCCCATGCCTGGTTGTTGCAGCCATTTGGGAAGTGAACCAGCAGATGGGGAAGATCTCCCTCTCCCTCTCCCTCTCCCTCTCCCTCTCCCTCTCTTTCTCTCCGCTCCCCCTGACTCTGTCTGTAACTCTCCCTTTCAAATGAATAAATAAATCTTTTTTTTAAAAAAGTATGTTGTTCAGTCTCCTTGTATTTGTACAATTTTTTGTTTCTTTTGCTTTTTTTTTCTAATTTTGCTCCTTAGGGGTCAGCAGACAAACACAATATGAATTTAATTCTTTGAATTTGTTGCAACTTGTTTTGTGGATTAATATACAATCTAATTTACAGAATGTTCCACTGCTGATCAAAAGGTTATATATTTAAGCTGTTGGGTGCAATGTTCTATAAGCATCTCTTAGGTGTATTCTTTCCATTGTATTGTTTAAATCTGATGTTTCAGTGTTGATTTTTGCCTGGATGATTTAGATGTTGAGAAAGTGGGCTGTTGAAATCTTCCACTATTATTGTATTGGAGCCTATCACTTCCCTTAAATCTAGCAATGTTTGTTTTATAAAATTAAGTGCTCCTGTATTAAGTGCATATATGTTTGTAATTATTATATTTACTTGTTGAATTGATCCCCTGGTATTTATATGGTGACCATCTATCTAATTTTACAGTGTTTTACTTAAAGTCTATTTTGTTTTATATAAATATAGATATTCCTATTTGCTTTTGGTTTCAATTGGCATGGAATATATTTTTTCTATCCTTTCACTTTCATTCCTTCCGTGCCTTTATTTGTGGAGTGAGTTTCTTACAGAAAGCATTTTGCTGAGTCTTTTTTGAAAAGCCATTTAGCCATTCTGTATCTTTGAATAGGAGCATTTAGTCCATTTACATTCCATGTTATTATTGATAAGTAAAGATTTAGACCTGCCATTTTCTTTTTTTAAAATTTTTTTATTATTTATGTGATAAAGTGAGAGAGAGAGAGAGAGAGAGAGACAGAGAAAGGTCTTCCTTCTGTTGGTTCACCCCCCAAATGGCTGCTTAAGCCGGAGCTACACAGATCCGAAGCCAGGAACCAGGTGCCTCCTCCTGGTCTCCCATGAGGGTGCAAGGAGCCAAGCACTTGCACCATCTTCCACTGCCTTCCAGGGCCACAGCAGAGAGCTGGACTGGAAAAGGAGCAGCCAGGACTAGAACCCAGTGCCCATATGGGATGCTGGCACCACAGGCAGAGGATTAACCAAGTGAGCCATAGTGCCGCCCCCTAGACCTGCCATTTTCAAAAATTCCTTTTGTTTGTTTTTAATATATTTCACTTTGTTCCTATTTTGTTGTTCATTTCTCTGGTTCAGTAAATTTATTATATTGGTATGGTTTGGTGTTTGCCTATTGCTTCTTTTAATAAAAAATTATTTATTTATTTGGAAGGCAGAATTAAAGAGCACAATGAGGGGGAAGAGAGGGAGAGAGAGGTAAAGAGAGAGAGAGAGATCGATCTTCTATCATCTAGTATACTCCCTGAATGGCCACAACAGCTGGAGGGGCCATGCCAAAGCCAGGAGCCAGGAGCTTCATCTGGGTCTCCCACATGTGTGCGAGGACCCAAGGACTTGGGATATCTTCAGCTGCTTTCCCAGGCCCATTAGCATGGTATTGGATCAGAATTGGAACGGCCAGGACACAAGCTGGTGACCTATGGCTTGATGGCATTGCATAGAAGACTTTTTTTTTTTTTCTTGTGTCTTCTATTTCTTTCTTTAATGTTTTGTGATCTTCATTGTAGAGATCTTTCATATCCTTGGTTAAATTTATTCCAACATATTTAAATTTTTTGTAGCTATTCTGACATTCTTTATGTATACAAAGGCTATTGATTTCTCTTTGTTGATTTTATATCCTGCAACTTTACTAAACTCTCTTATGTGTTTTAATAGTCTCTTAGTGGAGTCTTTTGGTTCCACTATATATAAGATCATATCATCTTTGCTTAAGCAGAGCTAGGGTTCAGACTCCAGACAGTTTCTCTAACTAGGCTTCAAGACTGAGAAATTTGTTTAACTTTCCTACCACTAGAGTTATTAGCATCCAAAGGGATGCGTCCCTCTGAGATTTCCCTGTTTACCATTTCCTATGCAAAGGTGATTTTCAGCAGGCCAGGAACTTGGATATTGGCTGCTTGCATAATGTATTCCATTCTCTATGCTGATATTGCAGGTCGTCGTATCCTAAGTAGCTCCTTTCTCTTGCTTTTTGGCTTCAGTTCCACTCATCTCCAATTGTGTCTATTCATTTTATTGTTTTAATTTTTCCTAGTAGAAGAGAAAGCAAGCAAGATACAGGGCTTCTATATTTGACTATCTTGCAATCTTCTTCTACGTTGTTTATGTTGATATAGAACATGTTATATATGTGGTAACATTTAACAAAAGGGAAAAACAAACTAGAGTTGTTGGGAAAGACAAAAAGGAGAATATAGGTCTTGAACTAAGTGCCAGCCCAGAGATGGTTCACTTTTCTGAAAAAGTTTTAAAAATGGTATGTGCTGCCTCTGGCCTCAGAATCAGCCCTCAAGTCATTCAGATCTGGATGAAGAGCCCATGAGAGTATAGCAGGCATGGAAAGCCAAGATATCATGGAAAAAAAAAAAGACCTAAATGAAAGATCTCTGTGAGTGAGATCCCAGTGGAAAGAACGGGGCCATCAAAGAAGGAGGTACCCTTCTCCGAAGGGAGGAGAGAACCTCCACTTTGACTATGACCCTATCGGAATAAGATCAAAGTCAGTGAACTCTAAAGGCTTCCATAGCCCTGGCAACTCATGACTAGAGCCTAGGGAGATTACTGACGCCATGAACAGGAGTGTCAAATTGTTAAGTCAGCAACAGGAGTCACTGTGTACTTACACCCCATGTGGGATCTGTCCCTAATGTGTCATCTAAAGCCAAGTGATGCTATGACTGGTACTGAAACAGTATTTTTATACTTTGCGTTTCTGTGTGGGCACAGACTGATGAGGTCTTTGCTAATTATATACTGAAGTGATCTTCTGTATATAAAGAGAATTGGAAATGAAAAAAAAAAAAAAACCTGGTGTTAAAATGGAAATGGCATAGAAAATTAATTAATTTGAAAAAAAAAATGATGTAGGATCTCTGTCTTTAATGTGCTGTACATTGCTATTTAATGCTATAATTAGTAATCCAATGGTAGTTTTTTCACTTTATGTTGCTATATGGGCAAAATGTTGAAATCTTTACCTAATATATACTAAACTGATCTTCTGTATACAAAGAGAATTGAAAATGAATCTTTACATGAATGGAAGGGGAAAGGGAGTGGGAAAGGGGAGGGTTGCGGGCGGGAGGGAAGTTATGGGAGGGGGGAAGCCATTGTAACCCATAAGCTATACTTTGGAAATTTATATTCATTAAATAAAAGTTTAATAAAAAAATGGTATGTGCTGTGTACACACAAATGCATACATCTGTGCACACACAAATGTACACAAGTACACATATGTGAAGACACATAAGAATATATTCAAAATCCCTCAAAGCAGTTATTAATTATCTGTTACACAGTAGTCATCAAGGAAAGAGGTGAGTTGAGCTCCTAAAGCAATAATGCATTGATGGTAATAATTGCCACCTGATCATAAAGCAGTTTATGAATCATCTTTATCATCAGGCAATGAGCCCTAGAGGAGTAGCTGAGGAGTGGACCAAGACTCTGTTATGTCTGTTTTGTCAACTAGATGTTAAAAAACAACTATTTAATGAAATAGCTAAGGAAAAGGGTGAAACACTCCACTTACAGGCCCTGGTATAATAAAACAAACACTGTAAGGCCAAAAGGGGAGATCTGGATAAACATGACTGATAAACATGGACAAGAACTTGTGTTCCATATACGTGTGTGCACCTCTACTCCATTCTGGGAGATCTGAAAGCAACAATAACCTTATATTGTGACAAATACTTTGCTGTGAGGAATCAGAGCACATTGCTATGGGGTTGCCTGCTCTTACTGCACCTCCTGCATTTTGTTGAACCTTAGCTTCTTGAAATCACCTTGCCTGTAAAATGGGATAATAATACTTGGCTCTCTATGGCAGCTTCAAGGAATAAATAAGTAATGTAGGTAGATAACATAGTTCATGGTTTGTCACCTACTTAGTGCTCAATAAATAGAATATTTTTCATCATCATTAATCAATGATAGTTGATCTGCTTCTCTGAATTATTCAAAACCCATGCAGCAGAAGCAGTACTGAGCAGGTCAGGCTTAGATGATGGCACTTGGCACTCAATTGCTGTAGAAGCCATGACATGCAACCAGCTTACTCCATGGCTGTCTGATATAGGATGAGACTGTATTCATCTCTGGGATACTGCAACAAAATTACCACAACCTGGGTGACTTAAAACATCAGAAAACTATTCTCTCACAGTGCTAGAGGCCAGATGTCTCAAATCAAATCAAATCAAATCAACTCAGCTGGGTTTCACAGCCCCTGGAGGCTCTAGCAGACTCTTTCTTCGTCTTTTCAGCTTGTGATGGCTTTTGGCATCCTTTGTGGCTGTCTGACACTAGCCTCTCCCTCTACCTTCACTTTACCTTCTCCTCTGTGTGTCTCTTGTAAGGACTCCAGTCATTGGATGTAAAATTTGTTTATTTATTTCCATGTACTTGAAAGGTAGAGTGAGAGTGCGAGTGAGCAGGAGAGAAAGGGAGTTGGGGGAAGGGAGATATCTTCCATTTACTGGCTCACTCTAAATGCCTGCAACAGCCAGAGCTCGCCAGGCCAAAGCCAGGAGCCTAAAGCTCATATGGGTCTCCCAAGTAGGTGGTGGGGGCCCTGGCACTTAAGCTATCATCTGCTGCCCCATGGGATACATTAGTAGGAAGATGGGTTGTAGGTGGAGGTGCATGGACTCAAACTAGCACTATGATATGGCATGCGGGCACCAGGCATCCCAGGAAGCTTAACCAGCTGCACCACAATATCTGCTCCCAGGCAGTGGGCTTAAAGCCCACCGAGAGGTCTTCTCGAGGCCTTTAACTTAATTACAAGATTATAGTCACAGGTTCTGGGAATTAGGACACAAGTGTATCTTATGGGGGGAGGGTGTCACAATTCAACCATCTGGTGACTGAGTGACCCACATGAGCTATGTATTCCCCCTGAATGCCCTAAAAGTCAGGTTCCTCATCTTGCTGATGCGGAGATTCCCTTCTGGCCTCAAATGCCTAATGGCTTGTTATGGAAATCTCTGCCGGCCTGCTGTTAGCTGCTTCTCTGTCTTCAAAAGCTACGTGTGACAGACATGCTAGTAGTTAGCAGACCGCCTAGGGCAGAGGTAATCCCAGGTCCTTGGTTGCTCTAACCTGATTCTATCTCTTTGGGTTTGAAGTCCCTTCTTTACAAGAATCCAAAAGACCTTCCCTTTTAAGTTCCTTTATAACTAAATATTTGAGCAAATGCTACCTGCCAGTGGTAGAACTGACAAACCTGGAAGTGTTTCTAATCTAGTTTCTGATCTTCCTTCAGAAGTATATAGGCCTCTTCTGTGTGACCATAAACCCTTACAAGCGGCTTCTGGGGTATCAGAAAGAAGTTGTGGTCGCCTTCAAAAGGTAGAGACGATCAGAGGCTCCACTCACATCTTTGCTGGTGCTGATAATGCTTTTGGGATATGCTTCACAGTAAGTAGCTGCCCTACAAAAACACAAGTAAAAATATCTGATCTACTTTTCCTGCGTGTCACAAAGAAGCACTTAGGCATTGCGAGCACAGCATGGCCCTTACTTTTCTAATCACTTGAAGCCCATGTTTCCTTCCAGATTAAATGTGGGCAAAATAGCAACTACCTCCTAGGGTTAATACAATGATTAGCTTGCAAGTCAAGGTGAGATAATGCATTTATAGTGATCAGGCCAGTGGCTGGCCCAGAGTAAGCACCCCATGGATATCAACTTCAGTTACATAAAGCATCTTCTGTGCTATCTGACTCAAAGAAGTCATTCTGTAGCTATTATCACACAATGATTCAGCAAAGGTTTAAAGTGGCTATCATCCAGTAGTTGATTACCGTTTTGTTTAGAGTGAGGAAATTGGACTGGGATTTATATATTCCTATGAAAGGTAAACACAAGAGCAAGAGGAAGTCTATTTTACTCTGCAGTGTATAGGTGGTATTGTTTTACTAACTATAAATGGAGCAAATCTCTTTCCTTGTGTCTGGTTGCAAACTGCCGTCAAGGAAATTGTGAATAAACTCATGCCAGGACATACGCCTCTAGTATAAGAATATTCTGACATTTTCCTCTCCTTTGTAAATGAAGTAAATTAGTCTGTATTACATAAATGCTTCCTTGTTTTTCTTCTGACCTATGGTAAGTTTCAATGTTAACAGACACCTATATCTCACTGGGAATGACATAAATTCACTGTTAAACTTAAAATCACTTTTTAATTATTTGAGATTTAGATGCAGAAGATATTCGGGGCAAGAGTACAAAACTCAGGAAATTGGCATAGTGCTTCAGTCAGCAGTTACTGCAAAAATGGTGTCAGCTAGTCTGCCTCCATCATTTTAAGAGATCCTTCAGAAGCCATAGAGCCCAAGCTGGGCTTAATCACCCTGGAGAGTGTACAACTGTAGTGAACGATCACCTTCACAGACCTCTGGAGTGGCTAATTAAGCAGAGAGGGTGAAAGTCCAATAAATCTGAACCTGGAACAGACAATATGCTGTTGTGGGAAGCCAGACTGGAGCAGACCGAGGTGCACTGAGTAGTAAGAAATAAAAGAGACACTTGGAAGGATTAGAAAAGAGGGTAAAGAGGAAGGAAGGATGGAATCTCCATGGTTCCCTGTGTATGTTAATTTTGATGGAAAGAGCATCAGGTGAATGCTAGCCCATGGCTGAGAGAGAAGAGGTTGTAAACTGCTTAAGCCCTGCGCCATCCTGTGCAGTGCTGATGCCACTCTGTGTGTTGAATTTTTCACTGGCTTCAGCTGACCAAATAGGGCTCATCAGGCCTCAGAATCTTAGAGCTAGGCAAGCAGTGAGAGTTCAGCCCTAGGCCGGCACCATGGCTCAACAGGCTAATCCTCCGCCTTGCGGCACCGGCACACCGGGTTCTAGTCCCGGTCAGGGCGCCAGATTCTATCCTGGTTGCCCCTCTTCCAGGCCAGCTCTCTGCTATGGCCCGGGAGTGCAGTGGAGGATGGCCCAAGTTCTTGGGCCCTGCACTCCATGGGAGACCAGGAGAAGCACCTGGCTCCCAGCTTCAGATCAGCACGATGCGCTGGCCGCAGCAGCCATTGGAGGTTGAACCAACGGCAAAAAGGAAGACCTTTCTCTCTGTCTGTCTCTCTCACTATCCACTCTGCCTGTCAAAAAAATAAATAAATAAAAAGAGTTCAGCCCTTTGCAGAGAGGATAGATTTTTGTTCTGGTCTTTCAACCAGGTAAAGGAAGGCCTTTATCCTATGATGTTTTGGGTGCAGAGGTTGTAAATTTAGCACCGTGTTCTCACGTTACAAAAAAGAAAACAAAATCGGATTATCAAAGGAAAAGTAGAAGCCAGAAGCCTAAACGCCTGGTGAAGTGATCCATAGGCCTTGTGAGGAGATGACTGAACTTGGCCCTGCAGCAGCCTTGATAGTGAAAATCTGTTTAACCACAATCAAAAAGGAGAACTGGCTCTGATTAGCAAAGATGCTGCCCTGCTTTTTGTTAACAGGAACATTAGGAACAGGCTCTCGATTTTAGAAGTCATTAGTCTTTTTCAGCTCTAGATGTCTGCTTATGCTGTTTTTCTAGCCTGTTTTCCCATTTCTCTGAACCAGTTAAATAATATCTGCATATTCTCAAGTTCCATCTAACATTGGGTCGGGGTTTCATACGTAGCAGAGCAGCTCCCTCGATGTGTTACTAACATTCTACTTTTCTATGAAGGCTTCACTATGTTAGCCCATATGATTGGAATTACTTTCATTGCGTAGATCATCTGAACTAGTTAACTGTGTCTCTGAGAATCTGGTGCTGGAAAGACTGAGAATGCTAAACATAGTGTTCAGTGTTTTGCCAGCTCCACAGCCATGAGTGAATCGAGAAACAGACTGGCTAGTGTTCATACCTCTTGGCAGGACAGGTGAGGTGACCCTATCCACCAAGTCATGCAGGCTGCTCCCTGACTGCTGTGGGGAGTGAAGAGGTGACAAGAGCCACAGGACAATGAACAGGTTGTGGAAAATTCTTTTCCCATCTTTCCTTTGCCCCTTGAGATGATCCTCTTGTCCTCCACACCAGCAACCTGAAAGCATAAATTTCATGATTTGTTTCATTTCTGCTTCAAGGGACATTTACTGGCATAGTTTTTGCTGATTGGACACTTACAGGTATGTCCTTCAAATCCAACCATTGTACCTAAAGGTGAGGGACATCAGTGCCTTGAATGTCCACTCTGGATATTTTGAATTCTTTTATTTACTATGAGATATTAGATGCCCGCAAATATGAAGCAACTTTAGTCTACTTCCTACACCCTTAACTCCTGGATCAAATCTCAAATGCCTAATGTACCTACCCTCACCTTTAATCATGTTCCATGTACTAGAAACATTTACCTTCAGAATATATTTACTTTATATATCCTTGGTTATTTTTAATTCAGTTTATCTAGTCTAACTTCATTAATACGGCATTGGGCTTCACAATAATTTGATGGTAACTAGACCATGAAAATTAGCATGCAAAATAAAATTCGATAATGCTGAGTACAAATCAAAATCCATGAGTTATTAAGCTATGAGGCTTCTCATCTTTCTATTTTGGCATTTGTTATTTTGCCCTTCCATTTTACCCCAGATGTTGCCTGCTGTTTTTTGCAAAGAAAGAAGTATATCAAAATAGTTACCTGGTCCAGTTTCTAAGCCAATCACCATATTCCTGAATGGATTAATTTCTTTAGGTATTGCCACATAAGAAATGCTTGAACAGACATGATTTAAGTTACTCACTAAAAATAACTGAGATGCATTTTAGGTGTTCTGTTTCCTTTTTTTTTTTTTTTTTTTGATGTGCATGAATTTGTTTGCTGTACTCATTGAGTCAAATGATAATACACAACACAATGCATAATACATGAATGACTTTACAAAAAAAATTGCCCATAGAGTCCTTTCAATTATTTGGAAATATTACTAGACTCATACTATTTAGTAAGGATATAATATTTGTAAATCTATAAGTTCTTGAATACCTTATACTATATAATTACCCCTATAAAATGAGCTTTGAAACTGTATAGAAAACAACAAAGCCATGTTGTAGTGCAGGTGCTGGGTGACCATTTGGGATCATTCTATGTTGATGGCCTATTTTGACCCATCAGCTTGGGTACACATGATTCAAATTCAAGACCAATACCATTACAAGTGGCTCCTTATTGTGAACTTCTAGGTCAGTTACAAATTGGATCAAAGGAAAATATAGTTTAATAACGCCAAGAGTCTACCACATTCTAGGTGTGATAATTTGATGAGAAGAGAAGAAGATTGATGCGCTGTGGCATAGTGGGTAAAGCTGCCACCTGCAGCGCCAGCATTCCATATGGGTGCCAGTTTGAGTCCTGGCTGCTCCACTCCCTGTCCAGCTCTCTGCTGTGGCCTGGGAAAGCAGTGGAAGATGGCCCAAGCCCTTGGGTGCCTGCACTCACATGGGAGACCAGGAAGAAGCTCCTGGTTCCTGGCTTCGGATTGGAGCAGCTCTGGCCATTGTGGCCATCTGGGGAGTGAATCAGCGGATCAATGGAAGACTGGAAGACCTCTCTTTCTCTCTCTTTCTCTCTATCTCTATCTCTCCCTCTCTCCCTCTGCCTCTCTGTAACTGCATTTCAAAAAAAAAAAATCTTAAAAAAAAAGAAATTTACCAAGAGATAGATATAAAGAAGAGATAAATATAAGAGGCTATGGTATTTTGTTATTTGGTAAATAACAATTTGGTTTTTTTTTTAAAAAAAAAAGATTATTTATTTGAAAGGCAGAGCTACAGAGAGAGAGAAAGAGATCTTCCATCTGCTTATTCACTCCCCCAAATAGCCACAGTGGCCGGAGCTGAGCCGATCCGAAGCTAGGAACCAGGAGCTTCTTCCGGATCTCCCATGTGAGTGCAGGGGCCCAAGGACTTGGGCCATTTTCTACTGCTTTCCTAGGCCATAGCAGAGAGCTGGATCAGAAATGGAGCAGCTGGTACTCAAAGCAGTGTCCATTTGGGACACCAGCACTGCAACTGGTAGTTTTACCACTATGCCACAGCCTTGGCCCCAACAATTTGTTTTTGCTACTTAGGCCAATATCAACCAGAAGAGAAGCACTGCAGATAAATGAACTGTCATAGTTGTTATATAAGTTGTCATATATCAAGTCAGTCTCTTCCTTCCGTGTTTTTTTTTTTAAGAATTCCCATTCCAAAATAATACTTTATAACCAAATTTTGAGATGAGCTTTTGAACACTACTTAACAAATCGTGAATGAGCTGGACTTGGAGGGCTTGCCACATTAGAGTTCTGCTAAAAACATACATTATTGCATTTCTCTTGAATGTATCATGCATAAAATCAAATCATGCAAATATTCTGAAATGCAGAACCATTGACAAATGACAACTCCTATTATTTTGTAACATAGTTTCATATACGTCTTTACTTTTCCTGTAGTTGTAAAACTAGTATCTGAAAACATACATATGAAAACAATCCCAGAACATTCAAAAGGTCTTTGAATAAAGTCTAAAATATTATTAGATTCCTAAACAATATTTAGCCACTTCATCACTAATGCAAAACTTTTTGAGGCATCTTCAAACAGTTCATGGAAAATGAGTATTATAAAAAGACTGTATATGGGCCGGCACCGCAGCTCAATAGGCTAATTCTCCGCCTTGCGGCGCCAGCACACTGGGTTCTAGTCCCGGTAGGGGCACCGATCCTGTCCCGGTTGCCCCTCTTCCAGGCCAGCTCTCTGCTGTGGCCAGGGAGTACAGTGGAGGATGGCCCAAGTGCTTGGGCCCTGCACCCCATGGGAGACCAGGAGAAGCACCTGGCTCCTGCCATCGGATCAGCGCGGTGCGCTGGCAGCAGTGCGCCTACCGCTGCGGCCATTAGAGGGTGAACCAACGGCAAAGGAGGACCTTTCTCTCTGTCTCTCTCTCTCACTGTCCACTCTGCCTGTCAAAAAAAAAAAAGACTGTATATGGATTTCACATATTTTTGCACAAAATTAAACATCTTGAAATTCATTTTGTCCACAAACTTTTTGAAGTGCACTCATATAATTAGTTGTCTGAGAAGCTTCATCTTAATGCTTTCAAATTCATCTTAATACTTTCAAATTCCTTTCCACTCTTAGTAGGGAAGCTTATCCAACAGATTTTGACAATGTTATGAATTTTATTGCATTCTACAAATTTGAGTACCTTCTCTTTCTAAATTTGCTCCACTCCTTACATCAAATTGGTTTAGTAGGCACTTCCTATACTTACTATAGTAATTGATTCTCCTCTTGCCTATCACCCCTCCCTATCTAGCATATTTTTCTCTGGGTATTTGTTATTGGGAGAAAATATTTTAAGTAGATTTTGATAACAGGAAACCCCATGATAGAGGAAGAAATTGGATCTCAAAATTTCATTTCATGAACCCATTGTGTGCCAAGAATGAGTGGCAGGCAGCCACAATATAATTTACAGTGAGATTTGCAGAAGGCTTCCTGGTTGAGTCTCTGGGAGTAATTAAATAATGTAATTGCCTACATTTGGCAAGTTTCCACCCAAATCCTTAGAGCTTCTTGGGCCACACTTATATCTGTTTGCAGTGTCTTCTAGTCATAACAGGTGCTGAAGTAGGACTTGGGGTTTATTAGAATGCTAAGGGATGTTTGGCTGCAATGGGAAAGATGGAAATCTGAAAAGAAGAAAGAGAGGGAAAGGAAGGAAAGCAAGAGGGAAAAGAAAATTTTTCAAAAGGAAAGAATAAAGGAAAAGGGAAGTAAAGAAAGAAAGCATGGCAATTAGAAAGAATGATAAAGAAGGAAAGAAAAAGTTGGAAGAGTAGAAGGGAGAAAAGTAGAGAAGTAAAATAAACACAAAGATGGAGAAATGGAAAGAAGGGAGAAAGAAAAGAGAAGGAAAAAAATGAAAATCAGGTCTCCCTCAAATCAAAAACCCCAGGTTACATTCTCATAGGTAGTACTGTGTGTGCTTGTAAGCATATACTTTCTCATTTGCACACATTTGCATACATGCCTGCCTGCATTTTTTAGCTTAGTCATGCAATCCTTTTTTTTTTTTTTTAATTTTTGACAGGCAGAGTGGACAGTGAGAGAGAAAAAGACAGAGAGAAAGGCATGCAATCCTTCTACAGGTAGCCACTCTCCTTCCCTTCCCAGGCTGATGTTCTGCTCTGACATCTTCCAAGTGTGGCTCCCAGGATGCCTTCTGCCCTCCTCATCCCAAAACCTCTTGCTGTCACTGCATGGCCTCCTTAACTGTACTGGCATTCTGACATGGGCACTGTCACTTCTGGACCATCTTCTCCCTTGCTAACCCTGCCTTATGGCATCTCATCGAGGAAGAAGGTGTGCTAAGGTTTGTTTTGAAACACAAATCACATCTTTCCCCTACTTAAAATCTGTCTCTCTGTCTTTTTTTTTAAAGAATTTATTTATGTATTTATTTATTGGAGAGGTAGAGTTACAGACAGTGAGAGGGAAAGACTGAGAAAAAAGTCTTCCTAGCTCCCAAAAGCTTCCTTCACTCCCCAAATGGCTGCAATGGCCGGAGCTGCACTGACCCAAAGCCAGGAGCCAGGTCCTTCTTCCCAGTCTCCCATGCAAGTGCAGGGGCCCAAGCACCTGGGACATCTACTGCTTTCCCAGGCCACAGCAAAGAGCTGGATTGGAAGAGGAGCAGCCGGCACTAGAACTAGCACCTGTAAGCAAAGGATTAACCTACTGCACCATGGGCCGGCCCCTCTCTCTCTGTTTCACACACACACACACAATAAAAATAAATAAATAAATAAAGCCCTACCCTTTTATATGTTCCAAGTGGCTTATGTGATATGGCATTTATCTCTAACTTCATTTTATGGTCCTCTGTCTGTAACTTAGTAAGGTGTAGCACAGCTGGACTTTTCTTTTGATTTAAAAAAAAAAATGCCAACTATTCTTATGTCAGAGCTGCTGGGAAATCTACTTACCTGCTAGAATATGCACTTCTTAAGGGCAGGGAACTTGATAGTTTTTCTAGCATAGTATCCTAGAACACAGCAGATTTTCTGGATCAGAGCAAATGCTTAATGAAAGCTTGCTGAATAAATAAAAATATGCTAAGCAGATGTAAGGCTCTTCAAAGTATTCACAAAAATGCAAAAAAAAAAAAACCACTATGGGTGAGTTTTAAAATTTTTGCAATAACATAAATGTACCTTTTAATCTCATTTTACCATGAACTTTTTGAAGTCCACATATAGTGTTTTTCTCATTTCTAGATAAGAACACTGAGGTACAGATTTAATAAAGCACACAAGAATATGCAGGAACAATCAGCAGAGCTGGGGCTGGAAGTCAGGATGGCTGCTAGTCCTGACAGTCACTCTGGTTCTCTCCAGACAATGACTGGTACCATCTCATCTTAAATCAATGTTGCATTTTTTAAAACTTTTTGCAAGTAGTTGCTTAGAGTTTTGTTTCTAGTGAAGCAATTGCACTTATTTGAAAAGCTTGTGGAGGAGACTGTGCTCTGTGTACAACTAGGGAGAACTCACTGGGAGGTTCTTTGGAGATGAGGTATGCTATCATCTACAGACATTGATATCTGCCAGTGTTCATTGAACTGATTAATTTTCTTCTAAGCTATGCAAGTGTGAGTCTTTATTCTCAACCAGATTTGCTTGAGAAATCCTGGGTGATTTTTCCAACTGTGTGATGAGAGGGCAAATATATATTCTACCTAATTCTGCCTCAAAATAAAGAACTTCATACTAGTGTAAGATTCTGGAGCTGAGGATCATTCCAGAGCAATTAAAAAAAAGTCTGATTTGAGGGGCTGTAACAGTGTTACTTTAGTAATTCTGTTAGCTTTGTTAGACCTCAGTTTATTCATACTAAAATTTAAGGAGCTCAACCAATTAGAGAATCAATGTTCTTTTTTAAAAAATGATTTTTTAGCTTTTATTTAATAAATTTAAATTTCCAAAGTACAACTTTTAGATTATAGTGGCTTTTTCCCCCATAACCTCCCTCCCACCCACAACCATCCCATCTCCCACTCCCTTTCCCATCCCATTCTTTATCAAGATTCATTTTCAATTATCTTTATATACAGAAGATCTACTTAGTATTTACTAAGTAAAGATTTCAACAGTTTGCACCCACACAGACACAAAAAGTATAGAGTACTGTTTGAGTACTAGTTATACCATTAATTCACATAGTACAACACATTAAGGACAGAGATCCTACATGGAGAGTAATTTGCAGTGACTCCTGTTGTTGATTTAACAATTGACCTCTTATTTATGACGTCAGTAATCACCCGAGGTGTTGCGATGGATTCATTCTGAGAGGAGGAGCATGGTGGGGGCAAGAGGCGCAGAGTTACCACACAGACCCCAGGAGTCAGGTGAAAGCGGGCCAGAGGCGAGCAGCCCACAGACTCGTTTATTTCAGTTGGTACAGCGGCTTAAATAGCCAAGGCAGCCAATCCGATCAAGGGGCGGTTTATGCCCTAACCAATCACAGCCTGTTGCCAGGCAGGCTCCGTTTGCCATGTGGTTTCCAAAGCCATCCAATCACAGCCTGTTGCCAGGCAGGCTCTGTTGCCAGGTAGTTTCCCAGGGGGTTTTCCAAGGGGTTTCCAAATCCACTCCTGAGTAACTGACGCTTGCTTGCCAGTGGCCATCTTGGCATGGCCTTCTCATTCCACCACATTTCTCATTCCACCACACCGAGGCTCTTGTCATTAGCCACCAAGGCTATGGAAGCCTCTTGAGTTCACCAACTTGGATCTTATTTAGACAAGGCCATAGTCAAAGTGGAAGTTCTCTCCTGCCTTCAGAGAAAGGTACCTCCTTCTTTGATGACTCTGTTCTCACACAGAGATCTTTCATTTAGGTCATTTTTTTTTTTCTTTTTTGGCCATGGTGTCTTTGCTTTTCATGCTTGAGAAACCCCCATGTGCTTTTCAGCCAGATCTGAATGCCTTAAGGGTTGATTCTGAGGCCAGAGTGCTGTTTAGCACATCTGCCATTCTATGGGTCTGCTGTGTATCCCACTTCCCATGTTGGATCATTCTCTCCTTTTTAATTCTATCAGTTAGTATTAGTAGACACTAGTCTTTTTTATGTGGTTCCTTTGACTCTTAATCCTATTATTATGATCAATTGTGAACTGAAACTGAACACTTTGACTAGTGGGATGGCATTAGTACATGCCACCTTGATGGGATTGAATTGGAATCCCCTGGCACGTTTCTAACTCTACCATTTGGGGCAAGTCAGATTGAGCATGTCCCAAACCACATCTCCTTCCTCTCTTATTCCCACTCTTACATTTAACAGGGATCACTTTTCAGTTAAATTTAAATGCCTAAGAATAATCGTGTGTTAATTAAAGAGTTCAACCAATGGTATTAAATAGAACAAAAAATACTAAAAGGAAAATTTATTTGAGAGGAAGAATTACAGATAGAGAGAGAGAGGGAGACACAGAAAAAGGTCTTCTATCCACTGGTTCATTCCCCAAATGTCACAGCAGCCAGAGCTGGGCCAATCCAAGGAGCTTCTTTCAGGTTTCTCACGTGGATGCAGGGGCCCAAGAATTTGGGTCATCTTTCACTGCTTTCCTAGGCCATAAGCAGAGAGCTGGATCAAAAGTGGAGAAGCCAGGACTAGAACTGGTGCCCCAGAGGAAGGCTGAGCCTACTATGCCAACAGTGCTGGACAAGAGAATCAATGTTCTACAGTTATGCATCTATATGGAGAAAACAATAGCAATAATTTTCTTAAGTTTCGAAGTGAAAGAAGAGTGTTTGGAGGTGGGTAGAAGGTGCAGCAGAGTTAAATGAATGTGCATTGTGTGTGTGTGTGTGTGTGTAAACACATCAGATTATTTAAGCCTTAAATGATAAGATGTAATCACATAGTTAGCATAGACAAGAGGTCAGAGGAAGGAGGCATCAGCCATTGTGTGTGGTGGCCAATGGGAGTTTTATAAAGAAGCAGAAAGTTTGGTTGGGACATGAAGGGGACTTAACCAGATAGAGTGAAGAATGAGGGGGTGGGGTGGTACACATATCCAGAAACGGCAATGCAAGATCAGGGAGCAAAGAAACTCAGTTGACAGGGGGAAAGGACATGCCTGGAGGAATAATGGAGATTTTTAGAACATTCTTATTTATTTAAAAGGCAGAGAGAGAAAAAGAGACGGGGGGGGGGGGGAAGAGAGAGAGAGAGACAGAGAGACAGAGAGAGACAGACCTTCCGTCTGCTGGCTCACTCCCCATATGGCCACAATAACAATTTCTGAGTCAGGCTGAAACCAGGAGCCAGGAACTCCATCTTTGTTTTCTGCATGGTATCAGGTGCCTAAGTACTTGGCATTTTTATCTGCTGACTTCCCAGGTGTATTACCAAGGAACTGGATTGGAAAGTGGAGCAATTGGGGCTTAAACTGGCACTCTGTTATGGGATCACAAGTATCATCCTAACCTGCTGAGCTGCAACACTGTCCCCATAGTGGAGAAGTTATTCTGGTCATTTCTGAAGTCAGGGAGTTGGTAGGTTATGCATATGCATATTCACATATGCATCTGTGCATTTTGGAAGTTGGTGGGGTAATAAGAGTTCATAACTTATTGAGGGCAATGTGTGAGATAATTAAGCTGGTGTGGTAGATAGGATGGCCTGGAGGTAGAAGTCTTGGGGGAAACATGACAATAATTCTAGTATGAGATGACAAGATACTGTCTAAGATGCTCTCTATGAGAATGGAAGAAATAGGGTTGGATTCATGGAAGAAAAGACAGGTGTTGGCAATGAGTAGGAATGAAAGAATAGAGAGCCTTGGGTAAAAACACCAAGTTATGTGATTTGACTGGGACAGTGATATAACCATGAACAGAAATAGAAAAGCAAGTTGTGGGATAAGAATGAATTTCATGTAGTCATTCAAAAGATGATTATTGTGAGACTCCTATGTGTGTCAAAGGCACCACTTTTTCTGCATGGAGGATAGAGTGGTGAACAATACAGGTCTCTACCTTACATGCTAGTATAGAAGATGATAAACAAATATATAATTTCATATATATATAAAATTTCATGGAGTAGTAAGTCTGTAATAAAAATGATGAGTTAATGCTTAGAATTGGGATTTGGTAAAATTTTTAAGTGCTTTTTAAAAATGAGTTTTTAAAAATAAAATTTTATGGCCGGCGCCGTGGCTCAACAGGCTAATCCTCCACCTTGTGGCGCCGGCACACCGGGTTCTAGTCCCGGTCAGGGCACCGATCCTGTCCCGGTTGCCCCTCTTCCAGGCCAGCTCTCTGCTGTGGCCAGGGAGTGCAGTGGAGGATGGCCCAAGTCCTTGGGCCCTGCACCCCATGGGAGACCAGGATAAGCACCTGGCTCCTGCCATCGGATCAGCGTGGTGCGCCGGCCGCAGCGCGCTACCGCGGCGGCCATTAGAGGGTGAACCAACGGCAAAAGGAAGACCTTTCTCTCTGTCTCTCTCTCTCTCACTGTCCACTCTGCCTATCAAAAATAAAAAAAAAAATAAAATAAAATAAAATAAAATTTTATTTATCTGAGAAGCAGAGAGAGAAAGTCAGACAGAGGGCTCCCTTCTGCCCCTTCACTCCCAAAGGCGTAAAATGGCCAAGGCTGGGCTGGCCTGACACCAGGAGCCAAGGATTTAGTCCAGATCTCCCACATGGATGGCAGGGATCCAAGTACTTGAGCCAAAACTGCTGCCTTCCAGGATCTGCATTCGCAAGATGCTGGTGTCAGAAGTGGGAGATGAGACTCAAATCCAGGTACTCCAATATGGAGAATGGGCATCTTAACCTCTAGGCTAAATGCCCACTCCCCAGTGGTTATACTTTATATAAAATTATCAGGCAATTTATCTCTGAGGAAGAAATACTTTTTCAGATTCCTGAATGATTAATGGAGCAAATAGAGCAAGGTTTCCAGGAATACAGTTCTTGGAGGGAAAGAACAGTAATTGCAAAGACATTGAGGCAAGAATGCATGCAGTTTACCCTTGGAATTGCAACAGGGCTGCTGTGAGTGGTGGAAAGGAGAGAGTAATGGAAGGAGAAGAAGACAAGGATCAGACCAGGCAGAACTTTTCAAGCCATGGCAGGGAGAGTTTAAAGTTTATTTCAAATGCTATGGGAAGTCCAACAAATGAGAAGGATGCTGAACTGATTGAATTTTAAAGGTGTTGCATTTGAGATACACCACTGAGGGCAATAATGCTCGTATTGGGTAGTATGGGATGAAGTTGTAGTTTCAGGCTAGCAAATCAATGGTAATATTTCTTCCAGTCCATTATACACAGATTAAGTGTAATATCCATCTGGAAGTGTTTTGACTACTTGGTCTTCAAATGCATATCACCTCTCCCACCAGATAGGGAAGTTCTGTAAACCACACACCTCAACCATGGGTGCAACTGAGAATGTGTAAGTGACTTTCCTACCTTCCTTCCATCTAATCCTAGAATAGGATCTTTTTGATCTTCCAGTGATTAGCACTGTCGAACCTCATATTCTTGACACGAATCTGTCCTATGCAGGCCATATATTTACCAAGAGATCCATGTGAAGCCTTGGGGCTTCTATGGAATATTCATGCTTATCCTGAATTTATTGAATCATTGCTGGGGTGAGGCCGGGGGGAGGGGGGGGTGGGGGGGGGCGGTGGCAGTGGCGGTGCTATGATTGATTATTGTGAAAAGCCTGACATCTTGTGGTACAAATTTGGTATAGTCAGCCTACTTGTTTAAGTAGCCATTATTTTGGGGGCCATTTTTAAAGATGATCTGTAATTTTTTCTATGTGTTTGTCAAATAAGAACTTTAGAGCATCTAGAAGAATGATGAAAAAATTTAAATCTTAGAAACATGAAGAATTTCCTAAAATATGAGCATTTTTCCATATTGCAAAAGAAGCAGGGGGTAGGCATTTGGCCTAGTGGTAAACAATTTGGTTACCGCCATTCCATATTGGATTGTCTGGATTTAAGTCCCAGCTTCCCTTCGGATTACAGTTTCCAGGTTGTTGCTATGTGCACTCTGGAGGGCAGCAGGTAGTGGCTCGAGTAGTTGTTGATGTTTGCCATCCATACTGGAGACCCTGTTTGAGTTCCTGCCTTCTGGCTTTGACCTGTCAAGGCCCTGATCACTGTGAGCATTGGGACCTCTGTCTGTCTCTCTGCTTCTCAGAGAGAAATAAAATTATAAAATTTAAGCTTAGATAAGGAAAATCACAATACAGAGGCTGGGTACCCACTGAAGGAACCAAGGAAATGAAGTGTTGTGTTATTCCATATCTGCATTTCATTGTGTGATAAAAGAAAAACCTAAAGAGGAGCTCATAAAACTGCACTGGGAACAAGTGTTGGGCAGTCAGAGGTTTAATGCAATCTGCCAAGTCAGTGCAGTGATAATGTGCTGCTGACAGCATGCCTTGGTGTTAGCCTGGGTTGTGTTTCCTGACTGGAGGACTCACGCCAGGAGTCTTGGACATATCAGACGCGCAGTGTTAAACACAGTAGCTGATTTGTGGTTTCCTTGAAAGATGTTCTCAGCTTCCTAATGGTGAGGTTGTGATGTGACAGGGTTACTCTGCTCATGTTTGCTGGATGTAGACCCCAGGTCTGGCTGCTTCCTAGCCTTTGAAACTCAGCTCTGCTCGCCAGATAATTTTACAAAGCATTTTTTGTCCTTGGGCCTTTAGCCAAGAACCTAGGCCAAATTCTTGTTTTCAAAGTTTTGCCAACACACATTTTTTTTTTGTAAACACCAGTTGAAGCTATTGCAATTGAATCAGCTTTTGGCTTTCACCAGCCTGATCTTCTCCTAGGAGACATGAACACAGGATGGACAAGTTAATAGAGGGTAAAAATTGATTGCTGACATTTGGGTCTAGAATATGGATTTTTGGGGGGAGTTGTTTACAAGTAAGCTGTGAACTATAACAGTAAAGTGTGACTATTGGTCAACTATTTTCTAAGGACTTGCAAAATTCTTTAAGCTGTTTAATGAATGTTTTCCCTGCTGTAAACTTTCGCCTGGTGGCTGCAACTCCCTTGACTCTCACTTTTGTTGCTATGGACTAGTTACTGAGACAATGCTGAAGAATAATATCTATGAAAATATGGATTGTTAATTGTCAAAGCAAAGTCTGGTAATGATAATAATGAGAAATGGAAGAAAGCACCTTAGAGCCCCCACTCTTTTTAAGGGACCTAGAAAGAGGCCCTAATTCCCCCTGGAAGTAGAGAGCTGCTTTGGTCCAAATTTACTTACTTATTGTGAAAGTGGCCATTGTCAGGATTGTGACTTTGGAGCATGTGGAAGAATAGAAACTCTATGGAAAACACTATTTTTGAATTTTGTGTATATCTTTACAGTTTTACTTATTTTTATCCACTTGGAGTTGCTTTTGCATTGTTGTTTTGATGTCTTTTTGTTTGTTTTAAACAAAGATTGTAATCATGCTACACTTAATATTTGGTAACAAGTTTTTGTTTCAATTTACAGTTACTAACATTTAAAGTATTATTACAAACTCCTCATGCACATTTAAATATGTACTTAATATTTCATTAGGCATGTCCCACTGTTTACTGAGATATTCTCCTATTGTTAGAGTTCAATTTTTAAGTTTTTTCCCTTCCCTTTGATGAATGTCTTTGGGGATAAACACTCTTTCTGTATACTGATTCACCTTCTGCCAGATTGCTAGAAGTGAAATTATGAGGTAAGGTTATGAATTTTTTATTGTCTCTTGATATGTGTTCTAAATTAACCATTAGAAAGATTGTACCAATTTTCACCCTCCTGGAGTGTATGATAATGCATGTCTTACCAGGAGCAGGGATTCCTTTACTTGCAAATCTATGATGATGTGGTTTTTATTTCCTTAAATATTTCCTGTGTCAGTCTTTAATATATGTCTCCTCTGGAATAAAGTCAGGAGAATTTAGAGGATCACAGAAATAAGCACCCATAGTACTTTCTGCCATAACCATGAAAGGCAAAATATTTTATTTCATATAGCCAATTAGTGATCTGTTATTGGAACAGAGAGGAAAAGAGGGGCACTGAAAGAAAGATCTGAAAATACTGGAAACTCCACAGCCAAATTTTGTGTCTTCCTAATTCTCTTTTTAAGGGCTGAGAAGGCTGCAGGTGACCAAATGCCAACAGGGCTGATTTGCATTGCTTTGAACTGAGCTGTCACATGCTGGGTCTATGGCACTCTGTCTCATCCCTGCCAGCCCACAGCCAGAGTGTGGGGAGGTATGACACACAGCAGGGGCGAGTTGCATACTGAAACCATTAGGCAAATGAAGACAAAGCCATCTGTTTCCCTTTTTACAGCAAGCCATGGACATCTTGGGCTTTCTTCATCATGAGAAGTGTGGATGCTATAAACTCACTGGAGCCATCACGCACTTTGGAGACATGAATTTTAAATAGAAACCCAGAGAAGAGCAGCCAGAAGCAGATGACACAGAAAGTGCAATTTATTTTGAAGACACGGCATACACTTCTCTTCAGATCCCTGGTCTCCAGCCCATTTGCTTTTTCCTTGTAGTTGACCTCACACCTTAGTTTTCAGAAAATATTGAAATTAATCAATACCATCTTGCTTGATTGCTGTTCCTCAAAATTATTCCCTCAACCATCATTCTGATGTAGAATCTTCCTGTCATAGAATAAGAAGCACTCATCAATTAAATTTTTGACAATGTCCGTGAATTTGCTAAACTTGTGTGAAGCAGAATTGACCAAGACATTGTCTGCTTTTAGCATAAGACTATTGGGAAAAACAGACAAAGGATCAAATTACCATAAAATGTATTAATTGATCTAAAGGAGGTGTGAACAAAGACCCTTGGAATTCCAAAGGCAGAGTTACAAACTCTACAATGTTGAGACCACAAAGCTTCATTTCCTGTTACTTTTTTATTCATATTTTAAAAATCAATAGTTTTACTTGCTTACCAAAAAATATTTGAGGCATTTTGCAATCAATGATCTGTCTAGAATAAACACTAAAATAGTAAGTCAGGATAATGAAAAAAAAGGAAACATAGTTATTATAATTATTAAGTTTACTGTTAACATTCCTTGCAAATGAAACCAAAAGAGAAAACCCATCTATGTGACTCTCTCAAAGAATTTTTTTTTCAAATTTTGTCTTTAAATGTAAAATATATGCTACATAAAATTTGTCATTTTAGACCCTTTTAAGTGTATAGTCCTGTGGCATTAAATACCTTTACATCACCATCACCAACATCAATTTCTAGAACTTCTTGGTCATCCCAAACTGGAACTCTCCATTCCCCTCTTCCCCCTGTCCTTGGCAACTATTCTCTGACTCGCCGAATTCCACTATTCTTGATGCCCCATGTAAGGGGAATCACGTGATGTTTGTCTTTTTGTGCTGAGCTTATTTCATTTAACATGTCTTTAAGATTCATCCATGTTGTAGTATGCTTGAGAATTTCGTTCCTTTTCAAATACTGGGTTGCATCAATCTTTTGGCTATTGTGAATAATACTGCTTTGAATGTTGGTACACAAATGTCTACTTGAGTCCATGCTGTCAATTATTTTGTTCATATCCCCAGAAGCTGAACTGCTTGATTAAATGGTGTTTCTATGTCATATTTTTGAGGAAGCACCATACTGTTTCCCAAAGTAGCTTTCCCAGCAGCAATGCACAAGGGTTTCAGTTTTTCCACATCCATGACAACACTTGTCTTATGTTTTTGTTTTTTGTGATAACCATATTCATGTATATTTAAAGGTATCTAGTTGTGGTTTTGATTTTCAGTTCCCTAATGATAAGTAATTTTGAGTATCTTCTCAAGTGCTTATTGGCCATTTGTATATTTTGTCTTGAAAAATGTCTTTTCAAGTCCTTTAATTAGGTTGTTTGTTTTGTTGTTTTTGTTGTTTGATAATAATTTTGAAGACAGTTTATATCATAGACCATTCTTGGAGCTGAAGGTACATCTGTGATGAAAGTATTATTCCTGTCCTGACTGCTTGATGTGGGAGATAAACAATCAAAGATCTACCCAGTCACAATAAAAAGAATGAAGCAGAGTAAATGAATAGAGTAACAGGAGGTGGGGATTGTTGTAGAGAAAGTGGCCAGGAGGTCCACTGAGCAAGGACACTTGAGCACAAATATGAAGTGAGGGAATGTGACATGAAGATGGATCTCATAAACATTGTGAATATTAATGCATTAATGTGTACTTTCATAGCATCTTGTTTTTGTTGTCTTCTTGCCTCTCCCATGCTTTGAAACAAAGCTTTTTGAAGAATCACTTTTATTACAAAAGCAAGACCTACTATTAATAAATCAGAAAACACAGATGAGCAAATGACCTCATCCACTCTGCCCCCTGGCTTCCACTCAGGTTCTTGACAGAGCATCCTCATCTTCCCCACTTCTACTTTCTATAGGGCTGCAGAGGTCAGCCATTAAATCTTTTCTTTTTCTGTGTGCATTTCTTAGATGACCGTCTCATACTTGGCATGTATAGGCTGGAGCTCTTCATCTCATGCTGTCTCTGCTGCTAATTCCTCAGTCTTTTTAAAGAAATATCAGCTGGGTTTCCCCAGCTTCCATGGCTAGTTGTAGCTGCCATTACTCAAATCCCAGCTGATATGACTCAAATCTTGGAATCCTCCTCATCTTTGTTTCTCATTTCCACCCTTGAATATATCCCAAAGCTCAACTTTCCAGCATTTCTTGTCTTCCACTATGTTTTCTTGCTAGATTACTGCAAGAAATACTCCCTACTTGGTGGTCTCCCTGCCTGTACCTTTGCTATGACAGTTCTGCACAGAGAAGCCAGTGTCAGTCCTTTCCCAGGGCAAGTCAGTCCATGTCCCTCCTCTCCTCTACACTAAACAGGGGCTCTCTCCTTACTCCACACAAAAAGTCCTGGAGTCAGTTTCAAACTTCTCTCCCACATTTCACTGCAATCAAGACAGTGAATTTCTCACTATCCTCACTAATGTTGGCAGTTACCACTTTCTTGTTGCCAAGTAGCCAGGTTTTATTTTATACATAAGTATGAATAAAGTTAAGAATTTGTGTATTATTATCTAAATGTATCTGTTGTATGTTTCTTATTTTGAGTGAATTTTTTGTCTCTACCCTAAGCCCACATGTTAAACTTAAGGTACTGAGTTGTTCTTACTGGTTTCTAAGGGTTCTTGATATACTAAGCTTTGATATTTTTTTTTTCCAGTTAATCTTTAGGAAAGCATTGAAGGAGCTGAACTGATGGAGCAGAACAAAGAAAGGGGAGGGCCCTCAAATCTCAAGAAGCATCCTAGCCTTTATTTCTTTTTGGACCTGTAGTCTCACATTTCTACCTTCCTACTGTGTGTTCTCTAGTATCCTTAGCTCTGCACGGCTAAATTCAGTACATCATCTTTTCCCTTAAATGTTGTCTTCCTATTGACTATCTACTGATGTTCACAATACTGCTCTTTTCCTTCTTCACAAACTGGAACATCTTAATTATGTTTCCTAGTATTTCTTTTTCCCTTTTTCATTACTTGTTTACACCCTTGGCACCTTGAATGCAAATATTGTGCTGCAGGCACAAAAAGCTATTTTTAAACTCTTCCCCACTCTGTTCTGTCATGCACACTTCCACAAAACTAATCATCTTGAAGCACAATTCTAATTATGCCATTATCCTGCTCAAACCTCCCTTTATAGTTCCCGCATTATTTAGCTGGAATGGTACCAGCCATTTTCCATAACCAGAAGTCACCTGCTTTCTTAGTCTATTGCTTCCTCCCTGACTCAATGACGGTCCAGACCACCTGGGTTATAAACTACTTTTCCATACCTTTCTCTTGCCCACCTGCATGGCTTTCAATCATGCAGTTCTCTGCCTCCACATTCTTGTTCTCTCACATCTACCTGTTAAACCCCTTTTCACCCTTCAAATCTTAGATCAAATATTGCTTCATTTTTAGAACTTAACTTGATCATGAAGTTCAGAAGGTCTCTCTCTTTTTCTCTCTCTCTCTCTAACTTCAAATTTGATTTCTGTCTTCTAAGCAGTTGTTTATCAACATGTTATTTTTGCCTATTTTTACTTACTCTCAAACATTATAAACTCCTTGATGCCAGAGGTTTTTATCTTGTGTATCTTCTTACTACAGTGTCCAGTATCAGATTTTGCACTGTGATAATAAATTTTGTCCAATAAACTAATGAAATATAGTCAGTGCAGGAATCATATCATAACACCCTCACAACCTTAATTTTTAAATTTATTTGACAGGTAGAATTAGACAGTGAGAGAGAAAGAAAGAGACAAAGAGAAAAGTCTTCCTTCCGTTGGTTCACCCCCCAAATGGCCACTACGGCCAGCACTGCACCGATTTGAAGCCAGGAACCAGGTGTTTCCTCCTGGTCTTCGATGCATGTGCAGAGGCCCAAGCACTTGGGCCATCCTCCACTGCCTTCCTGGGTCACAGCAGAGAGCTGGACTGAAAGAGGAGCAACCAGGACCAGAACCCGGCACCCATATAGGATGCTGGTGCCGCAGGTGGAGGATTAACCAAGTGAGCCACAGCGCTGGCCCCACAAACCTTAATTTAATATCATTATCATAACTCCTCTTTCAGATTAGCCAGACTGTAGATTGATAAAAAATTTTTTCCTTTCTTGTATATCTGGTTATTGACAGATGAGACAGAGCTAGAAATAAAAACTGAAAATTGTAAAGTGGGAAAAGATTACCTTTTGGATACCTCCTTACCTTTGTTTGATTGAAGTCATGTTCTGTTCTCTCCATCTTCTTTGTTTTTTTTTTTTTTTTTTTAGATTTATTTATTTAAAAGTCAGAGTTATATATAGAGAGAAGGAAAGGCAGAGAGAGAGAGAGAGGAGAGAGGTCTTCCATCTGCTGGTTCACTCCCCAGTTGGCTGCAGTGGCCTCACCTGTACCAAAAAGAACAGATCTCTGGGGTGTGATGCAGGCATCAATAATTTGCTTATATAACTTGTGAAGTGACCTCAATGTGCAGCCAAGATTGAGGAACAATGTGATGAGGAATTTTCTCAAACTTTTCTCTGTATCAGAATCATTGTGGGTGGTATAAAATTAGAGAGGCCCAGACCTTTGGTCCTTAGTTCTCCAGGCTGTTCTGATGCACACTTATGTTTGAGAGCCACTACTCTAGTTTGTTTACCTAGTCTGAGTATCATGCAGCATAATTAAATTCTATGGGTTCATTCATAAAATCTGTGTCAATTGATGCTCATTGGTGGGAATTTCATAAAGCCTCTTGAGAAACACAATGAAAATATGTTTACACACATTGCTATGCTTGTAGTAGAATGTCTTGAATGTCAGATGGCCATTTATTCACAGATTTACACTGTTTTCATTTTGATTGTGAAACTGTAAAGGTTTAGCATAAATTAATTTACTTTTTGAAATATGGTGACTGCTACGTTTTACTGTCTACAAAATGAGGGAGAATATCTTGTATATGATGTCTAATGTAAACCACTGGATTAATCCATAGCACACCAGACCTTTCTGTAGAAACTTAGCTACCTCCAGGGTGGGGGAGAAAATATTCTGCACCATTGGGTGCTATTTCTGGTAAAGCTTAAGGAGAGAAAAAGTACAGAGGATTTAGGTTTCCTTTGTTCATGGACAAAAATAAACTTAAATGAGCGTCTTTAACACTGTAAAAGGATATGTGGTGTGGGAAACTATTATTTGAGACTATCACTACCTGTATTATCCAACTGAATGCTTTTCAAAGCTTAGAAACCTAAACACTCATCCTTTTTTAAACCTGGACAGACATTGTGGAATTACTCATTTTTCACATTGTCAGCTACTATTTGTTTCTACTCACATTGACAAAGCTGCTTTTCCCTTTTAAATATGTTCATGTTGGATTAGTTGCTCTCTAACGTGTCCTGTTTCTGATTATGACCAACTGGATCTTCAACATGAAATAATCAGACTTGTTGCTGCAAATGGCACTCTTAGCAGGATCTCTCAGTATGGAGTGGATATGTCTGTTCTACACTGATTTACCCAAAAAGACTACATTTTGAAAGACTCCATTGCAACCAAGTACCTTGATCATTATCCCTGGAAATGTCATAACATAAAGTAGGCATATGGCCTACTATAAAATATATTTGACATTAGTTAGTAGACAAATCAAACATTTCAAACTCCTTAAAGTCTGTGAAAATTTCAAAGGCACACAAGGGAGAAAAAAATTATTGCTAATACAAATGACTTGTAGCTCTTATTTTTTGTTTTTACTTTATACCCTATTTATTATTATTGCTTAAGAAATTTTGTACTATTTATGTGGGGAGGGGAATAAAAAAATTAGACTACCTAAACTTGTTGTAAGCCATCACTCTATGAAATGATTGATATATTTCAGAATTCATTTAAAATGGGAGAGATAGCTGAGAAGTTTCAGATAAATGGAATATTCATTTTGTTCAATAGAGAAATAACCAATAATGTGAAATATACTTATACCTTTTTGCCATGTTGTCATTGTAACATCTGACGTGGCAAAAGCCCTTTACTTTTCTTTCTGACATACTTATTTATCTCTGATTTTTCCCTAGAAGTTTTCTTTGCTTTTGTTTTATTTGTATTTTGTTTTGTTTTATCAAACTGATTTCATGAAAATAAGTTTTCTTGTTGGGCAGCAGAGGGCACTAAGGAGTAAATAGACTTCACAGAAGGGAGAGTTTTTGATAGACAGTGGGTGAATGTCCTGGCTTCTATTGATATGCAGTTATTTGAATTTTCAAATTATGTGGCTCAAGTTCCTCTTTCATTGAATGAATCTAGTAGTTTATGATGATACTACAAAAAGTCTGTGGATGGGGCCAGCGTCATGGCTCACTTGGCTAATCTTCCACCTGTGGCGCCAGCATCCCATATAGACACCAGGTTCTGGTCCCAGCTGCTCCTCTTCTGCTCCAGCTCTCTGCTGTGACCTGGGAGGGCAGTGGAGGATGGCCTAGGTGATTGGGCGCCGGCACCCGTGTGGGAGACTGGGGGGAGGCACCTGGTTCCTGGCTTCAGATCGGCACAGTTCCAACCGTGGCAGCCATTTGGAGGTGAACCAATGGAGGGAAGTCTTTTTCTCTCTCTCTCTCTCACTGTCTAACTCTACCTGTCAAATAAGTAAAAAATAAATAAATAAAAATAAAATAAAGTCTGTGAGAAGTGGAATTAAAAGACAAGTTTATTTTGTTACTAAAAATTTTGATATTAATATTATATTTTTATGATATGCATTGGCATGAAGTTTTTGAACTCATTATATGTATGGACTTCAAAAATTTTGTACTAAAATAAACTTATCTTCAAAAACCTTTTCCATAAACTTTTGAAACATACTCATACTTAAAAATTTTTTTAGAAGGGGACCAGTATCAGAAATGTTTTTTAAAATTGAAATATAATGGGGCTGGTGCTGTGGCTCACTTGGTTAATCTTCCGCCTGCAGTGCCAGCATCCCATATGGGTGCCAGGTTCTAGTCCCGGATGCTCCTCTTCCAGTCCAGCTCTCTGCTTTGGCCCGGGAAGACAATGGAGGATGGCACAGGTGCTGGGGCCCCTATACCCGCATGAGAGACCAGGAAGAAGCACCTGGCTCCTGGCTTCGGATCGGCGCAGCGCCAGCCAGCCGTAGTGGCCATCTGGGGAGTGAACCAACAGAAGGAAGACCTTTCTCTCTGTCTCTCTCTCTCACTGCCCATAACTCTACCTGTCAAATAAATTAAAAATATAATGGAAATATAATTCAACTACCATAAGATTGATTCTTTTAAAGTGAATAGTTCAACGAGTCTTAGTCTTTTTACAAAAGCGCAACTATCACCACTATCTCATCCACATTTCAACCGTCCCCAAAGTAAATCCTGTCCTCCTCAAGAGTTATTCCCTTTCTTTCATCTCCACAGCTTCTGCTAATCACAAGACTACTTCCTGTCTGTATGGGTTTGCTTATTCTGGATAGCTCATATGGAGAAGATCCTACAACAAGTTGAATTTGATGTCTTCTATTTTCTTTCACTTGGCATTCAGCCATGTTATAGTATGCAGCAATACTTGATTGCTTGTTATGGTTATCTTTTATTATGTGATTGCATCACATTTTGCTTATCTTTTCATTATGTTATAGATATTTTATTTTTTCCAATTTTTTTAAAGATTTTATTTACTTATTTGAGAGGTAGAGTTACAGACAGTGAGAGGGAGAGACAGAGAGAAAGGTCTTCCTTCCGTTGGTTCACTCCCTAGATGGCTGCAACGGCTGGAACTGTGCTGATCTGAAGCCAGGAGCCAGGAGCCTCCTGGTCTCCCATGCGGGGGCAGGGGCCCAAGCACTTGGGCCATCTTCTATTGCTCTCCCAGGCCACAGCAGAGAGCTGGATTGGAAGAAGAGCAGCTGAGACTAGAACTGGTGCCCATATGGGATGCTGGTGCCATTGTTCCGAGGATTAACCTACTGTGCCATGGTGCTGGCCCTAATTTTTTTTTAATTTTAAAAATTTTTTAAATTTTTTTTATTTGACAGGTAGAGTTATAGACAGTGAGAGAGAGACAGAGAGAATGGTCTTCCTTCCGTTGATTCACTCCCTAAATGGCCGCCACAGCAGGCGCTGCGCAGATCCGAAGCCAGGAGCCAGGTGCTTCTTCCTGGTCTCCCATGGGAGTGCAGGGACCCAAGCACTCAGGCCATCCTCCACTGCCCTCCTGGGCCACAGCAGAGAGCTGGACTGGAAGAGGAGCAACCGGGACTAGAACCGGCGGCCATATGGGATGCCAGCACTGCAGGTGGAGGAGTTACCAAGTAAGCCACTGCGGTGGCTCTGCTGGCCTATTTTTTCCAATTCTTGACCATTATGAATAATGCTTCTAAGAAGGCTCATTTACAATTTTTGTGTGAGCATTATACTTTCATGTCTATTGGATGTGTACTTAATCCTAGAAATATCAATTCCTGTGGTAACTCTATGTTTAACTTCAGAGTAACTACCAAACTGTTTTCTATAGTGGCTGCATCATTTTGCATTCCCACTGGCAGTGCATGAAGGTTCTAATTCACATTCGCTGTGTCCATGCCTTTTTGACTATAATCACTATAGTTGGTGTGAAGTTGCATTTCGATGTGGTTTTCACTTGCATTTCCAAGAAATACATTACTTTAAACATTTCACTTAGGCCATTTATTTCAAAATCCCATCAATATTGCAACATTGTCCTGAACACACCATCCTTCCATTCTCTGGATAGTGTTTTTGGTTATAAATTGAATGAATTTTAACAGTGTTCTCTTCCTCCCTCCCTCTCTCCCTTCTTCCCTTCCTGTCTTATAATCAGATGCTGACATAGCTACTTTTCTCATAGGCATTAACTTCTGTGAGTTGGTGAAGGGCTTGGTCCATTAGAATCAAAATTGGCAATAATTTGCAATCAGACATCAAAATGTAGAGCAGAGCATTATGATTCTACGATCTTATAATTATTATGCACATATTATGCCTGTATATATTTCAATGATTGAGACTGCAATATGATTTTCTATAATAAAGCAGAAAATAAGTACTGTGCTGAACATTCCAGTTTTTTTCTTATGAGGCATACCCCAGTTAATGCCATTGTGTTGAGAGTTTGTATAATCTGAAAATATACTTTCTAACAATTTTCCCCTAGCTAACGAGTCTCTTAGCAGATGCAGGTCAACCCTCCATTGTGTGACCAACATTTTTCTTATCCAGATAAGAAGCTTTCAAAGTTGTTGATTCCTGCCATGAATATCATGCCACGTAGTTGGCATATTAACTTCTTTAGTGTAACAGAAATGTGGTAGGAAAGATTAAGAACAAATGTTGAAGTCATTGTTTGAAAGAAGGGAAGGATTGAGAACAGAAAAGATGGATGGAAGGTTATGTCAATTTTATTAAACATCCAGGAGAATTTTATAATGCTAGAATAACAAATGCTCTGTGATCTGCTGATTTGGAGGCTTTGCCTTAAGGCAGTAAATATTTCCAAGTCTGCTGGCTAATGAGATCCTCTAGTATGCTAGTGCATTTTTCACCGTAATGTGCACTAGTCAGTATGAGATAGGCTATGCTGCAGTATAAATATACACTAAAATATAAGTGACAAAAAATATTACTTTCTTATACCATACCCAATGCAGACTGTGCAGGCTTCTTTCATTTTCTAATTATGCTATCTTGGACACATGGACTCCAGAGTTGCACAGAGGAAAAATTAATTTTGTGAAGATTGTATACCCACTTTAGGGTATACCGCTTGGGGCTAGCAGTGCTATCACTCTCACTAATATTCTTTTGGTTTAGAGTCAGTAAAATTAACCACTTAGAAACAGGAGAGCTGAGAAATGTTGTCTTTCTGGGTTTAGCCAAAAAAAAAAAAAAAAAAAAGAGAGAGAGAGATACAACTGGAGACCATCATGCTAGTGAAATAAGCCAGTCCCCAAAAGAAAAATATCAAGTGTTCTTTGATTTGTAGGTAACATATAGTACAAAAATGTAATGTATGAGAGAAATTGACATCTTGGGATTTTATCACTGTTTCTAGTCCTTGTCTATATGCCTGCGGGACAGTGGTCTTTATACTTGTTGAATTCTTATTTAGTGAAACATTAAACCTGTGACTATAAAGTAAATTGAAAGTATGTTATTGCAAAAATTAAAAGGAAGGATACAGGAGGAATGAAGGGTGAAAAATGTCATTATGGGCTTAAAATTGTGTATATGAAATACATTAAACCTGTCCTCTATAAATAAAAAAAATAAAAAAGAAACAAAACTGTAGTGTTTCTGGAAATAGAAAATGGTGGAGTGAGGAATCAGCCTTGTCTCACCCATTTAATGTAGAAAGCATTCATAGATATTATCTACTTCTTTTATAACAACAATTACTGGGGGTTGGATGGAACAAATTCTTTTTTTTTTCCAACCGAGGAAACTCAGGATGAGAGAACATAGGCAACATTCCATAGGACACATGGTTGTATTCTGGTGACACTCAGTTTCTCATACTCTACATGAGTCCTAAACATGAAAGAGAGATGATGATGATGATGATGTGTGTGTGTTTGTGTGTGTATTTGTGACAGAACACAGTCATGTGGACTACAATAAACTCTGTTGCACTTGATATATTAAGAAACCTGATGTGAATATGTTATTTGAAACCCTTAAACAACTCGTGGAAATTCATTCTCTGATTAGAGAATGTAAATGTCTATAAACCAATATTTCTACCTCTACCATAATAATAATAACTATATTATGTTGAATAATCTCATCACAGTTTTGTCTTCCCTGGTAACTCAAGCTCCTTGAGGCCAAGGGCTATATCTAATTCATCTTAGCAGCCCCAGCATCTAGCACAAGGCCTTATAAGCAATAGGTTCTCCACAAATGCCAAAATAGAGGAAATGGAGATGAACTTGAATTGCAATCAGCATAACAAATAACTTAGCTATTTCTTGGCATTGGGGTTTACAGTTGGTTAGCATTCTCATGCTTTCTTAGACATTCACCACAACATGCATGTATGACATGCTATAATTATAGCGCTGCATGTTTCTCTGTTTAAAATTAATGAGCCCATAGGAGAACTGAAATCAAACATTTGCCTCTTTAGTACTGTGTTCCAAGGGACTGAGTTACCACTCCAGCCTTTACTGTAGCAGAACCAGTGAAGAAAGCTAATATATATTATTCAACATTTTAAAAGCATCCATTTCCCCCCCCACACTCCCTGCCATCTCTCTTGCCCTCCCTCTCTTCCTCCCTCCCTCCACTTCCTGCTTACACTGGAGACAGAGTAAGAAAGCACAGTGCAAGGCTTTTTTTTTTTCCTTGAGAGTTTTACTGATTTAATAAAGACAATCGAAACTGCTAAGAATAGAAACATGTGTGTTCAGTCATGACAATTGCAAAAGATGGGAAAAATTCTTGTCACGTTAACAGTCTATCCAAGATTTAGTTTTAGCTTTAATGCTAGCTAACTTTAATACTTTGGTCAAATACCCTCATCTCTTTGAGCCCCAGTGAAGAGGTTTAACTCTATGTTTCTCCAAGGCGAGGCCATTGGCATACAAGATGACAGTTTTTCATGGGTGAGCGTGTCTTACAACTTTCTAGATGTTTGTAGCTGGCCTGCATGTACTAAATGCCAGTAGTAACCTTTTTCATCATTTATGACAACTGGAAAATGCCTTCCACAATTCCGAACAAGTTGAGCAACACTATATATGATTATGAAGAACTAAGGTTAGTTGGTCCAGGTTTTTTATGTGTGATTCCATGAGAGTTCTAACTATGTCTGATAAAGGTGGATTATTTTAACTTAAAAAATACCCATAATGATACAAAACAATGATAATCCATATCCATGGAGTAATTACCATGGATGCTATGCTAAGAATATGGATTATCTCATTCAATCTAATAACAAGCCTGGAAAGTAGATCTTATTAATATTTCTATTTTATCACTAAAGATTAGAAAGATGAAATTCTCAAGGTGACACAACCAGTAAATACTATGATGGGAATGAGGAAGAGATTAAAGTGGCAAGGGGAGGAGTAAAGGGAAGTAATATTTAGTGGATATTAAATGTTGTGCTATGACAATTTACTTTCTTTGTCTCTCTAGATCTCATACTAACTCTGAGATATGCATATTTTATTACTGCTGTTTCACAGCTGGGCAAGGCAGGGATCAAAATGATTAAGAATTTGACTATGTGAGTCCATTTCCATGTTTGCTTTTGTGTTCTATCATGCATTATTATCCACTAGTAATCAAAGTCTTCTGTGAGGCTATTTTACAAAGAATTACACATATAGAACCAGAAGTACAGATTTAGCCACTTCATTCTTGATTCTGTGAACAAAAAATGTTGAAAATAATTGAAGTTATTAATTATTGAGCTGTATATTGTTCTATTGGTGCTCTATATTGTTCTATTGTGCTAATCCATTCAGCGCACATTGTATCATCTATTTCTATCACTGCCCGTAATTCCAAGCTTTCCCCTTGTACGGTTCTACCACTCCCCACATCTGAGCAGTTTGCTACTTCTACTTCTCAAGTATCTAGAGAATTAAAAGGGGTGAACAAGTTAGTTGTATCCCCTTTAAAGTTTCGACCTGACTGATGTAAATAAAGGGTGATGCTCTAGGTGTAAGAGAGGATGAAAATCATTCTTGTTGCTTTATTTGTATGAGGATGCTCTTGATGCTGATAATAAAAACTTTGAGACCATCCGGCTTATGGATTACTGAGGAGATGACTCAAGATAACTGATCAGAGAGTGTGTGATTCACAGCTAAATCACCACGAGGCACCCACTGGGCAGAAGGCAGGATGTGATAAGACTATTTTAAATGTTAAGTACTGGGAGCACATTCTGTTTCCAGACTTGGAGAATGTCCAGCTGAAATTCACTCCTACTTGGAGCCCGTTGGAAAACTGCTACTACAGCAGCTCTGTTTATTATGGAAGCAGAATCTGCATTTGTTCACTGTCACCCAGACCCAAAAGTTGGAGCTCTCCCCAATAGGTTACTCTAAAATCTTTGCCACATCCCTCCATGGATGGGAGAAACTCAGGATGATGTACCAAATGGCCATTCTCCATCTGGGATACTGAGGGCAACGTTGGGAACTAATATAATAGGGAGTTGGATGCTGGAGCTAGAACAAACTTTCAAGAGTGTTATTCAGATAATTATGCTGTGTTCCAAAGAAGTTAGGTCACTTATCAAATTTATAAAATTTATTAACAGCAGCACCTGTAACTTCAAGGGCTTGAGCTTACAGACAATATTGTTCAAATTTTATTGTGCATGGTATAAAATCAGAAAATTATTCTTGGGTGGATATTTGTTCTAATAGTTAAGATGCTGGTTTGGGAGGCCTGTATCCTATATTGAAGTACCTCGGTTACCCATCTAGTTGTTTTGGATTTCAACTTTCTGGTGATGCACATCACAGGAGGCAGCTCAAGTAGTTGGGCCTGTACCACATTTGCGGAAAACCTATACTGAGATGCTGGCTCCCCAGCTTTGGTTACCCTGGCCCTGAGCATTATGGGCATTTCAAGAGTGAATCAATGGATGGAAATTCTGTTTTGTGTGTGTGTGTGTGCATGCATGTGTGTTTCTGTAAATAAATAAAAATTTTAAAATATTGCACTGGTCAAGATGATAAGAAATGGCCGGAGCTGTGGCTTAACAGGCTTAATCCTCCGCCTTGCGGTGCTGGCACACCAGGTTCTAGTCCCGGTTGGGGCGCCGGATTCTATCCCGGTTGCCCCTCTTCCAGGCCAGCTCTCTGCTATGGCCCGGGAGTGCAGTGCAGAATGGCCCAAGTCCTTGGGCCCTGCACCTGCATGGAAGACCAGGAAAAGCACCTGGCTCCTGGCTTCGGATCAGCACGATGCGCTGGCTGCAGCGGCCATTGGAGGGTGAACCAACGGCAAAAAGGAAGACCTTTCTCTCTGTCTCTCTCTCACTATCGACTCTGCCTGTCAAAAAAAAAGTGTTTAAAAAAATAAAATAAAGATGATAAGAAAAATTGTATCCAAGAGCAGTAAAATAGGGATATTTTGATAGAGTAGACAGAATGGGCTAAATTCCTAATACAAGAAGGATCAGTAAAGATTTATGCCAAAGAAAGTATCAGTGGAAATAAAATTACTAACAGGAAGAGTAACAGGAGTTATTCTTCCTAAACTAATGTAACAGTTTCTTGCTAAGATCAGGCCAAAAACATACACAGTAACTTAATCAGATATCAAGAGTGGAGAGATTTTTCTAACCTAGCTTAGCAATATTCCTAAAGTTTCTATTTATTTAAAAGGCACAGTTATGGGAGTGGGGAGAGAGAGAGAGAGAGAGAGAGAGAGAGAGAGAGAGAATATCGTCTATCCACTGATTCACTCCCCAAATGGTCCCAACAGCTAGGGCAGGGCCACATTGAAGCCAGGAGCTTCTTCTGGGTTTCTCAAATGGGTGCAGGGGCCCAGGGACTTGGGCCATCTTCTGCTGCTTTCCCAGGTATGTTAGGATAAGGAAGCTGGATCAGAAGTGGAGCAGCTGAGATTCAAACAGGTACCCATGTGAGAGATACAGGCATCACAGGCAGTAGCTTTACCCACTGCCTCACAACACCAGCCCCAACAGGACTCTTGCTGCAGCTGGGCCAGATAGGTCAATGACAACATATGTAATGTAAGGTGCAGCCGAAAGATCCTGCCTACAGTTTGCTCAAGGGGAGAGTCTGTCCATAGGAATCAGCTCCGGATTGTGTGAGAGCACAGACTACGATTCAGCAGGTGTGGGGCTTGGCCTGAGAGTGCATCTGAAAGAAGACCCCGGGGCTGCTGCTGCTGCTGGTCTTACGACCACATATTGAACAGAGGGCTGTAGAACACAGTGCCACAACTTACCTCTGGATATGTAGTCCTCTACAAAAAAGGACATGATTTCTGTCACCTACATTTTTGGTGGGGAGGCAACATGTCAGCAAACTCCATTCTTAGCTTCTTTCTCTCTTTTCTTACATTGTATTCAGCAGAAGCTAGGTCTACAGAAAGTCAATAAGGCATCCTGGTTTGATCCTGTAGGCAGGATCTTTCAACTGTACCTTTGCCTAGGACTGAAATGGAGACTGCTAGCAGATGAAGAGGTTTTTCAATGTGGTTTCTGGGTAATTTATGCTGTCAGTACATTATCCAAGTCAGTATATGAAAGGATGTTTAAGTGGCTGGTGGCACGTGTCAACAGAGGCCTGGATGCCAAGTTGTCAAGGCGGTTCTTCACTGGCCTCCTTGACATCACCGGTTTTGAAATCCTTGATTTATCTAGTAAGAATGAAGTCAGTACATACATACAAGAGTTACAAATTATGACTTGAACATGAGAAAATATGGTCAAAGCATGATGAGAATCATCCTGTGTAAGCCTAAGGACTACTTTGGTAAGCGGAATACACAGCAGACTCAGAATGGCGGATGTCCTAAACAGCACTCTGGCCTCAGAATCAGCCCTCAAGGCATTCAGATCTGGCTGAAAAGCCCATGAGAGTATTTCAGGCATGGAAAGCCAAGACACTCTGGCAAAAAAAAAAAAAAAAAAAAAAAAAAAAAAAACCTAAATGAAAGAACTCTGCGAGTGAGATCCCAGTGGAAAGAATGGGCCATCAAAGAGGGAGGTACCTTTCTCTGAAGGGAGGAGAGAACTTCCACTTTGACTATGACCTTGTCCAAATATGATCAGAGTCGGCGAATTCAAAAGGCTTCCATAGCCTTGGCAACTCATGACAAGAGCCTAGGGTGATTACTGACTTCATAAACAAGAGTGTCAATTTGTTAAGTCAACAACAGGAGTCACTGTGCACTTACTCCTCATGTAGGATCTCTGTCCTTAATGTGCTGTACATTGTGATTTGATGCTATAACTAGTACTCAAAAAGTATTTTTCACTTTGTGTTCCTATGTGGGTGCAAACTATTGAAATCTTTACTTTATATATACTAAACTGATCTTCTGTATATGAAGAGAATTGAAAATGAATCTTGATGTGAATGAAAGGGGAGAGGGAGCGGGAAAGGGGAGGGTTGCGGGTGGGAGGGAAGTATGGGGGTGGAAAAAGCCATTGTAATCCATAAGCTGTACTTTGGAAATTTATATTCATTAAATAAAAGTTAAAAAAGAAAATAATTAATATTGATAACCATTATAATTAATAATATTAAGGGTTATTAATTTCATAATTCAGCTTTAAATTTAGATATAGAAAGATAAATATTTTATAATTTTAGATTGTAATACCATTTGTTGTTGTTTTGTTGTGATATGGGTATCTCTGAAGGAGGCGAGCATTGAATTGAGCATTTGTTACTTGTTGAATCTATTTGCCATCATATGGTAGTACATATGGTTTTCTCTTTACTGTGCATTCTTGCAAGTGAGCATAAATTTATTTTTATATTTTCTCTCTACTTATTCATATCTTTGAATTATGATAGCCTTGAGCAACTTTGCATTGATTTTACCAACAAAAAATTCCAACAATTCTTCAATCATCCCATGTTAATTCTGGAGCAAGTGGAATATAGAAAAAAATGCTTTATTTTGTCTTTTGTCCTTGGCTTGGATTAATAATCATTCACAGATTGCAGGGACAAGGTATGCATGATTTTCTCCTTGTCTGTTTTAATGGAAGGAGAATTGTCCCTGTTCTCCATGTCCATCCATGACAGGAAACAGGCTCTGTTAGCAGTGGAAAATGGGGCAGGAAATTTCTGTACATTTTCTCTTAATGAAATTGGTGTGCAGCACCTGTGGCATCCTATCTCATGTCAGTTACCATTCTCCATCATCGCTGACACAGGCTGTCTCTGCACATTTGCTTCTTCCACGTGGCCTGCACTGTTAATGTGGCAGGAGACTTGTGGAGACTGAAAATGGTCATGGGCTCCACTGAAAAGCACGTACTGAAAATACGAGCACTGTCAGGCCTGGTTGATTAACATAAGGTGAATGAGTAGACCCAGGGCAGCTCAGTGAAATTTAGCAAATTAGCATGCAAACAAACACTGCCATAAATCCTCAAGGCCATTGCCTTGCAGGATGTAGTTTGTTCATTTAATTGGACAAGTACCAGTTAGTTAAAGTAATTTATGACAATACTTCATGGCTTATTAGTAAATTAGCTGCAGTGTAGGGTTACTGAATTCAATGATATCCTCCTGCCCTGACATATTTTTGTTAGCTCTGTGGGAGATTAATGGAATTTGCTGAGGGGATTCTGTATGGTCTTTTCTGTGGCTTTGTCTATAAGAGCAAGCATGGCAGCAGGTAAGTAGATATGTACCGTTGGTGTCTTGATGTACTACGGACTGCAGTGAAGAGACAGGTGTAGGCAGAGCAAAGTCTTTAATGTTCTCAAAGCTTGCTAACCATGCTATTGCTTTTGATTCTCTACCACTTTGTCAGGAAAGAGCTGAGGTAGCTGACATCTTATTATTGTTTTTAGGGCTCAATATTATCAATCAATATGCTAGCAATTTTACTTGTTAAGCTTTAGGTAAAACTAAATATTTCTTGAAAATAGCTACTATTCCTAAAAGGGATGGACATCACATTGATTTTGTTTATTTTATGGGCAGTGAACTTCCTAGTGACAGAGTAGGCTGGTAAAAAAATATAATGAATCAACCATGAGCTGATTAATAACAATAAGGAAAGTATAATTCGTTAAAATTTAAAAAAATGTTTATTAGAGAGGCAGTTGGGGGCAGGAAGACACACACACACACACACACACACAGAAAGAGAGAGAGAGAGAGAAAGCGTGCGCGTGAGAGAGCTAGCCCATCTACTGGCTCATTCCCTAAATGCCCTCAATGGCTGGGACTGGGTTGGAGACAAGCTGAGAGTCAGGAACTTCCTTGTGGATAACAAGAACCCAAATACTTGAGCCATCGCTGCTGTCTGTGGGAGTATGCCTTAGCAGGAAGCTGGAGCCAGGAATCCATCCTAGGCACTCCAATGTGACACATGGGTGTCTAACCAATTTCTCAACTATTAGGCTATATGTTCATCCCTGGTAAATATTTTATGGCATTATCAAAGCTATGTTTTCCTGATTGTAAATGAGACAAAAAAAAAAAAAAAAAAAGAACTGAAGATCTCAGAGGAACAGATTTAGCTTCTGCAATTGTCACCTGCTGTTATCAGCTAACTGTGACCATGACAAGATGCTGTTTTCAGGCAAGGAGGTGGAACACGCACATTGTCCAGATCCCGATAGGTCTGTGACTGTTACAGGTCTTTAGTTGATATAAATTCTGTTGCCTCATTTTTGCCAGTCTCAGTTATTCCACATAACTCACTAGCAATATGGGAGTGATTTCCTGTTGGATTTTCTGCTGGTATGATAAAATGAGAACAAAAAAATACTGACCAGATGATGAAAGGAAAAGATAATACTATAGTTTCCTCTGAATGATTTCAAAGAAATTCAGGTCAGGCAAATGACGAATATGAAAACCTTTCTTGAAAAGATTCTATAGTTTGGAAAGTCCATTATGTTGTTTCAGACTCTCTGAAGAAAATTTGTAGCAAATATTAGTGGTCAAATGTGCTCCTTGAAATAAAATACATCATGGGACTTTTTAAACATTCAAATAAAAGAAAATATATCAATATGTACAAAATGTATTACACTATGAATTTCTGTATATATAGAAGGTTTTAACATATAAAAGTTATATACTTTAATGTTTATAAAAAGCTATTAATCAAACTGAAATAAAATGTATTTTAACACCAATTTAGATTATTAATTTGATTTCCAAGCTAGTAGTGACTTTTTTCCATAAAGATGCTATAATCTATTATAGGAATAAGTCACACTTTTTTATTTCCTGAATTATTCTCATTTGTTTGCAACCTGGCCAACGATGATTATGATTTCAAGTATTAATATATTGTTAATTTTTATGCTATTCATAAGACATGGATAAAGAGACTATCCCTATTATTTTGTGTTAAATACATCTAAAATTATACATTTAAAAACTTATTACTCCTTCAGTATAAGTATGTTGGAAGGCTAGGTCTTTCTTCCAATAAAGTAGTTTTTTTGGAAAGTCACTCATAGGATTGAGATTAAGATAAGTTTTTAGAATTTTGCATGCTTCAAAAGATAATTCACTTCTATTATTATCTTATTACTTGTTTCTGAGTTCAAATTATTACCATCTTTCATGATTTATGTGCCTTATTCTGTCCGAATCACTTTTGATTATTTCTGTATAGTAACATACCTTCTGACTGCAGTCTATATTTTTAATATAAAATGAGTCACATTAATGTCTAGTTCTATCACATGTGCATGTGAATATTTACTGTGCTCTTTTATTTAGCAACTTATTTTTTACTGGACTATTGAGCAAAGCAAAGCAGCCTAGGTTCGATAACTAAAACCTGTATATCTCACAATTTACCTGTCAATTAACTACCTAGCAAAAATTTGCTTAGAGCTCACACTTCTTTCACCTGCAGAGCTACTGTGCTATGAGACATGCAAATCCCAAAAGGCATAATAATGGCACTAAAGGAACTTATGGCATAATTGGAAAGATGTCTTAAAATGTGATATTTATTATCTCATTAAATAAATAAATCTGTTTAGCAACTACTTGTTTTTATTGCTTCCTCTACCCTATTAATAAGGGAGAGATTTCTGCCTAAAGAATATGAGACTAAGTGAACATAGAATTCATCACCAGATAGATGAGATCTGTATCTTATTAATCCTATATGCTCACAGCCCAGGGGTAGTAGACACCTCATACAATGCAAAGCCACATGGCAGAGGCTGTGAGAGGCAGTCTTTACAGTCATAGGGAGAGGTGAAGCTAGGTTTCCTCAGGCAGGTCTCATAGGCAAGGAACTGAAGCTTACTACTCAAGGATAATCAGTCACCATGCCTAGTTACCATGCCTGGTCCCTAGTCCCTATCATAAGGAAGATTGTTTGGCTAGAGGATACATCTCATGGAAGCACAATGGGAGAGGAACTTGTTTTTAGACTTTTGGAGTTCCCTCCAGGTTTCCCTTGATGACAAGGGCTTATAATCTTGGGCCTGAATTATACCATACCATATGTAAGCCTTTGGACGAAATGCTGGAGAAAACATAATAATTTATTGTGAACAGCACTTACCTTTAGGAAGTGTACATTTAAATAAAGAAAGAATTTGTAAATTTAATGAATTTACGTAAAAGTGCATTTTAAGAATTATTATACATAGAAGGCAGAGCAAGATAGTGGTTGAGTAAAATGTGCCAATGTTCATCCTTTCACAGGCACACCAATTCAAACAGCTATTTATGTACCAAATCACCTTTTCAACAGCTAAGGAAGTCAGGTGAGAGAACACAGTGGTTGTATTTAGCATATAAGAAAAGGTGCATTGAGAAAAGTAGGGAATTTGGAATTGTATTGTTCTTCCTCTCCCAACTCCAAGTAGTGCAGCATGGATACAGATGCTCCCCTCCCACTTGGGAGGGGGAGAGTTAATTAAGTATGGACCTTATATTTCAAACACAGTACAAGGATGGCCACTATAAAACTCAGTGACAGATAAGGCACAGTGGCCTCTGCCCCCAGACCAAAATATGCATACTGAGCCATTGAAGTCCCCTTAGTCAAGAAGCCAATGGACTTCAGATACCATACCTCTCCAGCTACCAGCAGACATTGGAGCAAGTCCTATAACATTGGACTATGGCTACTGCAGATTAGGTTTATAGAACTTTGCTCTGAAAATTAACACTAGATCTGCTGGAATGAGACCCAGCATCAGATAAAGCCCAGAGTGATCCATCCTTAGGCCTATACTTGTAGACTCATTCTCTAGCAGCTCATTTTGAACAATACACCAATGGCAGGTTTAGTATAAACCTAGGATGGGGTACCTTTTGGTGCTGAAACAGTAATAACACACCAACAGACTTGAGGCAGACCTTGATTTAGGTCGCCATCTAGCGGTAAAATCTCAGAAATGTCCACAGGCTCAGATTAAATAGATGCTGGGGACGTGGGACTTTATTTTGCCAAGGGCCATTTGGATATTTATAACATTACTTGAGGACCATAAAAAATTATCAAGACCAGTGGAACCAAATAGATACTCCAAGAATCAATCCATGCATCTACAACCAACTGATCTTTGACAAAGAAGCTAAAATCCATCTCTGGAGAAAGGACAGTCTCTTCAACAATGGCGATGGGAAAATTGGATCTCTGCATGCAGATGTGTAAAACAAGGCCCCTACCTCACACCTTGCACAAAAATCCACTCAAAATGGATTAGATACCTAAACCTATGACGTGATACCATCAAATTACTAAAGAACATTGGGGATACTCTAGAAGGTATTGGCATAGGCAAAGCCTTCTTGGGAAAGACCCCAGAAGCACAGGCAATAAAAGAAAAACAGGCAAAAGGGATTACATCCAGCTGAGAGGCTTCTGCATTGCAAAGGAAACACAGCAAAGTGAAGAGGCAACTGACAGAATGAAAATATTTGCAAACTAGGAAACTGATCAAGGATTTCTATCCAGAATCTATAAAGAGCTCAAGAAACTCAACAACAACAAGATTAACAATCTAGTTAAGAAATGGGCAAAGAACTTTAGCTTGCATTTTTCAAAAGAGGAAAGTCAAATGGCCAACAGACTTAGGAAAAACTGTGCAGAATCACTAGCCACTAGGAAAATGCAAATCAAAACCACAATGAGGTTTTACCTCACCCCAGTTAGAATGATTCTCATGCAGAAATCAACAAACAGTAAGTGCTGGTGAGGATGTGGGGAAAAAGGAATCCTAATCCACTGTTGGTGGAAATGTAAACTGGTACAGCCATCATGGAAGACATGGAGATATCTCAGAAATTTGAATAAAGACCTACCATATGACCCAGCCAACCCACTCCTGGGAATTTACCCAAATTAAATGAAATAAGCACATGAAATAATTATCTGTACCACCGTGTTTATTGAAGCTCAATTCACAATAGCTAAGATGTGGAATCAACCCAGATATCCACCAACTGAAGACTGGATAAAGAAATTATGATATGTATACTTATATATCATAGTAAACAGCCTGAAAAAAAAAAACCACAAATACCACATGCTTCCCCTGATCTGTGGTAACTAATAGAGTACCAAAAATATAATATATAGCAGTGAAATTGAGATTTTGAGATTCAATTATTGCTCACAGCCCTTGTCTCTAGTGTTGAAGAAAAATGTTTTTTTCTTCTATTTGTTGTTACTTAGTGTAGGGTTAATCTTATGAGTATAAAGTAAACTGAAAGTAGATCATTGTAAAAAATTGAGAGGGAATAAGAGAGGAAGGAGGAGGAAGGGTAGGAGTGTGGGTGGGAGGGAGAGTTTGGTGGGAAATATCACTATGTTCCTAAATCTTTATATATGAGTTACATGAAATTCATTTACCTTAAATAAGAAAAAATTAACACGGAAAAAAAAGAAAGAGAGGCAACTCTTTGGAACTCATTCAGAGGCAAGCCTATTCTTTGGCTCTGTCTCAGAGGTGAAAGATAACCCAGCTTTACAAGCTATGCATATTTTGCTTTCACAGGATCTGTAAAATTGTTGATGTTTTCAAATAAATGAATTATTTAATAGATGAAAAAAATAGCAACTTAAAAATGAGCCAGCTATAGATTTATTGAAATTTCAATTCTCGCCTGCAGTTACCTTTACAGGGCCAGACCAAATGATTTTGTGGGCAGGTCAGGTGTTCATATCCCTGGGGGTTTCTGGGATGCACACACAAAGTCAGATTATGAAGACTAGGAAAAAATTCGTAATCCTTTGGGGTACTGATATCATATGTGGCAACCATTCAAAACACTTAGGAAATCATAATCTTACTTTGTGAACAAAGTGAGGTATCAGAAACTGATATGCAGAGTTTTGGATGGGAAAATTTGAAATAGCTATTTTATAAAAACTCAGCAAGATTCAGAAAAATGATATATTTCTCTAAGAAATTTAGCAAAGATATGGAAGTAATTTTTAAAATTCAAGCAGAAATTTTTGAGATAAAAATACATTAAAAAAGATTAAAAAAAAAAAGAAGAATAAGTCGTCTTCTATCCTGCAAAGAGTGGAACGGACCAAACAAAAGAAGGAAATGATGAGCTCAAAGACAGATTATTTTAAAATTCACAATCATAGCAGAAAAATAGAAAGAAAAAAAAAGAAATGGAGAAAGTTTAAGGGACTTGCAGGAAAGCATTAAGAGGGTGAATATTTGAGTAGTCAGAGTTTAGGAGAAACTTGAGAGACCAAGGGGTTAGAAAGTGTATTCAAAGATACAATAATAGAAAACTTTCCTAACCTAAAGAAAAATACAACTATCCATACAGAGGAAAGTCAGAGTTCACCTGTCATATTCAAGCCAAACACTTCTACTCCAAGACATATTAAAATCAATGTCTCCCAGGTTAAAGATAAGAGGATTCTCAAAGCTGCACAAGAAAAGAAACAAAAGGTCATCCCAATTTTCCTGACTACAGACTTCCCAACAGAAAATCCTATAGACCAAGAGATAGTTGAATGATACTTTCACCATAATCAAGGAAAAAATATTCTAATCAGGAATACTATACCCCGCAAAGCTATCCTTCAGCTATGAAGGCGAGATAAGAACATTCCCATACTAACAAAAACTGAGAGATTTGTCATACCTATACCTTTCCTACAAGATATTCTAAGAGGAGTTACGCAAGTTAAAAGGGAGATGGTAACAAGTAAAAAGAAAATATCAAATGGTAGAATAATCGCTGAGTAGAAAACCTAGAGTAAATCTACAGAAAAGAACTTCTTTTCCATAAATTCTGCTGACAAAATTTGATGTCTACAGGCCAAAGAATAAAATTTGATCCCCTGTCTGTCACCATATTAAAAACATCAACACAAAATTAATGAAGGTATAAATGTAGTTCCTGAAGCTATAAATCTATCAAAAGAAAGCAAAGGAGAATGAATCAGGCTATTTCATTGGACAAGGATTGTTATACTTAAGGCTGCAAAAGCACAGGAAACAAACAAAAATAAATACATGAAATTTCATCAAGCTAAAAAGGTTTTGCAAAGAAAAGGAAACAATCAACAGATTGAAGAGACCACCTCAACAGATTGAAGAGACCACCTACAGAAATAGAGAAAATAGTTGAAAATTATTTATCTCCTTTTTTTTTTTTTTTTGACAGGCAGAGTGGATAGTGAGAGAGACAGAGAGAAAGGTTTTCCTTTGCTGTTGGTTCACCCTCCAATGGCCGCTGTGGCCGGCGCGCTGCGCCAATCCGAAGGCAGGAGCCAGGTGGTTCTCCTGGTCTCCCATGGGGTGCAGGGCCCAAGGACTTGGGCCATCCTCCACTGCACTTCCGGGCCATAGCAGAGAGCTGGCCTGGAAGAGGGGCAACCAGGACAGAATCCGGTGCCCTGACCGGAACTAGAACCCGGTGTGCCAGCGCCGCAGGCGGAGGATTAGCCTATTGAGCCGCGGATGTCCTAAACAGCACTCTGGCCTCAGAATCAGCCTTCAAGTCATTCAGATCTGGCTGAAAAGCCCATGAGAGTATTTCAGGCATGGAAAGCCAAGACACTCTGGCAAAAAAAGTAATAATAACCTAAATGAAAGATCTCTGTGAGTGAGATCCCAGTGGAAAAAATGGGCCATCAAAGAAGGAGGTACCTTTCTCTGAAGAGAGGAGAGAACTTCCACTTTGACTATGACCTTGTCTAAATATGATAAGAGTCAGTGAACTCAAAAGGTTTCCATAGCTTTGGCAACTTATGACAAGAGCCTAGGGTAATTACTGCCTTCATAAACAAGAGTGTCAGTTTGTTAATTCAACAACAGGAGTCACTGTGCACTTACTCCTCATGTAGGATCTCTGTCCTTAATGTGCTGTTCATTGTGATTTAATGCTATAACTAGTACTCAAAAAGTATTTTTCACTTTGTGTTTCTGTGTGGGTGCAAACTGTTGAAATCTTTACTTAATATATACTAAACTGATCTTCTGTATATGAAGAGAATTGAAAATGAATCTTGATGTGAATGGAAGGGGAGAGGGAGCGGGAAAGGGGAGGGTTGTGGGTGGAAGGGAAGTTATGTGGGGGGAGAAAGCCATTGTAATCCATAAGCTGTACTTTGGAAATTTATATGCATTAAATAAAAGTTAAAAAAAAAGAAAATCATTTTTCTGACAAATGTTTAATAACTATAATATATCAGGAGCTCAATAAACAGGAGCAAATAATCCAATTTTAAAATGTGCTACCAATCAGCATAGATATTTTTCAAAGTTATACAAAAGAACAACAGGTGTGTGAAAAACAAAGCTCGACATCACTAAACAAATCAGAGCCATAGTGATACAGTCCTTTACTCCAGTTACAATGGCTGTTATACAGAAATGAAGAATAAGAGGGTGGATATGTGGAAAATGGGGAATTCTGCACTATTGATAGGAATGGAAATTACTGTGATCATTGTGAAAAGCAATATGAAATTGCCTCAACAATTTCAAATAGAACTACCATATAATTCAGCAATCCCACTATTGGATTTTTATCCAAAAGCAGTGAAATCAATTTGTCAAAGAGAAATCTGCACTCCCATGTTTATTGCAGCACTACTCAAAATAGCCGGGAAATGGAAGTAGCCTGTGTTAAAAACAGTGTCAAACACACACACACATACACAAGAATACTATTTGGCCACAAAAAGAGTAAAACCCTGTCATATGCAGCAATGCAAGCATTATATTAAATGATGCTTCTATTATAAATTGTATGTAATGTAATTATTAACCAGGAAAAAAAGTAAGTACTCCATGATCTCGTTTTATTTGTGAATCTGAAAATATTGATCTCATAAAAGTTAAGAGTACTATGATGTTTCCCAAAGCCCAGGAAAGTAGAGGGGGAAGATTAATGGGCACTAAATTACAGTTAAATATGAGAAAGTCTTGTGCTCTATTGCAGAATAGTGTAACTATAGATAACAATGATCTAGTATGTGTATTTTTAAATTTTTTTCAAGCTTTTAGTTTTGAACAGATTCAATATAGTTCATAGATGCAATTCTAACATAATTATACTCTCTTCTTATCTCTTCCTCTCTTCCTCCCCTTCTCTCCCTCCTATCTTCACTCCGACTCCCTTTCTTTCTTTCTCTTTTAGTTTTGAGATAACATATATTAAATTTGTATTACAGTAGAAAGGCTTAATGCCTCACCGCATAAGTTTAACAAGTAAAATATAAACTATTGATTAGTGAGAATATAGGTAATGGCTATAAATAATAATTGAATGGAAAAATGCATATTCACCCATATGCAGTCAATTTTACAGTAATCACAGGTAATTAAAAATAATATAGTATTCTTAAACATTGGTTTAACAAAAGTATAAAAGTTTTACAAAACTATATTTGTAGCAATACTATGCTCACCGGCATTTCTGTCTTTTGTTTTTGATGTTTTATTTTTCTGTTTTGTTTTAAATTTTATGTCCCACATATAAGGGAAATCATGTGGTATTGTCTTTCTGTGTCTGGCTTATTTCACACAAACTGTAAGATCCCTGGTAAAAGTAAATATTAAAATATTATAGTAAAGGGTTAGAAAGTTTAGCTGCTGACAGTAGACATCCCTTAAAATAACTGTGTTTCCACCTGCCTGCAGAATAACCTTGGGAAACTGCTCTGTGTAACTGTCTCACGCGATAACACTTGCAGAAGTCCGGAAAAGAGTTGCAATAAGGTTCTGTGACCATTGTATAAACTTACCCCTTCCCTCGCTAAAATCACAACAAGAGTTTGCCCTTCAAAATAGCCAATCACCAAACGCCCTGCATACATATGTTAATCAGGTGGCTATTGTCTTTAAAAACTGCTGTAACCCCTGCTCAGTGCTCTCTCGCTCTCTCGACTGCCTGTGGTGCTGGGGAGCCCGTTTGCACAAACGTTTTAATAAATATCCTCTTGCTTTTGCATCTACTGGGCTGGAGTTTTGGGTCTTTGGGCAACCACCCGAGCATGTTGGATTCCCAGATTTGGGGTCCTTCAAAACATTATGTCCTCTAGTTGCACCCATCTTGATGCAAATGGTAGAATTTCATTCTTTTTATAGTTGAATAATATTCCATCATGTATATATGCCACATTATCTTTATCCATTCATCTGATGATGCTTAACTTGTTGATTCCAAATTTTAGCTATTGTAAACAGTGTTTCTATAGACATGGTGGTGCTGATATCTGGTTGATGTCTCTTGGATAAATACCCAGTAGTGGGATTGCTGGATTATATGGCAAGTCTATTTCTAGGTGTTTTTTTTTTTTTAAATCTCCATATTGTTTTCCACAGAGGCTGCACTCCTTCAGATTCCCACCAACAGTGTTTAAGATTTCCCCATTTGACCGGCGCCGCGGCTCACTAGGCTAATCCTCAGCCTAGCAGCGCCGGCACACCGGGTTCTAGTCCCAGTCGGGGCGCCGGATTCTGTCCCAGTTGCCCCTCTTCCAGGCCAGCTCTCTGCTGTGGCCAGGGAGTGCAGTGGAGGATGGCCCAAGTGCTTGGGCCCTGCACCCCATGGGAGACCAGGAGAAGCACCTGGCTCCTGCCATCGGATCAGCGCGGTGCGCTGGCTGCAGCACGCCAACCGCGGCGGCCGTTGGAGGGTGAACCAACGGCAAAGGAAGACCTTTCTCTCTGTCTCTCTCTCTCTCACTGTCCACTCTGCCTGTCAAAAAATTAAAAAAAAAAAAAAGATTTCCCTTTCTCCACATCCTTACCAGCATTTGTTACTCTGTGTCTTTTGGATTTTAGCCACTCTGTCAAGTGTGAGGTGATATCTCATTGTGGTTCTGAATTGCATTTCCTTAATGGCTAGTGATATTAAGCATTTTTTTTTCATATATTTGTTGTCTATTTTTATCTCTTCTTTTGAGAACTGTCTGTTGAGGTCCTTTGCCAATTTCTTCACTAGATTGGTTGCCATTTTATTGTTGAGTTTTTAAGTTGCTGATATACTCTGTATGTTAATCCTTCTTGGATAAATAGTTCACAAATACTTTCCCCATGATGTTGATGTCTCTTAACTCTATTGATCATTTCCTTTGCTGTGCAGAAGCTTCTGTGTTTAATATAATTCAATTTGTTTGGTTTTGCTTTTGTTATATTATTCAAGAAGTTATCCCCTACAACAATGTCTTGAAGTGTTTCCCATATAATTTTCTTCCATCAACTTCATGGTCTCATGTCTTAAATTTAGGTTGTTAGTCCACCTTGAGTTTATTTTTGTGTATGGTGAAAGATATGTATCTAATTTCCTTCTTTTACATATATGTACCCAATTTTGCAAGCGCCACTTGTTGAAGAACACTCCACAGTGTGGTCTGAGCACTTTTGTCTCATGGATTAATTTCTGTGCTCTCTGTTTTGTTCCGTTGATCTATATGTCACTTTTTACACCACCATTATGCTGTTTTAATTACTACAGCTTTGTAGTATGCTTTGAAGTCAGCTACACCAATGCCTACAGTTTGATTTTTCTTGCTCAGAATCACCATGGCTATTCTGGGTGTTCTCTGGTTCCATACGAATTTTAGTGTTTTTTTAAAACTCTATAAGAATGTTGTTGGTATTTTAATAGTGATTGCCTTGAATCTCTAGGTTGTTTTTGGTAGTATAGGCATTTTAACGATATTGATTCTTCGAATCCATGAGCAAACAATATCTTGCCATTTTTTTATCTGTCCTTGTAGACATATTTCATCCATGTTTGATGATTTTCATTGTAGAGATCTTTCACCTCTTTGGTTAAATTTATTCCTAAATATTTGATTTTTTTGGTGGCTATTGTGAATGGGATTTTTTTCATGATTTTTTTTTCAGTGAGTTTATCACTAGTGTATAAAACACTATTTTTGTGTATGGTTATTTTGATACTTTCAACTTTCCTAAATTGGTTTATCAATTCTAATAGCTTTTTTTTTGTAAAACGTTTAGATTTTTCCATGTACAGCATCCTGTCATCTGCGAACAGGGATAATTTGACTCCCTCTTTTCCAATTCTGATGCCCTTTAGTTCTTTCTCCTCCCTAGTTACTCTTGCTAAAACTTACAGTACCGTATTGGATAAGAGTGGTGAAAGTGGACATCCTTGTGCTGTTCCTGATCTGAGGAGAAATGATTTCAGTTTTTCCCTATTTGGTGTCCGATATTAGCTGTTGGTTTGTGGTGTCTGGCCTTCATAATCTTGAGGAATGTTCCTTTTATACATAGTTTGTGGAAGATTTTTATGATGAAGAGTGCTGAATCTTATCAAATGGTTTCTCTGCAACTACTGGGATGACAATATGATTTTTGCTCTTTATTCCATTGATGTGATTTATGGCTTTTATTGATTTGCAAATGTTGAACCAACCTTGCATTTCTAGAATAAATCCCACTTGATCATGATGTATGAATTTGTGATGTGGTTTTAGATTCAGTTTGCTAGTATTTTGTTGAGAATCTTTGCATCTATGTTCATTAAGTTTATAGCTCTGTTTTTTTCTTTTCATTCTGTGTCTTTGTTTGGTTTTGGCATCAAAGTGATGCTGTCTTTATAAAAAGAGTTTGGCATCCTGTTGTGTTTTCATTTTCATTTATTTCAGGGAAGTTTTTGGTTTCCTTTTTAATTTCTTCAATGACCCATTGATCATTCAGTAGCATATTGTTTAATTTCCAAATATTTATGAGTTTTGTGTTTTTCTTCGTTTTGTTTATTTCTATTTTATTCCTTTATTGTCTGAGATTACATGGTATGATTTCAATGTTTTTAAATTTATTGAGACTTGATTTGTGACCTAACATGTTGTCTATCCTAGATCATATTCCATGTGCTGATGAAAATATGTGTTCTGTAGTCATTGGATAAAATGTCCTATAAATATCTGTTAGGTCCATTTGCTTGATAGTATTTCAACTCCAATGTATCTTTATTGATTTTCTGTCTGGGTGATCTGTCCATTGATGAGAATTTTGTGTTGAAGTCACCCACTATTATGATATTGCAGTCTGTCTCTCCCTTTAGGTATAATAATATTTGCTGTCTATATCTAAATGATCTTGTTTACATATATATGATTGTTATGTCTTCTTGCTGAATCAAATGTTTTATGAAAATATAATATCCTTATTTATTTCTCTTTGCATTTTTTTATTTTAGTCTGTTTTATCTGATATCAGGTTAGCTATGCCTACTTGGTTTTGATTTCCATTTGCCTGGCATATCTTTGTTTTCAGCCTTGCATTTTTAGTCTCTGTGTATCTTTGTGAAGTAGTTTTTTATAGGCAGCATATAGTGGGATCTTGGGTTTTTTTTTTTAAATCCATTTAGCCAACCTAAGCCTTTGGGCTGTAGAATTTAATCCATTTACATTCAAGGGTTAGTATTATTAGATAAGAACTAACTCCTGTCATTTTTGATTGGATACTGAAAATTTTTAAGTAGCTAGTGTAGAATATTTTGAATATTTTCATGAAAAAGAGGTAAATGTTTGAGGAGACAGTTATGTTTAACCTGAATTGAACATTGTGTAATATATACAAGTATCAAGACAGAAAGTATGGGGCCAGTGCTGTGGCACAGCGGATTAATGCTCTGGCCTGAAGTGCCGGCATCCCATATGGGCCCTGGTTCAAGACTCGGCTGCTCCACTTCTGATCCAGCTCTATGCTATGGCTTGGGAAAGCAGTGCAGGATGGCTCAAGTCCTTGGGCCCCTGCACCCATGTGGGAGACCTGGAGAAGGCTCCTGACTCCTGGCTCCTGGCTTTGGATCGGCGCAAGCTCCTGCCATTGCAGCTAATTGGGGAGTGAACCATTGGATGGAGGACCTCTTTCTCTCTCTCTGCCTCTCCTTTCTCTGTGTAACTATGACTTTCAAATAAATAAATAAGTCTTTAAAAAAAGACACGAAGTTGTACCCCCAAATTTTTTCAAATATTTGTGTCAAAATAACATGATTCCATGCGATATAAAGGCACTTAGATCCAAAGAGAACAGAAAAGCAGAGGTCATCTCTCACTGTAGGCATTGAGAGTGACTTGATAGGGAGTAGGGTAAAATTTTAGTTAGATATTAAGACAAAGATACAATTTCATCAGGTGATGATAGGAAGATAAGAAGGTAGAGGGACAGGCAAGTCAAGAACACTTTCTGAAATGTCAGATAGTCTCATTGGAAAGTAGAATTCACAGAAGAAATTTTCCTGGAAGAAAAAAAAAGAGGATCAAATTTTTCAGGGAATTTTAAAGAGAGTTGTGATCTGAGCATTGGATTAGTCAGAGATGTTTGTGTTTAATTTGATAGGTTTGTGAATGATATCTGGAATGGCAGGAAAGGCTAAAGTTTAGGCAAGTAGGAAGCTGATATAGCAGTCCAGGTAAAGAATAAAGAATTCCTGAGCCAGGACTGCAGAAATGAAAGTATAACAAGTGACATATTTCAAAGACAGAAGTCAGAATTAATAATATGTGAAGCAGGAGAGATTAGAACTCTAATGTTCTATGTCAGGCAACCGATTCAAACCATTTGGTGTACAATATAGGATAATTGATGCTATAGGCAGAGTATCATTACTCATCTCTGACCTCTTTGAATATTTATTTTCTCTACAGCCCCATATTTATTAGAAACTTTATATCCTCTGAATGTTTGAGAAACAGTTAAGACCCTGAAGAAACTGTTTTCCCTCTTAAGTTGTTTATTTGTTATATTTCTAGCTAAGAATTCTTCTTTACATAAAACTCCCATTCATTGCAAAGTGGAAGTTCAGTTCTTTGGAGACCCAGGAAAACAGCAGTACTCATTAGTAGAGACAGCTTATCACACTTCGAATAGAGGTAGTTGAGGTGGAAACTGAACCTCCTTGTGAGGCTTTGTCACAATATTCTTGTTATCAAGCACAATCCCAAGAGATGCTTACATTTTTAAATGATTCATTTTTGTTTTGATTATGAGTTGACTATAGGCATGATGGAAAAGAATATGGTACAAATTATAGTACATGTCTCCAAGAGCTTATACCAACAAATCAATCATTTATCATATTTTCTCCATTTTCCCCATTCTCCACTTCTCTGCTGTTCCTCCCCATTTTTCACTTGTGTTGTCAGGAGCAAGAGAGGTGTCAGTTTTATTTGGAATGCTTTGCCCTTAGTGTATTAGTCTGTTTTCTTTTACTCCAATGAAACACCAAGGCTGACTACGTTATGAAGACAAGATGTTTATTTTGTTCACAGTTCTGGAGGTTCAAAGGCCTAGCACCAGAATAGACTTGGCTCTTGTGAAGGCACTAAGAGAGATGATGCCAAGTCGTGAGAGTGCATGGGAGAGAAAGGCATCACATTTCACAAGACAGGAAGTCTGTAAGAGACTGGAGTCTCATGAGGATTATATTAATTTCTTCCCTCAATGACCTAGTGACCTCCTACTAGTCCCCACCTTTTAAATATCCCTTGACTTAGTAAGATCTGCACCCTGGAGACAAAGCTTCAAACACATGAACCCTTAAGGGACAAACCACCTCCAAAACATGGCACTTAGTATACTTTTTAACTTCACCATCTGCATTATTTCCCACCTAGAAGCTTGGGATGAAGAAAGTGCGACAGGACTCTTCAAGAATTACTGATGGAATGTTGTTCAATATATTTTCTATAAAGTACATGTTCCAGGTTTATAAGAATATATAAAAGAGATAGAAACAAACCTTAACATACGTATTAAAGGGATATACTCAGTTGGATTACAAACATTGTCTTCAAATATATGATGAGTCACAATGTAAGAAATAGTTAGATCCATCTATATTGGGTTGAATAATTTAGAAAAAAAAGGATTCCAAACTATAAAAAATCTTGCTTTAATATATCACCAATTCAGAGCCTTAACTTGGAGTCGATGTGTTCTCTTTCCATTAAAATATTGAACTATAAGCTAGTGATCCTTTTCAAGGAAAAAATTTTGAAGGAATTCAAGGATCTCTTAAAGGAGGAAGGGTAGGAGTGTGGGAGGGAGGTAGGGTAGAGTGGGAGGTATCACTATGTTCTTAAATCTGTATATGTGAATTACATGAAATTTACTTACCTCAAATAAAAAGAACTAAAAATAAAATTTTAAAAAGAAAGCTTGGACCAGACCCTCAATATCTTTTCAAAATTTGAGAGCCTATTGTCTTTGGGTACAAAATGTTGGTAGAAAATCATGAAATCTATGTTGTTGAGAGAAGGGATAATTTATTTTGCTTGTTCTAGCTGGAAAACATCACACTATTTTATCTCTTCTTTGTTTTCTGATTTGCAATTCATGTATTATGTATTGTGTATTATGTACTAAATATTATGTACATAGCTTGTCTTCTAAGCTAGGTATTGTGGAAACTGAACCCATGTCTGATTCATACTTACACAATCCAAAATGTCTAGTACAGCTGTTTAATCACAGAAGGTAATTTAAGGATATTTATGGAGAAGCTAACCCAATCTATAAATATACAAATATATATGCAGACATAAGAATCCTTGATTTTACCTTTGCCACCCAAAATCTGTTTTCCCCTGTGTGTATTTACACAAACATGTGCACACACACACACAGAGGGTATGTGTATCCACATTCATTTCATAGGTGCTCAGGGCAAGAACCTCTTTCTTACACCCCACATTCTGTCTACCAGCAAATTGTGACACTGTTGTACTTTCAACATGTATCACATTTCTAGTGATTTTTCATAGTGTCCAACAGTATCACTAGTTTAGACCATGGTTAGCAAACTTCAATTCTGGGATTCAAATACAGCCTGATGTCCTTTTATTAAGGTAAAGTTTATTGGAAAATTGCCATACTCCTTTTATTTACATGTTAATTGTCGCTCTCAGTTCTACAATAGCTGAGTAGATAGGAAAGATGTGACAGACTCTGTGACCCTTGGAGAAGATTTAGGTTAAGAGGCTAACAGGTTTTTTATCACATATTCTTTTTGGCTTGGGTAATTTAAAGTTATAAAAATCATTCTCAGCTCCATGGCTTGCCAATCTATTTCACTCACCCCTATTTTAAAGTAATGGTGCTTTTCAAGCACAAATCAAATCTTATCACTTTATGTTAAAAGTCTCCAGTGGCCTCCCATTGCACTTAAAATCCAAACATTTTTAGCACAGCTATAAAGCCCTTATATAGCTGCTGCTTGCTTCTCGGACTTTAAGCCATGCCCTGTGTTCCACACGGCTACCTTTGCTCTGTCCACATTTACCTCTGATTGGGATCTCAAACTTTCCAAGTAGGCTCATACAGTGGGGCGATGGCACTCTTGATTTTTCTGACTAAAGTTCTTGTACATAGAGATTTTCAGGCTATTGTTCTCATTCACATCAGAGGGACCCTATCTGACCACCCTATCTCCCACCCAGTCCTTGACCCTATTCTTTCTCTCTTAACTTTGCATGATTTCTTCAGAGCACTTACATGAAACCAAGTTATTTATGTCTTAGCAGTTATTTGTTTGCATCTGTTTGTTTAATTACCTAATATTCGTAGTTCAGGCATTTTGTGGAATGGCTCACTGCCACATCACCAGCTGCTGCTGGTGTCAGTGTTAACTGGTATTTAATAAATATCTGTTGAAGAGGTGATTGTCTAGTTATGTGCAGTGAATATTTTTCCCTTTTCCAGCTGACTAAGATCCGGGAATGAATTCATACTGACTCCCTTTAAAAAATACTGTCTCTTGGTATTTAAAAAAAAATCTTTTTCCTCAACAAACAATGAAACTTTGTTCCACTCTTGAAGAAGATTGTGTGTTTCCTCATGGCTGAAGACATGACTCTTAGACCAAACTCTTTTAGCAATCATTTTGGAAAGTTGATTTGCATACAGAAGCCCAAGTCTGTTAAGAAGAAACATGAAGCTGACTTTGAATTTGTCCATTATGCAGGAATGGTGAGTCCTGAATTTCCCTAATGCTGTTTCAAATGCACTCTGGCAGATTCCTGAGATAATATTTAGGTAAAATTTAGATTAAATGAAAAGATAAGTAAAATACATCTCAGTTCAAGAAGATAGATAGTATAGTCTTTTAGCAATCCAGAAAAATGAAATAGCCATATTACCATGGCATTCCATGTACACAGGGGTTAAAAAGTCAACATGAGCTCTGTCATCCCAACTCAAAGCAAGACAACTTCAGAAATGCATGGAGACCATCAAAGTCATGGGATTTCCCTACCATATTTGTCCTTCTCTGTCTTAACAACATGTGCATGGGTGATTTCAACTAATGTTTTATTGAAGTTTTTTTTTTTTTATTCTCCCGTAAAGAAATAGTCAATGTGAAGTAATAGACCCTAAAATATAACAAGAAAGGTTTCTAATGACCCCATTGCATCTCCTCATCTTCCGGTTGGTTTGTGTACCCCATTTTTTCTGCTTTTCTGCTTCTGGTCAGTGACTCTCGATGGAACAGAAGGAGAACTGATGAAGGGTAAAATAATATTTCACTCAAAAATGATCAGCCAGCTGCACCCAGGTACACTTCTGGTTCTAATCTTTGACATACTGGAATGTGAATTAAATGATATTTAGTGTAAACACCATCATAATTGTTATTTTTTTCTTTATTTTGTTTAAGGAATACGACTTCATGCCTTTAATATATACATATTTGGGAACATGGTGATTCTCCCCCCACAACCTCCCTCTCACCCAAACTCCTGCCTTTATTTCTCCTCCCTCTTCTCTTCCTATTCTTATTTTTTTACAGAGATCAATTTTTCAGGTAATTTTTATACTCATAAAATTAACCCTACACTAGTAGAGAGTTCACTGATTGGTATGAAGAAAAAAACAAAACTAAACAAATGAAAAATTGTTCCTTGACAGTAAAGGCAAGGGCTATTCAAAATCATTGCATCCCAAAGTGTCAGTTTCACTCCTATAGATTACATTTTAGGTACTTTTATTTATCACATGTCAGAGAAGCCATATGGTATTTGTCTGTTTGTGACTGGCTTATTTTACTAAATATAATGGTTTCCAGTTGCATCCATTTTGCTGCAAATGACAGGATTTCATTTTTTTAATGCTGTGTAGTATTCCATAGTATATATATATATATATATATATATATATATATATACCCCATAATTTCTTTATTCAGTATTCAGTTGATGGACATCTAGGTTGATTCCATATCTTTGCTATTTTAAATTTAGCTGAGATGAACATGGAGTTACAGATCACTCTTTCCTATGCCGACTTCATTGAATTTGGATAAATTCCCAGGACTGGGATGGCTGGGTCATATGGTAGGTCTTTATTCAGCTTTCTGAGATACCTCTATATTGTCTTCCACAGTGGCTATACCAGTTTACATTCCCACCAACAGCAGATTAAGGTACTCTTCTCCCCACATCCTTGCCAGCTTTTGTTTTTTGTTGATTTCTGTATGAGGGCCATGCTAACTGAGGTGAGTTAAAAACTCATTGTGGTTTTGATTTCTACTTTTCTGATGGCTAGTGGTCCTGAGCATTTTTTCATGTGTCTACAGGACATTTGAATTTCTTCTCTTGAAAAATGTCAGTTCAGGTCCTTTGCCCATTTCTTAACTAGATTGTTTTACGGTTGTTCAGTTTCTTAAGTGTTTATAGATTCTGTATGTTAATCCTTGTCAGTTTCATAGTTTGCAAATATTTTCTCCCATTCTGTCAGTTGCTTCTTTACTTGATGAGTGTTTCTTTTGCAGTGCAAAAGCTTCTCAGTTTGATGTAATTCCACTTGTTAATTTTGGTTTTGACTGTGCTTCCGGGGACTTTCCCAAGAAGTCTTTGCCTCTGCCAATGTAGTGTAGAGTTTCCACAATGTTCTCTAGTAATTTGATAGTATCATGTCATAGGTTTAGGTATCCAATTCATTTTGAGGGGATTTTTGTGTAAGGTGTGAGGTAGGAGTATTGTTTCATGCTTCTGCATGTGGAGATTTCCCAGTTTTCCAGCACCATTTGTTGAAGAGACTGTCTTGGTTTCAGGAGTTGATTTTTGCTCCCCTGTCAAAGATAAGCTGGTTGTGGATATTTGGATTAATTTCTGGAGATTCTATTCTTGGTCTACATGTCTGTTTTTGTGCTAGTACAAGGCTGTTTTGATTAGAATTGGCCTGTAGTACATCTTGAGGTCTGGTATTTTGAAGCCTCCAGCTTTGTTCTTATTGTTTAAGATTGCTTTAGCTGTTCGGGGTCTCTTGTTTTTCCATACGAATTTTAGCATCATCTTTTCTTTTCTTTTCTTTTTTTTTTTTTGACAGGCAGAGTGGACAGTGAGAGAGAGAGAGACAGAGAGAAAGGTCCTCCTTTTCCATTGGTTCAACCCCCAGTGGCTGCTGTGGCCAGCACACTGCGGCTGGCCTACCGCGCTGATCCGAAGCCAGGAGCCAGGTGCTTCTCCTGATCTCCCATGCGGGTGCAGGGCCCAAGCACCTCCACTGCTTTCCCAGGCCACAGCAGAGAGCTGGCCTGGAAGAGGAGCAACTGGGACAGAATGCAGTGCCCCAACTGGGACTAGAACCTGGGGTGCTGGCGCTGCAGGCGGAGGATGAGCCTATTGAGCCGCAGCACCGGCCAGTGTCATTTTTTCTATATTTGAGAAGAACATTGTTGGTATTTTGATGGGGATTGCATTGAATCTATAAATTGCTTTTGGTAGTATGGACATTTTAAAGATGTTGATTCTTCCAATCCATGAACTTGGAAGATTTTTCTATTTTTATATGTCTTCCTCTATTTCTTTCTTTAATGTTTTGTAATTTTCATCATAGATAACTTTGATGTCCTTGGTTAAGTTTATTCCAAGCTATTTATTTATTTATTTATTTATTTTGCTTTGTGAATGGGATTGATGAGAAGGTCTTTCTCAACTATGGAATTGTCTGTGTATTCAAAAGCTATTAATTTTTGTGTGTTGATTTTTATATCCTGCTGCTTTACCAAACTCTTCTATGAGTTCCAATAGTCTTTTTGTGAAGTCTTTTGGATTCTCTATGTATAGAATCATGTCATCAGCAAATAGGGGTAGTTTGACTTCTTCCTTCCCTATTTGTAATTTCTTTTTCTTGCCTAATGGCTCAGGTGAAAACTTCCAGGGTTTTATTAAATACCAATGGTGAGAGTGGGCATCCTTGTCTGGTTCCAGATCATAATTGGAATGCTTCCAATTTTCTACCATTCAGTAGGATACTGGCTGTGAGTTTGTTATAAATTGCTTTGAATATGTTGAGAAATGTTCCTTCTATACAAAGTTTGCTTAAGGTTTTCATGCTAAAAGGGTGTTGAATTTCATCAAATGCTTTCTCTGTATCTATTGAGATAACCATATGGTTTTTGGTCTTGAGTTTATTAATGTGGTTTATCACATTTATGGATTTTTGCATCTTGAACCACCCCTGAATACCAGGGAAAAATTCCACTTGGTCCAGGTGAATGATCTTTCCAATGTGTTGTTGGTTTCAACTGGCTAGTATTTTGCTGAGAATTTTTGCATCTATGTTCATCAGGGAAATTGGTCTGTAGTTCTCTTTCTCTGTTGCATCTTTTTCAGGTTTAGGTGATGCTGGGTTCATAGAAGAACTTTGAGAGGATCTCCTCCCTTTCAATTGTTTTGAATAGCTTGAGAAGAATTGGAGTTAGTTCTTCTTTAAACGTCCGGTAGAATTCAGCAGTTAAGCCATCCAGACCTGGACTTTTCTTTGTTGAGAAGATCTTTATTACTGATTCAATTTCTGTGTTGGTTATTGGTCTATTTAGGTTTTCTATGTCTTCAAGGCTCTTTTTAGATAGGTTATATGTGTCCTGGAATCTATCCAGTTCTTCTAAGTTCCCTGGTTTGTTGTCTTATAGCTCTTTGTAGTAATTTCTGATGATTCCTTTTATTTATGTGGTGTCTGTTGTTACATTTCCTTTTTCAACTCTAATTTTATTGATTTGGGCTCTCCTTTTTTTTGGTTAGTTGGGTCAATGGTGTGTAAATTGTGTTTATTTTTTCAAAATACCATCTATTCATTTTGCTGATTTTTGTATTTTTTTGTTTATTTTTTCAAAATACCATCTATTCATTTTGCTGATTTTTGTATTTTTTTGTTTCAATTTTCTTTATTTCTTCTCTAATTTTAATTATTTCTTTTCTGTCGCTAATTTTGAGTTTAGTTTGCTGTTGATTTTCTAGATCCTTGAGATGCATTGACAGGTCATTTACTTGGTGACTTCCAGTTTCTTGATGTAGGCACAAATTGCTATAAATTTACCTCTGAACACTGCTTTTGATGTATCCCATAAGTTTTGGTATGAGATATTGTCATTGTCATTCATTTCCAGAAATTTTTTGATTTCTCTTTTGATTTTTTATGACCCTCTGTTCATTTAGGAGCATATTGTTTAGTCTCCATGTATTTGCATATGTTCTTGTGATTCTTGACTTGTTCGTTTCAAGCTTTAATCCATTGTGATCAGAGAATGTGTATGGTATGATTTTGAATTTTTTTAAATTTGCTGAGACTTGCTTTATGGACTAGTATATGGTGTATCCTAGATAAATTTCCATGCACTGCTGAGATGAATGTATATTCTGCCACTGTGGGATAACATGTTCTGTAGATATCAGATCCATTTGGTCCATAGTTTCAATTAGCTCTGTTTCTTTTTTTTTTTCACTTTAAAAAGATTTAATATATAATGAGCTCTTAAAAATTGACAACAAAAATAATTTTTGAAATATAATAGAAAATAGGGCAAAGACCATGAATAGATAAATATAGGTCAAAAAAAGTTTGGCTTTACTGAGAGTTAAAGAAATCCAAGTTAAAACATTATATTTAATATATCTCCTATTAAGTTAACAATATCAGTAGGATAAAGAGTTACTGACCTAGGCCGGCACTGTGGCTTAACAGGCTAATCCTCCGCCTTGCGGCGCTGGCACACCGGGTTCTAGTCCCGGTTGGGGCGCCAAATTCTATCCCGGTTGCCCCTCTTCCAGGCCAGCTCTCTGCTATGGCCCGGGAAGGCAGTGGAGGACGGGCCAAGTCCTTGGGCCATGCACCCGCATGGGAGACCAGGAGAAGCAGCTGGCTCCTGGCTTTGGATCAGTGTGATGCGCCGGCCGCAGCGGCCATTGGAGGGTGAACCAACTGGAGGGTGAACCAACGGCAAAAAGGAAGACCTTTCTCTCTGTCTCTCTGTCTCTCACTATCCACTCTGCCTGTCAAAAAAAAAAAAAAAGAGTTACTGACCTGAATAATTATAAACTGCAGGCTTGGTTGGATGAGTAGGCCTAAGACCTGGAAAGACAAATTTGATTATATCAGTTCATCAGCCTTATCAACATAATATTAAGGTTATTTAATTTTGATAATTGATTTTTTTAAAAAAATTATCAAAATGAAAAATACATACTCTGAATTTTATAGTTCTGGGAATGTAACTTGCATGTATATCTGCACAAGTGTGTATGCATATATGCACAAAATACTCATTTGTATATTAGGATGGGAATCCTAGAAGTTAACTAATAATAAAATCATATAAGTAATATGTTTGGGGTAAAAACATATTTTTAAAATAAACAAAAATCCTCGTAGTATTATACTATATAATTTACATGTTAATCATTCTGCTTGGGATTTCTTGGACATTTCTGTCATAGTAACACATTTAGGTCTATGTAAACACCATTACAAGTTGTTATGGATACTTTTGACACAGTGTTTTGCTAATGATGGTAAAAAGTGATTGACAATCCTCAAGAATTTTTGAACTTTAAAAAAAATCCTGTGGTTTTTCTTCTTTATAATGTTTTTCTCATTTGATTCCCTCTTTGCCTTCCAAACACTTAGCTAAATCAGTGTTTTACAAATTCTTTATGAAATAGGTATGGTCAACCCTTTGACAGAGTATCAACAAACTTACTATACCACATCCTCACTCAGAACATGTAAATAAATGCAGATGATTGTTTCAATGAGTATAAACCTCATATGTAATCTTAATTTTGCTTGTATGTAAGTCCACCAAAAAATCATCACCTCCCTACCTTAAACCCCTTAGATCTCAACTAAGGTACTCAAAAAGGCTACCAGATACCAAGTTCTTACAGGATTTTAAAATGATATTCTGATCACTATGTTACATGTACAATTGCCCTCCAATCTTTAAAATATTAGAAATAGAAAGAATATTTATACAATGGGTTTTCAAAAAGTAAATGGAAAATGTGCACTATGAAAAAACTACACATGGCTTTCCCATATTTTTGCATCAAAATCTTTGAATTTCATTTTCCATGACCTTTTTCAGTCTTTTCGTAGAAACAAATTAGGATACAGTAGTCGAGGATTGTTTGACTTCAAAACCCTCATTAAACCATAGGAAAACTGAAGCCCATAGAAATTGATAGTAGTTGAGTCAAATAGAGCCCAACTAGGAACCTGTGTGCCCAGGCTAAGGCTCTTCCCTCCATTCCATTTGTCTCTTCTGCTGCAACTAAAGTGGAGCTCGAGACAGCAGCACTGAAGTCAGGAAGATAATTCCTTCCATCATATTGAAGTAATCTCTCTAGCCTGAAGCTCAAAAGTTGATTAGTTTTTAATTTATTTTTTAAGGAATACAAATTTTATAAGTACAACTTTTGGAATATAGTTAATCTTCCCAGCATACCAGTCCTTCCACCCAAACTCCCACCCCTCCTTCTCCTCCTTCTCCCCTTGCCAGTCTCATTCTTTACTAAGATTCATTTTCAATTAACTGTACACAGAAGACCAACTCTGTACTAAGTAAAACTTCAACAATTTGCACACACACACACAAACTGTTTGAGACAATACAACTCATCGAGGACAGAGGTCCTGCACAGTGACTCCTGTTGTTAATTTAACAATTAACACTCTTACGTATGACTTCAGTGACCACCTGAGGCTCTTGACATGAGCTGCCTAGGCTATGGAGCCTTTTGAGTTCACAAACTCTGTCAGTATTTGGACAAGGCCATAAGCAAAGTAGAACTTCTCTTTTCCCTTTAGAACAAAGTACATCCTTCTTTGATGGCCATTCTTTCCATTGAGGTCTCACTGACAGAGATCCTTCATGTAGAACGTTTTTTGCCACAGTGTCTTGGCTTTCCATGCCTGAAATGCTCTCACAGGTTTTTCAGCAAGACCAGGAAGTCTTAAGGGCTGATTCTGAGGTCATAGTATTACTTAAAGTGATGGTCATCCTCCGAGTCTGCTATGTAGACTGCTTCTCATGTTGGACAGTGTCTCCTTTTTAATTCTATTATTATTATAACTAGGCACTTGATCCTACTTATATGACCTCTTGAGCACTTAATCCTATCTATATGTTCACTTTAACATGATCACTTTGACAATTAAGATGGCATCTCACTCTTATTCTGACTCTTATATTTTACTGAGATCTATTTTCTTTTTCTTTTTTCTTTTCTCTTTTTTTTTTTTTTTTGACAGGCAGAGTGGATAGTGAGAGACAGAGAGACAGAGAGAAAGGTCTTCCTTTTTGCCATTGGTTCACCCTCCAATGGCCGCTGCAGCCGGCGCATCTCGCTGATCCGAAGGCAGGAGCCAGGTGCTTCTCCTGGTCTCCCATGCGGGTGCAGGGCCCAAGCACTTGGGCCATCCTCCACTGCCTTCCTGGGCCATAGCAGAGAGCTGGCCTGGAAGAGGGTGAGATCTATTTTCAATTGCCTTTAGACACATATGATTGATTCTATCTTAAGAGTTCAACAAATAGCATCATGGAAAAAAAAAAAGATGAAAAAACAAAGAAAATGAAACTGTTCCTCGACAATCAAGACAAGAGGAGCTCCAGTCACCCCTTCTTGAAGTGTCATTTTCATGTATATATATTTCCTTTTAGGTGCTCTATTAGTTCTCTCAGAGCTTTGTTTTTTTGTTTTGTTAATTTTCTGTCTGGTTGATCTATGCAGTGATGAAAGTGGGGTGTTGAAGTCCCCCATTACTAATGTATTGGAGTCTACATTTCCCTTTAGATCCATTAATAGTTCTTTTAGATAGCCAGGGTGCCTGTGTTTGGGTGAATATACATTTATTATTGTCATACCTTCCTGTTGTTTTTACACCTTAACCATTATGCAGTGTCCTTCTTTGTCTCTTTTAACTGCTTTTGTGTTAAAGTCTATTTTGTGATATTGGAATGGCTACAACTGCCCTTGTTTTTTCCCATAAGCATTGAATATCTTTTTCTGTCCTTTCACTTTCAGTCTGTGTGCATCTTTGTTGGTGAGGTGTGTTTCTTGTAGGCAGCAAATACATGGGTCTTGTTTTTTAATCCATTCAGCCAGTCTGTATCTTTTAACTGGAGAGTTGAGGCCATTTACATTCAGGGCAACTATTGATAAGTAACTATTTGACTGCCATTTTTCTGCAAATATTCCTATCTTTTGCTGTGGATTTCTTTTGTACTTTTACTGGGGGATTTTATTTCTTCACATTCTTTCATAATGATGGCTTTCTCTGTGTTTTTGTGTGTAGCACATCCTGAAGCATCTTTTGTAAGGCTGGATGAGTGGTGATAAATTCTTTCAATTTCTGTTTGTTACGGAAGGTCTTTATTTCACCTTCATATATAAATGAGAGCTTTGCAGGATACAGTATTCTGGGTTGACACTTTTTTTCTCTTAACATTTGGACTATATCTTGCCATTGTCTTTTAGCCTGTAGGATTTCTGATGAGAAGTCAGCTGTGAGTCTAATTGGAGATTCTCTGAAGGTAATCTGGCATATCTCTAGTATATATTTTAGAATCTTTTCTTTATGCTTTACTGTGGGAAGTTTGATTACAATGTGTCATGGTGAAGATCTTTTCTGGTCATATCTGTTAGGGGTTCTGTGTGCTTCCTGTACTTGGACATTTCCTTTTTCCTCCAAGTTAGGGGAATTTTCTGTAATTATTTCACCAAACAGGTCTTCTAGTCCCTTCTCTTTTTCCACAACTTCAGGCACTCCTAAGAGCTGTATGTTGGGTCATTTTATAGTATCCCATAGATCTCCAACACTGATATTTTTTAGTTTTCTAATTTCTTCTTCTTGTTTTTGGTCTGTGAAATTTCCAGAGATAAGTCATATAGCTCGGATATCCTTTCTTCTGCCTTCTACCCACTCTATTAATAAGGCTTTCCACTTCATTTTTTATTTGATCTATTGAATTCTTCATTTCTAGATTTCATTTTTATTTCTCTTTAGTATCTCAATTTCACAGGGAAATTTTTCATTCATATAATATATAGTTTTCTTTAGTTTGTGGATTTGCTTCTGGTTCCTTTATAGTAATCTGATAATTAATTTTTTTGAATTCCATTTCCAGCATTTCCTCAATTTGATCTTCATATTCTAATATGGAAATGTTGAAGTGTTCCTTTGAGTGGATCATAGTGTTTTTTTTTTATTCTTGATTCTTGAATTTCTATATTTGTTGTTAGGCATTTGTAAAAAATTTTTTTTGTCTGATGGCTTTTATTTTTGATTTGTGCCATTGTGGCTTAGTGGGGATATCTATACTTTCAGTGAATACCAAGAGGCGTGTGGCCAGGGAGCTCTGTTCAGTGCTCAAGGATGGGGTGCATATCCAGAGTAACACCCAAGTTGGGCATGGTAGCTCTCTACTGGTTATCTGGATGGAGAGGAATGGTCACCTCTGTTGGTGCAACCACCCCTTCTCCTTTAAGCAGAGGCATGCCCAAATGTTAGTCCCCATTGTGTTCAATACTCATAGGCACTGCTGTATTAACTGCACATGTGATCTGTGGAGTCCTTCCTGTGAACATGGTTATCTCTGCTATGAGCTGTTCTAGGCAAACAAGGAGCTCAGAGAGTGTGGTTTCCCAGAACTCAGCCACACCCTGCCTGCTCTCAAGCAGTCACAGTGTTTTCTCAGTCTCAGCTCCCAGGGCTCTCAGGGTCGAGGAGTGTCAGTGGGGCCACTCCGCCCTGCCATCCTGTCTGAAAAAACTAAATGTTCCCAGAGCTGCTGTCTGTGTGTGTTCCAGCCCATTGGATTGAGTCTGGTCCTCCCAACCAGATTTGATGTCAGTGGTGGGAACGCAGGTTTTTCTCTCTGATTAGATCTGTGGTTTGCAGGCAGCAGAAATACCTGCCTGCTGCAGCCTTGCTTGCTTCACAATTGTGATGGCCGCATAGGGGAGTCCTGCAGGTGGCACTTCCATTCTGTAGGGATGGCTCCCCCCCCCCCCCCATTGCCGGGTGAGTGCTAGTTGCAGTGCAGTGGAGGCAGTCTCCTCTCCTTTGGTTTCTCCTGAACTGCTGTGGTTACCACTTGGATGGAGGATGACTCCAATAAAATCTGGTTGTGTGCACAGGAACTGGGGCAGCTGTTACTTGCCTGTGTCCAAAACTGGTCCCAGCCCTCCCATGGCTTGCTTCAGGTGTCTGTTGTAGCAGGGAATGGGGAGGGATAGAGATGTGCCTCTTCGCCACCCCCACCCCCACCCCACCCCCGCCACCACACCTGCTCTGTGTGAGTGCTCACCCTGCTCTTCTATAGGGTCTGGGTGGGACTCTTAAAGGTGCAGTTCACTAAGCTCTCCCTTCTGCTGTATGAGCAGCACTTTGGGCCTGTGGGATCCGTTCTCACCTAGTTTGTAGGGGTGAGCGCCTTCCTCCCCAGATCCAAGCTGAGAATCTCCTCTCCCTGCACCGGTTCTTGCCATTTCCATTGCCTTCTCAGGATCTCCCATTGCAGCTCCCCTGTAGGTTTACCCTGAGAGTGTACCCTCTCCACTCTTTTTTTTTTAAGATTTATTATTTTATTTATTTGAAATACAGAGTTACAGAGAGAGGTAGAGACAGAGAGAGAGGTCTTCCATCCGCTGGTTCACTCTCCAGATGGCTGCAACGGCCGGAGCTGCGCTGATCCAAAGCCAGGAGCCAGGAGCTTCTTCCAGGTCTCCCAAGTGGGTGCAGGGACCCAAGGACTTGGTCCATCTTCTACTGCTTTCCCAGGCCATAGCAGAGAGCTGAATCAGAAGAGGAGCAGCTGGAACTCAAAGCCGTGCCCATATGGGATGCTGGCGCTTCAGGCCAGGGCTTGAACCTGCTGCGCTACAGCACCAGCCCCTCCACTCTTTTCTAACACCTTTTTCAGTCATCCTATATCAGACCACCCTGTCTCTATTCCACCATCTTAGAACCAATTTTGTTATTTATTTATTTATTGTCATTTTTTGAGTGCTCACTTTGTCAGGGACACTTGGATTATTTCATCTGTTCTTGCCTATGAAGGACTGCTGATGGGATTGTTCCTATTGGAAACACCATTTAATCCATCCTCCTTCTACACCTTCCCCCTGCCTCTCTCCTGTTACTTCCCCATACCCCTTCCTTTCTGCCTTTCTTTTGACACTTAAAAGATAAACTTTGAATATCTCTTTGGGATGAAAATGAACATTAAAGAACCTAGAAAATTAGTGACTTTCTTCAAGTAATACTCAATTTGATACATTAATTTATGCATTTTACCTTTACACAACCTGGAATATATGCCCTTCAAACGATGCTTTGCAACATCTGTGGTTGGTTGGAAATGAACAAGATCTTTGTAATGAACCAGTGGTGACTGTATTTCAGAAGTCTTCCAACAGACTCTTGGCAAGACTTTTTGAAAATCACTTTAGTACTAACAGTGGTGTCCTTGAGTTTTCAGAGTGGAATCCATGGCTGCCTCCATTTTTATAAAATTTCTCACTTCTTTTTTGTGGTAACTATTTCTGCTTCCCATCATCTCTGTCTTCCCCTCTTATTAGCCTTTTTATCCTCAGGCTCTCAGTTCTTCATAGAAATTATTACTTGTGCTCCAAGAAAGATACATTTTATGGAGTCTGCTTTTTGTTTGCTTTTATTTTCTATTTGACCTAGCTTCAAGGAGAGAATAAAAAACATGTTTTGGTGATTTTGGAGAAAAAACAGCCCCAAATATTTGTGGACGTGCATTGTTTAATGGTAGGAATATATTATGAAAAATGCATTGTTAGGCATTTTTGCCATGTGCGAACCTCATGGAGTGTACCCTACATGGTATAAGTTTGTCACCAAACCTATTAGGTTCTTGAGACTGCTGCCAGTGTCCCATAACACACAGTTTTACACTAAAAATTTTTTTTCATAAGCAAGAGTACATTCTAAAATAATGATACAAAGTACAATAATATAAATACATAAACAAGTAACAGTAATTTATTGTCATTATTAAGTGTTTCTTTTCATGGTAGATAATTATATTGCTACATCTTTAAGTGACTGTCAGCATAATAGGTTTGTGTACACTAATTTATCACAAGCATGTGAGCAACTTGTGTTATGTTGCTTCAGTGGCTACACGTCACTAGGTGACAGCATTTTTTCAATTCCTTTGTAATCTTATGGGATCACGACCATATATGTGATTCATTGACAAAAATGTTGTTATGCACTGTGTGACTATATATATTTTATACATATTCTCCAACTATCTTGGAATTCTCTTTCACAGCACTCTATGCCTTGGGATTATTATAAACTTCATAAGGGAAGGAAATTATGTTTGACTTGTAGCCTCCAGGCTGTAGCAAATAACTGTTTAGTAGCCATTCCATAAAAATTTATCCACCAACTGGTAACTAATCTTGTTTAGTAGTTTGTCATTTACAAACTACTTTTAGACATATTATCTTGCTCAGTCCCTTTCAGATATATACTGAAAGGAATCTCTCCCTATCTTATAGGAAAATATTTAGAGAAGTTATATACCATCCCCAATTTTACAAATCCACCAAATAGCAACACCTAGATAAGAAAGCAGAATCTGCTCCCTAATCTGGTGCCTATTCCATTCTCACTCTTTCCCACAAACAAGCACACAAAACAGAGAGATGGACAGGCTTCATTCAGGATACAGTGAAAACTTCTGCACCATTATGCAGTGGATTTGGAGACCTGGAGTCCAAGTTGCTAATGAGAGCCTCACAGTTAGACTGATATTAACTACAGAGGGAAGCTGTTTATGATTTAGAGAAAAACTCATAGACTGGTAGTGCCTGACCTTAAAACATGATTTATTTGGTCCATGAGGTTTCAAAACATCAGATTTCACACATACATTTGGATTTCCTTTGCTTTTGGAAAATGGAAGTTCTTGGAAAATAGAAAATCTGGTCAGCCTGAGTTCAGATTCCCTCATGGCGAGGAAAGTGCAGAGTGTACCAGCTGTTCTTGAAGAGTGCACATTTTTACTTCCTCACATTATCACCTTCCTGTTATCTGGTACTCTACCTTCTGGCCCCTGTGAGGCTGATGTGGGACTCCCAATCTGTCAGGGTCATGAACTGGAGGAAGAATTTAGCATGGGCTAGAGTCATTAGCACGTGATGGCAGAATTCAGGAGCATGTTTGAAACCCACTCAACCTACCTCATGAGGAGAGTGAGAAACGGAAGCTGTTGTGTTTGGACTCTGTTCATCTCCAGGCAGTGCCTTTGCCTGATTCTAACAGCTTCTAAAGTACCCCGAGAAGTCTCTCAGATAGTGATTGCATAAGTGTATTGCTCCCAGTTGAGTCATTTGCTGATCAGAAGGGATCAAAGTGTGGTTTGGGCAGAGAATTAGAGAATAACCATCTTCTAATTCTTTATGGTTTGTGCTGTGTTTTAGAACCCTGAAGAATTATCCAGAAATTCCTTTTTAACGTATAATTCTTTAAGCACTCCCTGAAAATATTTGGCTCCAGTTTTTTGACTTAGCTAAACAAATTCACCATAAAAATTGTACTTTCTTCTGGAGAATCCAAGTACTTCAACCAGAGTTAAAGGTCTTTTAAAAATTAATGTAAGGTGGGCCGGCGCCATGGCTCACTTGGTTAATCCTCCACCTGTGGCGCTGGCATCCCATATGGGCACCAGGTTCTTGTCCTGGTTGCTCCTCTTCCAGTCCAGCACTCTGCTTTGGCCCCAGGAAGGCAGTGGAGGATGGCCCAACTGCTTGGGCACCTGCACTCACGTGGGAGACCAGGAGGAAGCACCTGGCTCCTGGCTTCGGATCAGCGCAGCTCCAGCCATAGCAGCCATTTCGGAAGATAAACCAATGGAAGGAAGACATTTCTCTCTCTCTCTCTCTCTCTCACTAACTCTGCCTGTCACACTAATAATAATAATAATAATAATAACAATGTAAGGTAATATTATTCCCCTTCCATGGATAGAGAAACTGAAGTACAAAGAGGTCGCATTATCCACTAAAGGAACCAAGGTGTGTCAAAAGGACATTAATGGTAAAGCTTCATGACATCTACCTTGGCACAATTGCTATGCACGCCCATAGACTAGTTTGTTAGTTTTACATTTTGATGACTGGCCTATTTTCTCCAGGTTACTTGTAGATTTTGGTGTTATGCTGCACACTTTAGAGAGTTAACACAGCATAAATATTTGTAAAAAACAATTTGAATTTGGCTTGGGGTAGATTCTTTTAAGAAAATGGCAAGGGCTGGTGCCGTGGCTCACTTGATTAATCCTCAGCCTGCGGCGCAGGCACCCCAGGTTCTAGTCCCAGTTGGGGTACCGGTTCTGTCCCAGTTGTTCCTCTTCCAGTCTAGCTCTCTGCTGTGGCCAGGGAAGGCAGGGGAGGATGACCCAAGTGCTTGGGCCCTGCACCCATATGGGAGACCAGGAGGAAGCACCTGGCTCTTGGCTTCAGATCGGCGCAGCGCACCAGCCGTAGCAGCCATTTCGGGGGTGAGCCATCAGAAGGGAGACCTTTCTCTCTGTCTCTCTCTCTCTCTCACTGTCTAACTCTGCCTGTCTAATAATAAAAAAAAGAAAATGGCAGATGACTAATTTTAATGCATTCTAAGTGATATAGAAATGGTTCACAAAAATACAGAAAAAAAAATAAAAGAATAAAATGAAAAATAAAAACAGAAATTATCCATAAAGTCATGAAGAGAAATAACAGCTGTTAATATACATTTCCCAACATTTTTATATTTTTGTCCAAGAAATCATAGTAAACAAAAGAAAAATACATGGGAGGGTACTGCCAGAAACTTGTGGAAAAATCAAATTAAAGCATTGTTATTTTTCTGAAAAAAATTTGAAATCCATGGGTAGTTTTTCCATAATGTGTTTTTTTCCATGAACATTTTGAAGACATCTTATATGAATGAATCTCAAATATTTTGCACCAAAGTAAACTTTTAATTCAATTTCCAGTGAATTTTAAAAAATATTTATTTATTTATTCAAGAGAAAAAGAGAGAGACATTTAGACAGAAAGAGAAAAAGAGAGAGAGAGAGAGAGAGAGAGAAGGAGAGAGAAACAGAGATAAAGTCAAGGGGCCAGTGCGCTATGTTTTAACTGCAGTGCTGGCATCCCATATGGGCGCCAGTTTGAGACCTGGCTGCTCCACTTACAATCCAGCTCTCTGCTATGGCCTGGGAAAGCAGTGGAAGATGGCCCAAGTCCTTGGGGCCCTGCACCTGTGTGGGAGACCTGGAGGAGGCTCCCGGCTTCTGGCTTTGGATAGGCGTAGCACCAACTGTTGTGACCATCTGGGGAGTGAACCAGCAGATGTAAGACCTTTCTCTGCCTCTCTGCTTCTGCCTCCCTGTAACTCTGCCTTCCAAAATAAATAAGTAAATCTTTTTTTTTTTTTTAAAAGCCTATCCACTGAGTCGCTCTCCAAATTCCTTTAGCAGTCAGGATTAGGCTGAAGCCAATGCTGGAAGGAAACTCAGTAAGTCTGGGTCTTAGGAACCCAATTACTTGAGCCACCACTGCTGCCTTCCAGGATCTGTTTTAGCAGGAAGCTGTATTGGACCCAGGTACTCTGTTATGGGATATGGGCCACCAGGTCAATACCCACCTCTCCATTAATATTTTGAATCCCCCATCATATTCACAGAAGATCAAATCATGCACTACTTGGATTTTGTAGCCTACTTTTTCTCTTAAAATACACCAGAAATATTTCTACATTATTTATATGGATCCACATCATAATTTTTAAAGGGCTCAATGTTTCATTATATGCATATTGACCTAATAATTTAACCAATCTTCTATTGATGGACATTTCTTGATTAACTTTGGTTTTGCTTAAATTTTGCAGTGACTAAATGCTTCAATGCATATCTTTGCACATTTGTATAATTATTTGCTCAAGAAAAAGTACCAGAAGTAAATGTTTTGTGTTAAGAGGCCTAAATGTTTTTGAAGCTCTCGGTAGATATTACCATATTGTTTCTAGTACTTTGATGAATTTATGTTTCCATCATCAGGATGTGATATCTTGACAAACAAAGGGCTTTCTAAATGCTGTCTTCTTTTTTAAGCAATATAGTTTGAGGAGAAGAGATGCAAGAATGGAAGTTCATCAAATGGTGCCATCTCTGCATAAAGTAATTTTAATTGAATTTAATCATGTATTACCTGGCCCATAATCTGTGTGTTATTATTTATTTGAAATTTCACAACTTCAAATAAGGATGAAGCATCAAAAGTTAGCTAAGTTGGAAAAGTGGAAGTTTAATTCATTGACGTAAAGTGCTTTAGAGGATACCATGGGTGCCTCATATAACTCTATATCAATCCTTTACCCTCTTCCAGTTTATGCACATACTGGCTCAGAACAGCTCCAGCTTTCCAGAATTGTCCTCTGCCAAATGGAAAGCTAAGATGCTTCCTTGCCCTGCCCTCCTGAACTGGATCCCTCCTTTACCTCAACAGGGAAACAACTGTGGGATAATTGGTGCACTTGTGCTTAAAGCTACTGTGGTAACCAGACTAAGGCTGAGATTTCATCGTTGCTTTTTTCTTCTCTAGCTCTACTCTGCTGACTTCAAACCAGAATCCCTATTTCAGATTCTTTTTCGTTGCTTTTTTCTTCTCTAGCTCTACTCTGCTGACTTCAAACCAGAATCCCTATTTCAGATTCTTCTTCTTGAGTATAAGGTTTTGTACAAAAAAACACTTAAGAAACAAGTTCTCTTTCCAAGCCACTTTATTGCTTGCATTACTTATTACCAGCAAATGCAAAATATGTAGAAGTCATTCACGGTTACCATGGGACAAATGCTATCAGATAAATATTGACTTTCCATAAGAAACAAATAATGTGTGTTTGGTAAACAGAGGAGAATGCTAAATCTATTTTACTGTTGGTGTATATATTGAGTAAAAAATGAAATTAACAAATTTGTAGAAAATTTGAGGTGATTAATCTTTTTGGCGATTATCAAAATGATTTTATACTTAAGATGATCTCAAGTTGAGGAAAATGTAAATAAATGATGACTATTCTGAAGCCAAAGGCATATCATTTTGTCAGATACATACATCCTAGTAGGGAAAAAATGCCAGGTAAGAAGTATATTCCTTTGTAATCCACACCAGGGAATACATTTTATTTCAGCCATGAAGAATGTCTTTGAAAGAAATGTTTATGGATTGTTTTTATGCAAGGATAAAATTTTAAATTAAAAAAAGTAAGTTAAAAATTAGGTCTTTGAAACCTCCTTAAAAATGCCTTTGAATTGAAAAACAGGATTTCTCAAAGTAGGCTCAACTGTGTAATATTACAGTACTCTATATTACCATTTAAACTTCTTGAATTTTGTGCTAAAATGTGGATGAGCCTCTATGTCTTTGTCTATAAGGACAAAGTGATTGAATTTTGTACTTGAGAGATTGGGATAGATATTTGAGCATAAATGGAGCTATTTGGTCTGATTCATCTAACTTAATCATAAAGATAGATTCTAAACCCATTTCTAATTGTTGTAAATTCCCCATAGCTTTTTTTTCTCAATACTCACTTCTCCGTTCTAATAGTGTCCATTTATCTACTGTAATTCTGAGAATTGGATACTTTTGAGATTGAATGATGAGAGAAGCATAAAGTAATGAGCAAGTGATGGTGAATTTTTCTTACGTTTTAATTCCCAAAATAATGTTTTTAGCAATATTAACTATATGGTTATATCACTTAAATCATGGATTCGAAGATTGCCAGCCAATCTCTTTGGAATTATAGGCATCTCTGTAGCTTTGACCAGAGGCTGTCAGACTCAAAGGAGGTATACAACTAGCATTTATATCTACAGCAATCTAGCCATCCTCAAAATATGCAACCAGATACTGCTTTTGATTTCTGAGATTCTGTAGTATCTCATATTTTTATTAGTCACTAATAATTAAGGCACTGATCTTGACGTCTGTGCACTCTTTTAGGAGTATGTGATACAAAACAATAATGCAGCAGCTTGCATTTTGCCAATGAAAACACCTCGTGATGGCTGCATGATTTGGCCTCATTGTTTGGTATCAGCTGGATTTCTGAATTTATCTAGGGACACTGCTTCCATCTGTTAAGGAATCTAATTAGCCGCCTCTATTTTGGAGCAATTCTGTTACCTCTTAGAGTTGCCTCCCATCAACTCAGCTCTGATTTCAGCAGGTTTTTTTTTTAAGTACTAAGATATTCATATAAAATAAGAAAATCTTCATAATCTAACAAAATGGGTTCTTCAGTTGCACTTAAAGGGACTAAGTGTTCAAACTGTGGTGTCATCAATCTCTATTTCTATCTAGTCTTATGGATCAACAGTTTATATTCATAAAAGGGATCAGAGCACAGGAATTTGAATATATGAAATTTACTTCTGTGACCCTGGGCATAGATAGAATTATCTTTTTTCCCAGACTTCTTTTTTAAAAAACTGTTCAAACTACTTTATTGGTCAAGTGAAGTGAAATACAAACACAAATAGCCAGGAGGATGAAATCTAAACTTAAAAATAATTTTGTGTTTTGACCATTATTCTTGTCACTGCAAATAAAGCCGCTTTCTTTGGAAAGCTAGAAAAATAATCCAGTACAGAAAACCATCTTGGCTCTACAGTCTCACTTTACAAGCTCTTAACATGTTCATTTGAAATAAACGTTTGAACAAGATCCAAAGGAAGGTGACATAAGTACCCAGTTTTCTAGCTGTGAGGACTATTCCTAATGGCCTGCTCCAAAATGATGATCTGATTTGCAGCAGAATTTCAGGCCAAGATTTATGTACCTTTCTTTGTTACATGGCTGCATTTCTTTTTTATTTATTTTTTAAAAATATTTTTATTAATATAATGAGAACAGATATCATGTATTTCAAAGATACAACTCTAAGAATATAAGGATACTTCTCTCCCTCCCTCCCTTCTCTTTCCTTTATTTTTTTTCTTTTAACTTTTGCAATAACATTCTTTCAATTTACTTTATTTATTTATTTATTTATTTATTTTTATTTTTGACAGGCAGAGTGGACAGTGAGAGAGAGACAGAGAAAAAGGTCTTCCTTTTTGCCGTTGGTTCACCCTCCAATGGCCGCCGCGGTAGGCACGCTGTGGCCGGCGCACCACGCTGATCCGATGGCAGGAGCCAAGTGCTTCTCCTGGTCTCCCATGGGGTGCAGGGCCCAAGGACTTGGGCCATCCTCCACTGCACTCCCTGGCTTCAGCAGAGAGCTGGCCTGGAAGAGGGGCAACCGGGACAGGATCGGTGCCCTGGCCAGGACTAGAACCCGGTGTGCCGGCGCCACAAGGCGGAGGATTAGCCTAGTGAGCCACGGCGCCGGCCTCAATTTACTTTATAATCAAAGACTTAATATTGTACCTAGTATAGTCATTAATTAAGTCATTAGTTATCAATAATAACCTTGAATGTAAATGAACTAAACTCTCCAATTAAAGCATGCATATTGGATGAATAGAAGAGTTCTTATATTATAAAATAAAACATAGGCACTATCAAGATAACACGGGTAGAATGAATGCTGTTGTGGTCACCACTTTCCTAGGCAAAATTGTAAGCAGAATTTTGTGATTGTGTCCAACTTCCTCTTTCTTTTTAATTCCTCTTTCTTCAAATCCCCTCCCCATCCTTTTTGGAGACAACAATTCCCTTTTTTGTTCTTATCCCCCTCTCCTGATAGTTTTTCATCAGTGAATGGATGTGATATGAACAAGAATTGTAATCTTTTTCATAATCAAAAAGGGATCTGCTTATAAGATTTTATCTGTCTGTGAACTAAAGTTCCATGTTAAAGAAATGCAAATCTTATTTGGAGAAAGCTACATAATAGAGGTGGGTACTGTGAATACTATGAGGCTGGGAGTGCATGAACTCAAACTTTTTCATTGCAGATGCAGTAGTTAGGACAAAAATCTGATGTAATGATTTTTTCAGGTACATATCCAGCATGATGTCTTTTGTCAGGTAAAACGGACCCTTATTTGGTTGTGCAGCAACTATATTATATTGATATCTTGGAAGGGATTAGGATATTCTGTGAAGGTTTTCCAAACTGATTGCTCTATGCTAATTTTCAACAAAGGCAAACATCCATGCCAGGATCAAGAAGCCTGAGGCAGTCCGCTCCGTCTCCCTCTCTCTGAATGTTTAGGCATGCATTGTTTGTTTGGTAGATGTGCTCCAGACTACAAATCGATGTGTTTCGGGGGTGGTAAGATATATGGTGACAGAGTTCCATTATTATCTCCCCCTAAATCCAACATCCATGTAGCTGTAATATCCTTAAATCTCTATTAACGGATAATAGACCCACATATAGAAGAAATATGTATGAAAGAAAGGTATAGAGGCTGAATTGAATCTTTGAAATGTTGTATGTACTTAATTGTACCTGCCATCCAGGCAGGCTCTTGCTTTACAAGCAAGCCTGTGAAAGGAAGGGAGTCAGTGTGGTATATAGCAGGAGGCAAAGGGGCTTCTTTGCTTTCCATTTCCTGAGTTCTCAGAGTATAAATTAGAGATCATCAAGGCAATATGAGCAAAGCATGTTAGAGTAGAAAGAGGACCTGTCTCAAAATCAAGAGGCATATTTCTCCTTCTCTGCCAGTTCATCATTAGGTTGAAAGAATCTTGGAATGGATATTTGTGTTTAATGTTCCTGCTTTCAATCTCCTTATCCATACAACAGAGAAGCTTATGCTTGCTTCCTTTCTTTCAATTACTCCCTCCCTAACTGAGCAGACAATCAAATGAGGTTGTCTGTAAAGCACTATGACAAACACAAATGATCTCACCATCTGTGTAAGTGTAAGGGATTATTGTGCAAATTATTGCTAGTGTCCTCATTGTTGTCACAAAGTGTTTTGTGCAACTGAATGTATTGCTAAGAGACAAGTCTGTGACTTCTTTCACCTATGTCATCCAGGTTAGCCTTTATTTGAATCGTGTGGTCCTCTGGACCTATTTTAGAAACTGTGTTATGAAATAAAGGATTTCCCAAAGAGCAAGGTTATGAGCAGCAGCAGTAGTTGAAAGAACTACTTGGCTTTCTGAAAATAGACCATACCCAATACCAATTTGGACTCATTAATGTAAACAAGAAACTGAAAACAATGCATTTGGAGAAGAATGTGAAGGAAGGGCCCATGTCTTAAAATATCTGAGAGTGCTTGGTTATAAGGAACTCTTCTATCTTCTGACCATGAATAACACAACTAGAGCCCAGTCAAAAGTGGAAAACTCAGTGCTAATTAAGAAGGAAAATTAGATTCTTCTTAAACATCAGTGTTGACTAAATACACATTTTTATATTAGTCTAAGCAAATTTGTGCCAACATATAAAACACTGTCATTCTTACAGTGCTAGAAAATATGTGTAAACATCAAAGCAAGTAAAGGGTGAATCAACTTCATGGAGTAAACTGCTTGTCTGTGTATAAACTGATTTATCGATGGCACTCTGTAGGGTATACATGCTAAAAGACTGAGTAATTTAACAACTTTGAAGTCAATCCCACCATCCCAAATCAACTTTCTTAACTGTGGCACTCTAAATTCTGCTTCACCTTAGATCTTGGTATGAGCCACACGATTTGTAAACTTCTGACAAACACTTTAGTTGTACCTGGCAGTGAATATTAGGCTGTTCCAAATGATTTCCGCATGAGGACCAAAATATTTGAAGCAGACTTGGAAGAGCTAGGATGAGGAATCACAGATACAGTTATAAAATGATACTTGACTCACATTTTGAGAACCTGAGAGTCAGGTTTTGCTGTTTGCTGATTCTACTGATTTTCACAAACAGTGCTCTGCTGTACATTCTGCATCAGGGCCAGGACTGACATGACTCAAGCGAGTCTCTCAAAGCACAAATTTTGAGGAGGCGCTTGTTCTCAGTGCCATGCAAGTGAGATTTGAGAGGCAGATATTATGGGGTTGTGTGAAAAGCCTTAAAAGAAGCACTCCAAGCGACTGCCTCCACATAATTTCTGCTTTATGCACTTCACTCACCTTGCCTCGGTTGTTGCTAATTATTAGTGACAAAGACTTTATGTGGATTTTTAACGCCTAGGACAAAAGTGTCTTCCTCTAGAACAGGAATCAGCAAAATATGGTATAAAGGCCATCTTCATGGCCTATATATTTTTTATATCATCCACAACCAAAAATGATTTTATATTTTTAAACATTTGCTTATGAAAAATAATCTATAGATTATATTTGTACCACAAAATCTGAAAATACTTAGTATCTGGCTGTCTGGAGTTTTATAGTCCTGCATGCCAGAGCCCATCTTAAAGCTTATAACAGGTTCTCTGAACAACCTAGATATCATTAATAGATAAGGCAGAAGATAGTCTAAGTTCTTAAGTTGACAGTAAAATCACAGAATTAAGTAAAATAGTGTTTGCAAATTTTAGATCTATAGAACTAAGCTTTCTAGAATGTAGATTTTACATATTAAATAAAACAGCAGAAGTAGAAGTAGTAAGGTTTTCCCAAGGAATGTATCAATTGATCATAGTGTATTCAATAGACATCTGCTGAATAGTCTTTATGAGTGAAATTAACACTTTATTTCTTTAAGCTGTTCTTAAAAAAACTATATTTCTGGTCCTCTGGAAGTAATAAGAGATAAGAGATTATCTTAAAATGCATGGGTCAAACTGAAGGAAATCAATTTCAGAATATTCTGGAAAAAAAGATACTTATCTTGTTGCCAATGGAGGGAGCTGACTCCCCTGCTTTGGTGTTACAATTTTTTTTTTTATACCAGCAACATAGAGCACAAAGGGCATTGGTGGCCCTATCCAAGCAAGTACAAGGATAATTCAAATATTTTTTACACTGCTTCCAGCCTTCCCTTTGGGAAGGATTCTTTATAGTCTGGAAGAGTGCATCTCTGAAGACGGTGTGACTCACAATTTAAAATGACAGAAACAGACCTGGAAGAGTTTGCATACATCACACAGCCAACTCTGCAGGGAAGTTTGCTTCAAAATGGGGAGGTGTTCTGAACACTTTATTATCTCCCCTGGGTCAGAATATGTAGCCTTGGTGACACGTGTTCATAATTTTCTTATTTTATTTCAGGCAGGTTCACTTGGGACATTTTTTACCACATTTGGACATGTGGGTTTAAATTTTATCTTTTATTTATTAGAGTCATGCAAAAAAGCAAGCTTAAAAAATCTCCAAATAAAGGGACAATGAGCAAAGGACTCTGAAGTTGTTATATTCACTTTTTCCTTCACATAATTTATGTCCTAGAGAGAGGTCCACAGGTCTTGTTATAACTTGCTAACTTGACAGTTCATTAATTGGATCTGTTTTCCCAAAGAGGAAAAAGATCATTATATAGTAAAGTCAAAGATATTAGAGAGACCACTCCTAAAGGAATTCTGTGAACCTCATCTAACTCTAAATGAAATACAGTGTTTGAGGATCAGGGCATATGGCTTCGTTAGGACCTGTTGTTTAAATGTAGATGAGACTTCCTTTCTCCATTGTTCACTTCCTTCAACTCTAAAATTAGGCCTTTAATGCATCATTTCTAAATCACGACTTCAAAAAAGTATTATTGAAATCGGAGAAGACCCCCTAAAATTCATACTGAAATGTGGCCCCTTAAAGTTCCCTAGAAATGCTATCTGGGTGCCACATGTGCTACCGGAATTTGGGGTACCTTACAATTTCACCACGGGCTTATTACTAAATCCCCAATATTAATAAGCCCAAGAGGGTGCTTGCCTAATATTTAGAGAAGAATTCTAAATATAGGCACAGATAAACAAGGCAGCATGGTACTTTTTAAGATTTTATTTAGTAAGAAATGTGCATAAGAGAGTGAGAGCTTTATTTAGGAGAGAGAAGTGAATGGGGGTTCATACCAAGCACCAGGAACCAGCCACGAGGAAGAGCATCTAGGCCAGGAAGCCTAGAGCACATGGCCCGAGGCCATGTACCCTGGAGGTGCGGGACTACAGCCAGCCCCCTCCTGGCAAGAGGCCAGGGAAAAAGAGCAGGCCGGGCCACTTTTAACCCACTCCAAAGGGGAGTGGTGAATTAACCTGATTGGCTGGTGGGCACCCCGGTGTGGCCAGGTAGGGGAATGAGGTCACACAGGGGCGTGGCAATGGCATCAGGTAGGAGCATGAGGTCACACAGGGGCATGGTGAAGGCGTGGTCTTCCAGTTCACAAATCTAATCAATTTTAACCTGTATGCCTGCCTACTTCATTATGAAGCATTTCAAATAAATAAAAATATGGAGCATGTTATGAAGCACAGTCATGGAGTCATCAATAATATATATCATTTCTCAACATTGTTTTCTATAATTGATGATGACATTTAAAAAAAATTAACAATCATAGTGTATTTCTCCCTTGATCTAAGTCCTATCCCTCCCTCCCCAGGTCCTAAATTTATGAATATCATCCCATGTTTCAAAAATAAATCGTACAGTTATATTTCCTTGCCTTTATGAGATATGCAGACATACATAAAAGGTGACATGATTTTGCATGTTTGCAGTCTTGATGTAGACAATACTTTATATCTTGAGTTTTTCTTTTGTATTCAGTATTGATTATTTTTTAAAATAGAAGGGGTCTTTTAAAAAGTTCATGGGATACGCATATTATCCAAAAGAAACAACGTATGTGTCTTTAAATATTTCTGTATAAAATAAACATCTTTTAATTCATTTTTTCAAGAACTTTTTCAAGTATTCTTGCATATTAATGCTGACAACCCTAGGCCTAGATTATTGATTTTAACCACTGGATGGTATTTCATTGTATGAATATGTCACAACTGATCTATTTTCCAGCTTGAATAGATTTAAATTATTTTTAAGTTTTTTCTATCACAAATAGTTCTGAAATAAAATATGGTATATGTGCCTCCCCATGCATTTATGCATGAGTTCCTTAAAGTCAGTATTACTTAAAATGGTCCATTCTTTGGTAACAATTTGTGGACAGCAGCTGGTCCAAGGTGCATACTTACAGTGGCAATTCTCTAAGGCAGGGATTGGTGGGTTTAAGGACACATTATTTTTTTGATAAATTATTACCAAAATTCTTCCCAATTTACTATCCTCTATTAAAAGTAAGACTCCCATTGCCCCCATCTTCTCACAGACTTATAGTATTTCATATTTTAAAACTATTGCCAGTGCCAGTGCTGTGGCATAGAGGGTTAAGCCTCCACTGGCAATGCTAGTATCCCATATGGTCACCGGTTCAAGACCCAGCTGCTTCACTTCGGATCCAGCTCTCTACTAACGCACCTGAGAATGCAACAGAAAAAATAAAAAAGCATAAAGTAAAAAGTGTAAACCACAGTTCCACAGGAGTATAAACAAGGGTTGAAAATAATAATCAAATCCACAAGATGTTCATTCCATTTGCATACTTTTTCTATTCAGTATTACTACTACATATTAGAGAAAGCATATGATATTTGTCTTTACGGGACTGGCTTATTTCACTAAGCATAATCGTCTCCAGTTAAACTCATTTTCTTGCAAACAACAGGATTTCATTTTCATTTTTTATGGCTGAGAAATGCCAGATTACCTTTGGAGGATTTCCAGTCAGACTGCCATCTGTTTTTTTTTTTTTTTTTTTTTTTTACCAGAATCCCTACAAACTAGGAGAGAATGGAGAGACAGAGTCCAAGTCTTAAAAGAAAAAGAAAGGGTCAACCAAAAATATTGTACCAGCAAAGCTCTCATTTATAAATGAAAGTGAAATCAAGAACTTCCAAAACAGAAAATGAAAGAATTTGTCACACTTAATCCAGCCTTATAATGATACTTAAGGATGTACTACACACAGACACAGAGAAACATAGTCAGCTTCATGAAAGAACATGAAGGCAGAAAATCTTGTAAAAGTGCACAGGAAATCCAAAACAAATAATTGGAATATTTATGAAAAAATAGCAGGACCAAGTCATTACTTATCAATAATGTCCTTGAATGTAAATAGCCTAAATTCTCCAATTAAAAGATTAACACAGACTGGCTGAATGGGTTAGAAAACCAGACCCATCTGTTTGCTGCTGATGAGAAACACACCTCACTAACAAATATACGCTCAGACTGAGAGTATAGAAAATGATATTCCATGCTAATGGGAAGCAAAAATGAGCAGGAGTACCAATTTTAATATCTGACAAAATAGACTTTAACACAAAAACTGTTAAAAGGAAAAGAAGGGCATTATGTAATGATTAAGGAATCACTTCAACAGGAAGATATGACTATAGTAAATGTATATTCACCCAATACTGGGGTGCCTGACTATTTAAAACAAATATTAATGGATCTAAAAAGGGAGACACAGGGGCCATCGCTGTAGTGTAGTGGGTAAAGCCGTCGCCTGCAGTGCTGGCATCCCATATGGGTGCCGGTTCAAGTCCTGGTTGCTCCTCTTTCTATCCAGCTCTCTGTTTTGGCCTATGAAAGCAGAAGAAGATGGCTCAAGTCCTTGGGCCCCCGCACCCACATGGGAGATCTAGAAGAAGCTCCTGGCTCCTGGCTTTGGATCGGCTCAAGTCGGACCATTGTGGCTATTTGTGACGTGAACCAGCAGATGGAAGACTCTCTCTCTTTGCCTCTGCCTCTCTTTAACTCTGGCTTTCAAATAAAATAAAATAAATCTTAAAAAAAGTAAATAAAGGGAGATACAGGCTGCAATACAATAATAATGGGAGACTTCAACACCCCACTTTTATCAATGGACAAATCAGCTAAACAAAAAATCAACAAAGAAACAATCAAGCTAATTTACACTATGGGTCAAATGGAGCTAATTGATATCTATAGAATATTTCATCTCATAGTTGCAGAATACACATTAGTTTCATCAGTCCATGCAATATTCTCTAGAATAGACCATATGCTAGATCATAAACCAAGTCTCAACAAATTAAAAAAAAATTGAAATCATGCCATGTATCTTCTGATACAATGGAATGAAACTGGAAATTAACAACTTAAGAAACTGTAGAAAATATGCAAACACATGGAGACTGAACAACATGCCCCTGAATGCAGAGTGGATCATAAGGGTAATCAAAAAATTCCTAGAAATGAATAAAGATGTCAATACAACATATCAAAACATATGGGCTACAGAAAAAGCAATGATGAGAGGAAAGTTTATAGCAATTATTGCCTACATCAAAAAATTGGAAAGGCATCAAAGAAATAATTTAACAATGTATCTCAAAAACCTAGAAAAACAAGAACAAACCAAACCCAAAGTTGGTAGGAGGAAAGAAATAATCAAAATTTGAGAATAAACAAAATTGAAACCAAAATATTATATAAATGATCCGTGAATTGAAGAGCTGTTTTTTTTTTTTTTGGAAAAATAAACAAAATTGATATACCATTGGCCCAATTAATAAATTTTTAAAGCATTTTTAAAGTTTTATTTTTTATTTAAAATGCAAAGTGACAAAGACAGAGGAAATACAGAAAGATTTTTCATCCACTGAGTCAATCTACAAATGTCCACAATACCCAAGATTGAATGAGGCCAAGCCAAGAGCCAGGAACTATACCCAGATAACCTCTAAGTGTGCAGGAACCCAAGTACTTGGCCCATTATCCATTGTCTCTCACTTTCGTTATCAGGAAAGCAGATCAAAAGTGCAGGTAGTTGGGACTCTAACTAGGCACTCTGATATACAATGCAACTCACTGCACCACAATGTCCACCCAGAGTTTTTAAAATACTAAACTCACTTTGATGAACATTGATGAGTTCTGTTATAATGTTATCATGAGAGTTTTGCATCAGTGTTCATGAATAACAGTGGTTTGCCATTTTATTTTTATCCATTATATCTGATCGGGCTTGAGATCATTCTAACCACATAAAAGAATTGGGGATTATTTGCTCTTTTCAATATAAAAAACAATTTGCTAAATCAATCTTGTTCTTGAATTTTTCATAGAATTGTGGACCTGGTGATTCTTTTGTGATGGATTTTGCAATTTTACTTTGGTTTATTTAATGGTTACAAGCAGACTTTTTTCTCCTTGAATCAGTTCAGATAATTTTTCTTTTTTAAAAAATTTACTCACTTTCCAAATATTCCAACATGGTAGATGATGATTCTTAAATTGTACTATAAATACTATCATTATGTTCCTAGAGCATAAAAATTATTATATCCTTAGAGCATTATCATTCATAATATTATTTGCTTGTGCCTTCTCTCCTCTTTCTTGATCATTTAAGTCACGTGTTCTTTTGTTTAGTTAGCCACTTAGTAAAACACTTCATTGTTCTTTATTTTCTAGTTCATTTCTATTTCCTTTTATCTTTTATCTTTCTTCCTACTTGCATTGGAATTTTTCTTTCTTCATGTTACTTGATATTAATTGTCAAAAACATATACTTTTTTTCATTTATTAAACTTTTATTTAATGAATATAAAATTCCAAAGTACAGCTTATGGATTACATTGGCTTCCCCCCTCCCATAACTTCCTTCCCACCCAAAACCCTCCCCTCTCCCGCTCCCTCTCCCTTTCCATTCACATCAAGATTCATTTTCAATTCTCTTTATATACAGAAGATCAGTTTGTTATATATTAGGTAAAGATTTTAACAGTTTGCCCCCATATAGCAACTCAAAGTGAAAAAAATACTGTTTGAGTACTAGTTATAGCATTAAATAACAGTGTACAGTACATTAAAGACAGAGATCCTACATGATATTTTTTTAAAAATTAATTAATTTTCTATGCCATTTCCAATTTAACACCAGGTTTTCTTTTTTCATTTCCAATTATCTTTATATACAGAAGATCGAATCAGTATATAATTAGTAAAGATTTCATCAGTTTGTACCCACACAGAAACACGAAGTGTAAAAATACTGTTTCAGTACTAGTTATAGCATCACTGCACATTAGACAACACATTAAGGACAGATCCCACATGGGATGTAAGTACACAGTGACTCCTGTTGCTGACTTAACAATTTGACACTCTTGTTTATGGCGTCAGTAATCTCCCTAGGCTCTAGTCATGAGTTGCCAAGGCTATGGAAGCCTTTAGAGGAGGTACCTTTCTCTGAAGGGAGGAGAGAACTTCCACTTTGACTATGACCCTAACGGAATAAGATCAAAGTCAGAGAACTCTGAAAACATATACTTTTATGATATACAATCCAATATTTTGTTGTATGTATACATTGTGGAATAATTAACATGATTAAGCTAATTATAATCCCATCATTTCACATAGTTATCTTGTTGTGTCTGTGTGTGTGTGGTGAAAATTTTTAAGATGTACTCTGAGGGCAAATTTCCAGTATATAATACAGTTTTAGTAACTATAGTCACCAAATTGTATATTAAATATCTAGAACTTATCCATCCTGCCTGACTGAAACTTTGTAACCTTTGATTGATGTTTCCCTATTTCTCCACCTACCAACCACAATTCTACTCTCTGTTTCTGTGAATTTAACTTTTTTGATTCTACTTATAAGTGAGATCATGTAATATTTGCCTTTCTGTTCGTGGCTTCTTTCTTTTTTATGATTTATTTATTTGAAAATCAGAGTTACAGCGAAAGGGGGAGAGAGAGAGAGAGAGAGAGAGAGAGAGAGAGAGAGAGAATTGCCACTCACTGGTTCACTCTCCAAGTGGCCGTGATGTCCAGGCTGAACAGGCTAAAATCAGACTAAAATCAGAAGCCAGAAACTTCATCCAGATTTCTCCCATGGGTGGCAGCAGCCCAAGAACTTGGGCCATCCTTTGCTGTTTTTCTCAGGCTATTTACAGGGAGCTGCAGCCAGAATACAATCCAGAGCCCTTATAGGATGCCAGCATCCCAGGCAGTGGCTTTACCAGCTGTACCACAAGGCCATGCTCTGTGCCTCACTTACCTCACATAGATTAGTGTGCTCCATTTTAATCCATGTTGTCACACATGACAATATTTCCTTCTTTTTCAGGCTGAGTAACATCCTGCTATATATGGGAGGGCACTTTAATGTTCGTGAATATGTGTATTATGAAAATACTAAGCATGGAAAGAATGGGCCATCAAAGAAGGAGGTACCTTTCTCTGAAGGGAGGAGAGAACTTCCACTTTGACTATGACCTTGTCTAAATAAGATCGAAGTCAGCGAACTCAAGAGGCTTCCATAGCCTTGGCAGCTCATGACAAGAGCCTAGTGTGATTACTGATGCCATGAATAATAGAGTCAATTGTTAAGTCAACAACAGGAGTCACTGTGAACTTACTCCCCATGTAGGATCTCTTCCTTAATGTGTTGTACTGTGCAAATTAACGGTAAAACTAGTATTCAAACAGCACTTTATTCTTCGTGTGTTTGTGTGGGTGCAAACTCTTAAAATCTTTACTTAGTATATACTAAGTTGATCTTCTGTATATAAAGATAATTAAAAATGAATCTTAATGAAGAATGGGATGGGACAGGGAGTAGGAGATGGGATGTTTTGCAGGTGGGAGGGTGGTTATGGGGGGAAAAACTGCTATAATCCAAAAGTTATACATTCAAAATTTATATTTATTAAATAAAAGTTTTTAAAAAATCATGGATTTCAAATTTTTGCACCAAAATAAATAGTCTTTAATTCAATTTTCCATGAACTTTTTAAAGTACTCTCATATACTCAACTTTAAAAAAGAATCTTCATCCAATTAGGTTGATTCCATGTCTTGGCTTTTGTGAATAATACAAAATGAATATGGTAGTGTAGATATGTCTTCAATATATTCATTCATTTCCTGTGGCTATATAACTAGTAGTTGAATTGGCAGAACTATTTGGCTCTATAACCAGAATCTGAACAGGCAAACCCACAATTCTGTCATACCTTGAAAAGATTTCCTCCACATAAAAATTCTTTTTTTAATTAAAAACTTTTATTTAATGAATATAAATTTCCAAAGTACAGCTTATGAATTACATTGGCTTCCCCCCTCCCATGACTTCCCTCCCACCTGCAACCCTCCCCTTTCCCGTTCCCTCTTCCCTTCCATTCACATCAAGATTCATTTTCAATTCTCTTTATATACAGAAGATCAGTTCAGTATATATTAAGTAAAGATTTCAACAGTTTGCCCCCACAGAGCAACACAAAGTGAAAAAATACTGTTGGAATACTAATTATAGCATTAAATCACAGTGTACAGCACATTAAAGACAAAGATCCTACATGATATTTTTTTAAAAATTAATTAATTTTCTATGCCATTTCCAATTTAACACCAGGTTTTCTTTTTTTCATTTCCAATTATCTTTATATACAGAAGATCGATTCTGCATATACTTAGTAAAGATTTCATCAGTTTGCACCCACACAGAAACACAAAGTGTAAAATACTGTTTCAGTACTAGTTATAGCATTACTTCACATTGGACAACACATTGGACAACACATTAAGGACAGATCCCACATGAGAAGTAAGTACACAGTGACTCCTGTTGTTGACTTAACAATTTGACACTCTTGTGTCAAACTGGCGTCAGTAATCTCCCTAGGCTCTAGTCATGAGTTGCCAAGGCTATGGAAGCCTTTTGAGTTCGCTGACTCTGATCATATTCCGACAGGGTCATAGTCAAAGTGGAAGTTCTCTGCTCCCTTCAGAGAAAGGTACCTCCTTCTTTGATGGCCCCGTTCTTTCCACTGGGATCTCACTCGCAGAGAGCTTTCATTTAGGTCTTTTTTTTTTTTTTTTTCCAGAGTGTCTTGGCTTTCCATGCCTACAATACTCTCATGGGCTTTTCAGCCGGATCTGAATGCCTTAAGGGCTGATTCTGAGGCCAGAGTGCTGTTTAAGACATCTGCCATTCTATGAGTCTGCTGTGTATCCCGCTTCCCATGTTGGATCTTTCTCTCCCTTTTTAATTCTATCAGTTAGTATTAGCAGACACTAGTCTTGTTTGTGTGATCCCTTTGACTCTTAGACCTATCAGAGTCTTAAGTACCAGAGTGTTGAAATACCCAGTAGTCCTATTTCTAACTTTTTGAGAAGTCTCTAAATAGTTTTCCATAGTGGCTATATCTATTTGCATTCCAACCAACAATGCACAAAGGTCCTATTTTGTGCATACTCAATACTTGTTATCTTGTCTTTTTTACAAAAGCTATCCTAACAGATGTGAAGTGATATTTCATTGTGGCTTTCTTTAATTAGTTTATTTTTAAGTTTTAGATTAGCATATAATACATGGAGATTTGGGGGGTAGATGTTTAAGATGCTCGTGTTCCATATTGGAATACCTGGATTCAGTTCCTGGTTTGGGATCTTGATTCCAGCTTCCTGATAACGCAACCTCTAGGAAGTAGAAGTAATGGTCAAGTAATTAGATTCCTGGGGCCAGCGCTGTGGCGCAGCGGGTTAATGCCCTGGCCTGAAGTGCAGGCATCCCATATGGGCACCAGTTCTAGTCCTGGCTGCTCCTCTTCCAATCCAGCTCTCTGCTATGGCCTGGGAAGGCAGTAGAAGATGGCCCAAGTCCTTGGGCCCCTGCACCCACATGGGAGACCCAGAAGAAGCTCCTGGCTCCTGGCTTCGGATCAGCACAGTTCCGGCCATTACGGCCATCTGGGGAGTGAACCATTGGACGGAATACCTCTCTCTGTCTCTGCCTCTCCTCTCTCTGTGTAACTCTGACTTTCAAATAAATAAATAAATCTTTAAAAAAAATAGTAATTAGATTCCTGGTGCTCACATGCAAGTCCAGGATCATGTTCCCAGATCCAAGCTTTTTCCTCAGTATAGCCCCAGTCATTGTGGACATTTGAGGAATGAACCAGCACATTAGCATTCTCTCCTCTCCCTTCCCTCCTCTCCCCCGCAAAAATAAATAAAAAAATATTTTAAAAATACTTGTACTTTTTTTTTCACTGCAAGTGAATCAAAAGTTATTTATTTTCTTAAAAGTATAAAAACACATTTAAAAAAGGGACTAATTTCCAGTTGGTATGAGGACAGAGTATCACCATGACACATAACCCACGTGGGCACGAGTCTGCCACGGATGAGGCTCTGCCCCAAACCAGCGCTGGCTTTCATCAGCACCTGCTCTGGGCTCTTTAGTAAATTATTATTTGTGAATTACACATGGACAGAGTGAGCTTTATTTAAACCAGACTCATAAAAGTAGGGGCTGGGCATCTCCGGGTTCACAAAATATAATAGGGCTCTAAGGAAAATAATCTTGTCAGTCCCAGGGGACTTTCCTCCCCAGGAGTTGATTTGTCACTTTCTTTTTATACAGCTGGGCTCACAGCCGGTATGTCTTATATTCCAGTCTCCTCTTCTCCTCTTCTCTCTTTTTCTGGACTTCTGGCAGCTGCTCACACATTCGTTTAGACCTCTGAATCATCTTCTTCCCAATGGGCTTGATCTTCTGGGCAGCCAGGAACACTCTCTCGGGCAGTGGGGCCAGGGCAAAACACTTGTACTTTTTTTTTTTTACAAGGCATATTATAAATTGTCAACACAAACACATGGCATGAACCAATTATGTCAAGCAATTAGCCTTTTAATTTTTTTTTATCATTTCTGTGTGTTTGGTATGACTAGCACCTCTCTTCCAGTTCTTTATGAATGAATAAATACATTACCTTGAACTGTAGTCACCTCACTGTGCTGTGGGAGACAAGAACCAGTTACCTTCATCTGAGCTGAGTTTTGGTATGTATTATCCTCCCTGTCCCATCCACTCTCCTTTCACCCTTCTTAGCCTCCAGCTCTCACTATTTTAAATTCAGACCATATGTATTTACAAATTTTTAAATTTCCACATATGAGGGAGAACTGTGATAACTGTCTTTCTGTGTATGTCTCATTTTACTTTAGTGATCTCCAGTTTCTTTAGTTGCAAATAATCAGAATTTCCTTCTTTTATGTTGGGCAGAAAAGTGTGTTCTAGTCTCCACTACTGATCACTTCACATCTGCATTTCTTCAATTCTCTATTGGTTCTGTAGCCAGATTAGTATCTAAATTTGGGCACCTATAATTGTGCTTTCCTCTCTTCTTATTGGCAGCTCAGACATTTCTCTCATTAACATATTGCATGAACGTAAATCCCTTATAAATAGGCAAACCCACAATTCTGTCATACTTTGCGGAAGATTCCATCTGCATAAGAATTTTTAAGTATCCAAGAGTGTTGTGAATCCCAGTGAATACACAGGAATTCATGGTGTAAACCTAACTTGTTGGTAATAGTATTGGCCATTGCATTTGAGGATAGGGTCTTCACAAAGCTGGAATGTGTCCTGAAGATCAAAAATAATTTCACCCAAGTGAAGTTCCACTGACATTTCAGGAGGGAGGAAGGAAGAAAACTGACTCTGTATCTTCTACTCTTGAATTATTTCTGGAGAGCCAACTGCTACTCCATGTTGGTGACAACGCTACAATAATTCAACATTGATCTCTTCCTAGAATTGTTTCCTTTGCTGTGCAGAAGCTTCTTAGTTTGATATAATAGCATTTGTCTACTTTTTATTTTGTTGCCTGTGCTTTTGTGGTCTTATCTAAAATATTGCTGCCTATATGCATGTTTTAAAGTGTCTGTACAATATTTTCTTCTAGTAGTTTCAGAGATTCGTGTCTTACATTTAGATATTTTATCCACTATGAAATGATTTATTTTAGGATTAAAGGTAGAAGAGTTTTTCTGGATAATGATATCCAGTCCTGTTAACATCATTTGTGAAAGAGACTGCTTTATCTAATACGGGTTTTTTGTGCTTTTGTTGAAGATAAAGTGGCGGTAGATGCATAGTTATTTCTGGAATTTCTATTATATTCCATTGGTCTATGTGCCTATTTATGCCAGTAATATTCTATTTTGATTAACATAACTCTATAGTATGTCTTCAAATCCGGGATTGGGATACCTACAGCTTTTCCTTTTCATTCAAGGTTACTTTGGCTATTTGGGGACTTTTTTGCTTCTGTACACTTTTGTAATTTTTTCTCACTATAAATAATGCCATTGGTATTTTTATCATTACATTGAATATGTAAAATGATTTTGATATATTGACATTTTAATACTAATTATTCTAATCCATAAAAAATGGGCAGCATTTCCAGTCTTGTGACTGTCTTCTTCAATATCTCCTTAGAGTTTTGAAATTTTTTTGTAGAGGTCTTTCACAACCTTTATTAAATTAATTCCAAGGTATTGTATTATTTGTGGTTATTGAGAATGGGGTTGCTTTTCTTTGAAAAGAGGCCAGTTTTGTGGCACATTTGGTTAAGCTGCCACCTGTAATGCTGACATCACATGTGAGTGCCAATTTGAGTCCTGGCTATTCCACTTCTGTTCAGGTTCAGGCTAAGGCACCTAGGAAAGCGTTGGAAGATTACCAAAGTGCTTGGGCCCCTGTCACCCATGTGGGAGACCTAGAAGGAGTTTCAGACCCCTGGCTTTGGTTTGGATCACTCTCTCTCTCTCTCTCTCTCTCATGTGTCAATAAAGAATGACACACAACAAAGGGGGGAGACAGACGGAGAGAGAAGGAAAAAGAACAGGAGAGAAAGAGAGAGAGAGAGAGAGAGAGAGAGAGAGAGATTTTCTATCCAATGGTTCACTCCCCAAATAGCCACAAGGGTTGGTGCTGGAGCAGATCAAAGCCAGGAACCAAGAATTCTGTCCTGGTCTCCTACATGGGTGGTATGGGCCCAAGCACTTGGGCCAAATTCTGCTACTTGCCTAGGTGTATTAGCAGGGAGCTGGATCTGAAGTGGTGTAGCTGACATTTGAACCAACAGTCAGAAATGGGATGCTGAGATGCTGCTACACCATAATGACAGCCATATGGGACTGCTTTTAAGAGTTCTTTCTTAGTGAGTTTGTTATTGGTATGCAAAAATACCATTAATTTTGATGTGTTTATTTTTTATTCTGCAACTTCACTAAATTCGTTCATCAGCCCTAATAGTCACTTGGTAGGGTCTTTAGGTTTTTATACACAGAGAATCATATTATATGTTAACAGGGATACTTTGACTTCTTCCTTTCTTATCTGCATGCTTTTTATTTCTTTCTCATTTATAATTACTCTGGCTAAAATTCCTAGCAGTATGTTGAGTAAAGGCCTTTCAGAGTGGACATCTCTGTCTGGATCCACATCATAGAGGAAATTCTTTCCACTTTGCCTATTTAAGTATGATGACTATGGGTTTATCTTCATTAAGTTGAGGCATATGCCTTCTATATCTAATTTGTTGTAGGTTTTAATCAAGAATTAGTGTTGAATTATACTGAGTGCTTCTTCTGAATCTTTGGGGATGACCATGTGATTTTTATCTTCATTCTGTTGATGAATGCATTGATTTTATTCATTGGAATATGTTGAATTATTCCTGCATCCTGGAATAAATTCCACGTGGTCATGATGAATGATCTTTTTGATGTGTTGTTGGAATTGATTTGCTTGTATTTTCTTTGGAATTTTTGAATCTTTGTTCAACAGAAATATTGGCCTACCTTTTCCTTTTTTTCTTGTGCCCTTGTTTAGTTTGGAGTTAAGGTAATGGTGGCCTCAAAGAGCATAGGTAGAAGGATTATTTTCCTTTCTTTTTTTTTGGAATAATTTGAGAACAATTGATATGAGTTCTTCATTGAAGGTCTGAAAGGATTCAATAATGAAAACATCAGGTACTAGGCTTTTCTTTGTTGGGAAACTTTTGATTACTGAGTTGATTTCATTATTCAATATTGGTCTGTTCAGATTTTCTATGTCTTCATGGTTCAAGTAAGTTGTCTGTATCCAGAAATTTATCCATTTCTTCTAAGTTTTAAAATGTGTTGGCATATAATTTTTCCGAATAGTCATTCATCCATGAGCTTTTGTGTTTCTGTGACATCACCTATATTAACTTCATTTTCATCTGTGAAAAATTCGAATCTTCTCTTTTTTTGGCAAATAGTCTATCTGAAGGCTCTTCTATTTTGTTTATCTTTTCAAAGAACCAGATCCTCATTTTATTGATATTCTGTATTTGCAGTTTTGTGTCTACTTCATTTATTCTGCTATGAACTTTTTATTTCTCCCCTTGTCCTAATTTTGAATTTGGTTCATTCTTGTTTTCTAATTCCTTGAAATATATCATTTGCTAGTTATTTGAAATAAATTCTTTTAATTATAGACACTTATTGCTGTAAATTTACCTCTTACTACTGCTTTTCCTATTTTTATAGGTTTTGGCAAGTAGTGTTTCCACTTTCATTTTTTTCAAGGCACTTTGTAGTTTCCTTAGAAACATTTTTTCAGTCTCCATATATTTGTATAATTCTTAAAGTTTCTTTGTTGTTATTTCTAGTTTTATTCCATTATACTAAAAAAATTAGATGACATGATTTTAATTTTTCAAGTTTATTGAGACTTATTTTACATTCTAATATAGAGTTTATTATAGGGACTGCTCCAAGTGCTGATGAAAAGAATATGTATTGCAGTGTGGATGGAATGCTCTATAAATGTCTTTTAGGTCTTTTTAGTCTACAGTTTAACTCTGATGTTTCATTGTTGATTTTTTTTTATCTAGAGGAGATTTTCTTTTGTGAAAGTGGGGTTTTAAAGCTTTCCACTATGATTATATTGCAACGTGTCTCTTCTATGTCTAATAATATTTCTTTTATGGAATTGGATGCTCTGGTATTATCATGTATTCTTGTGGAACTGATCCTTTTATAACTGTACAGTGATCTTCTTTCTCTTTTACAGTTTCTGTCTTAAAATATCACTTGTCTGAGGTAAGTATAGCTACCCCTACTCACTTTTTGACTTCATTTGCAAGGACAATCCCTTTCTGTTCTTTTACTTTCAATATGTGTGTGTCTTTACTAGTGGAGTGAAATTTCTGCAGCATACTGTTGGGTCTTTGTTTATTTCTCATCCATTCAGCCATTCCATACCTTTTAATTGGGAAATTGAGTCTTCCCACATTCAAAAACATTAATGATAAGTAATAGCTTAGTCCTTTCATGTTTTTCTTTACCATTTGTGTTTATTTTAAATATTAGTTTTTTTTCTTTAGTGAGTTTTTTATTTTCATGAATTTTTATGATGGTAATTATCTACCTTTGTTTCTATGTAGGACATCCCTAAGCATCTATTTAGTAAGGCTGGGCAGTGGTTATGAGTCCCTTCAGTTTTTGCTTGTCTTGGAAAGTCTTTATTTCTTCATAATTCATAAAAGTTAGCTCTGTAAATGGTAAAGTATTCCTGATTTTCAGGTCTTTTCTTTCAGAAATTTAAATATATGTTCCTTTCATTCCCTCCTTGACTGTAAGTTTCTATTGGAAAATCTGCTGTTAATCTAGAGGAATTTCCTGTAAAAATGACCTGACCCCGTTTTTTAGCAGATTTCAAATTTTTTTCTGTGTTGTACTTAAGAGAGTTTGATCAGGGGGCAAGCGCCGTGGCTCACGTGGTTAATCCTCCGCCTGCAGTGCCGGCATCCCATATGGGCACTGAGTTCTAGTCCCGGTTGCTCCTCCTAAAGCCCAGCTCTCTGCTGTGGCCCAGGAGGACAGTGGAGGATGGCCCAAGTGCTTGGACTCCTGCAGATCAGTGTAGCTCCGGCCATAGCGGCCATTTGCGGGGGTGAACCAACAGAAAGAAGACCTTTCTATCTGTCTCTCTCTGTCTATAACTCTACCTGTCAAATAAAAAAAAATTAAAAAAAGAGAGTTTGATCATATTGCATTGTAGCGCAGGTCTTTTCTGGTCATATCCATTTGGGATTCTATGGATTTCTTGTACTAGGTGTCCTTATATTTCTCTAGATTGGGAAACTTTTCAACTATAATTTCACTAGATATGTTTTACATGCTCTAATCCTCTCCCCTCCCTCGAAGATTCCCCAAGCTCAAATATTTGTTTGTCTAATGATGTCTCAAATGCCACAGTTAGACTTCATTCTTATTTATTTAATATGTATTTATTTATTTATTGCTGGACTGAGATGTTACAAAAGACCTATCTTTGAATTCAGATACTCTTTCTTCTGCTTTATCTATTCTAATACTGAGGCTTTCAACTTTTTTTTTAATATTTCACTTATTGAGTTCCTTATTTCTAATGTTTGTGTTTGGTTCTTGTTCAATGTCTCTATTTCTGAATTTTGTATTCATATCATGCTTTGATTTCCTAATTTTATTTAAATATCTATCTGTATTTTCTTTTATTTGTTTTATTATCCACATAATCATTCTTTTGAATTCTTTATCAGGTATTTCATCAGTATCTTTTCTGAACCATTTGATACTGAAGTGTTATTTGCTGTGCTTTTCATAACTATACTAATATTTATACATCTGGGGATCAGTTGTTCCTATTGCATTTAAACGATGGTTTGTTAAATTTTTTTTCTGTAATATATGTCTTCAATATCAGTTTGGTAGGCTTATATGGATTTCTTCCAGTTAGATGCTGTAGATTGAGCTCCCTATATCTTTATTGTTAACAGTTGTAATAGCAGCAGGTGGAACAGCAGAAATCTAGGGTGCTTCTAGGGCCCAGCAGGGTTTCTCAGTCCCCAGGTGATGGAACAAGGACATAAGCCTCAGCCATTCTTGTTCATTGCCCAAAAGATAGATAAACATTGGAATTTATTCCTTGCCCTTAAATCTCAACTGGGTCTCACACTCTATTGCCTTCATACCCCTGCATTCTTTCCCAGGTTCTCAAAGATCCCCAAGGCCGCCTGAAAGACGGAATTCACTTCCACCTGCTCCCTCCACCTCCATTCCTGTCCCTAGCCCTTCTAAAATGTAAAAAGGTCCAGCCCCTGAGTCGGGGCCTTCTGCCACGTGTTCCATCAATGTGCATGCCACAAGTTGGTCACCCACCTCTGCAAATTTATTTTATCTGAATAAATTCAGTCTGGCTGTAGATTCATCTACTGCTGCCTCTCTATTCTGTGCCTCTTTTCCTAACATTTTTGTTGCCCTGTGTGAGGAGGCCTCAATCTGCAAGTCTTTTCCTAACATCAGGCATGTAGATGCTCAACCAGTGCTTACATCGTCAGCTAGACCTGAGGGAGAAGCACTGGTGCTTGACATAAGCCAGGCTGTCATTGGGAGTGGGCCATGTGTGAAGACCTGTGGCCAATCCTAAGGGAGGTGCCGGAGCCCCAGGAGAGTGTGGGTCCAGGATGAATGTGGTGCCTGCACAGTCCTGAGTGCACACCATTCTGAGCATCGATGGACAGACTGGGGTCATGAGAACCATGGTCAGGAGTTCAGGTTTACAAAGACCCCAGCAAAAGCAAACAAGGCCCTCAGGGACAGGGATAGGAGAAATAGTGGAGACAGTTGGTCTCAAGTCTGTGGGAGGCAAAATTTCTTTCTAGGGTTCTGGGGGAAGGATCCCCTTGCTGTCCTGTATCCACTATCCTTTATAGAGTAGAGTACTGCATGACCCAGGGCACTAAGGACATTTCTTTGCTGGATCTAACTGGATTCATGATGCCACAAGCATTTTTGCTAGTTCTTGTGGGGCCTTAGTAATGGGGATATGCAGAGACTTCTGTCACCTAGGGCAATATGGATTTTGATAGTAACTTTTTTCACAATATGGAGCCATATTGCTGCAGTTCATGCTGTGGGAGGCGTGGAGGATGTAATATGAGTTCCTTTTCTAAATCAAAGGCTACCATGGGTTCTCATGTAATTCTCCATTCTGGACCCCCAGCCTGTGATGACTGTGGGTTCCTCTTGTGGATAGAATTATCCATGTTAGGTATATTCTGCAGACAGACTCTGATGAGGCTCTCCTGCTTACTCTTTGCACACAGTTGAGATTATCTCTAACCACTGTGCTGTGATCTCAGTTGTGAATTATCTTTGTCCCTCTCTCTATGCAGCCATCCTAGGTCTCCATGTCCTACTGAGTTTCCATTATTCCCTTACTGAGTTCTGGCATTCTTCCTTGAATACTCAACCTAAAATGCAGCTACTTATTGTTTTTGTTCTTCTCTATGGAGGAGATGAAGGGTGGACACCTTTTCAGCTTTTTTAGAATCTTTTTAAAAAAATTCTTGTTTATGTTATTATGTTTAAAGGATAACAAATCTCATGTATTTCATATATACAGTTTTAAGAACATAATACTTCTCACCCTACACTCCCTCACTCACTCCCACCTTCTCTCCTCTTTCATTTATTTTTCTTTAAATTTTAGTGGTGATATACTCTCAATTTACTTTATAATCACAAGCTTGATCCTACACTAAATAGAGAATTCAACAAGTAGTAAGGAGAAAAACCACCACTGCTCAAGAATATAGACAAGAGCTATGAACGATAATAAAATCTCAAAATATCAATTTCAATCATCTATATTACATTTTTAATTCTATATATTATTTGCCAGAAATCAGGGAAAACATGACATTTGTCTTTTTGGGATTGGTTTATTTTACTAGGCACTATAGTCTCCAATTCCAACCATTTACTCATGAAATACAGGATTTCACTCTTTTTTATGGCTGAGTAGTATTCCATCATGTATATATAATACACTTTTTTAAAAAATATTTATTTATTTGAGAAGCATAATTACAGATGGAGAGGGAGAGAGACAGAAAGTTCTTATATCCACTGGTTTACTCCCCAAACTGCAGCAACAGCTGGAGCTGGGCCAATCTGAATCCATGAGCCAAAGCATCTTCCAGGTCTCCCACATGGATTCAGGGTCCCAAGCACTTGGTCCATCTTCCACTGCTTTCTCAGGCTATTAGTAGAACTAGATCAGAATAGGAACAGACAGACACTCTTCCTCCTTCCCTAAAGATGGCCAGGTTATGCACGTATTAGCTTGTTGCTTGAATTTTTGAGCTCTCTCTGTATTTATTACTGTCTAGCAGACTAGTCACGCCTTTCTAAGATATTTGTGCTAGAAACATTCTCAGGACATCTATTTCACAATATTACCAACCCCAGAAATTTCTAAGTTTTGTTTGCTTTTTTTTTTTATTTTTATTTTTTTTTGACAGGCAGAGTGGACAGTGAGAGAGAGACAGAGAGAAAGGTCTTCCTTTGCCGTTGGTTCACCCTCCAATGGCCGCTGTGGCCGGCGCGCTGCGGCCGGCGCACCGCGCTGATCCGAAGGCAGGAGCCAGGTGCTTCTCCTGGTCTCCCATGGGGTGCAGGGCCCAAGCACTTGGGCCATCCTCCACTGCACTCCCGGGCCATAGCAGAGAGCTGGCCTGGAAGAGGGGCAACCGGGACAGAATCCGGCACCCCAACCAGGACTAGAACCCGGTGTGCCAGCGCCGCTGGGCTGAGGATTAGCCTGTTGGGCCATGGCGTCGGCCTGTTTTGTTTGCTTTTTAAAATCAAATGAGAACCAGGCATAGAAGTATTTTAAAAAGAAATGAGAATTTATTTTGACTCCCAAAATGATTTAGAAATCTATCTTAATTTCCAAATCTTAATTTGGAAAGCCATCTATTACAGTGTTGATTAACTTGATTCTCTTTTTCTCTCTTGATTGAGGGACATGCTTCTTTTGATCCAGTAAGAGTTTTCACAACTGTGAAGAGTTCACTCTGAATAAGGGTCTTTTTCAAGGTGAAGCCTTGTGATAACTCTGTGAGAGTGAGAAAGGGTATAGCAGACGAAGGAAGAATATGTGCAACTATGGAATGCAGAGACATCAAAGTTGTAGATGTGGAGGGACAGGCATTTGGTGTAGCAGGGGAAGACTTGTGCATACCATATCAGAATCATCCTGACTTCAAGCCCTGGCTCTGCTCCCAATTCCAGCTTCATTGTGAATCAGACCCTGGGGGCAGCAGGTGATGGCTTAAGTAATTTGGTCCCTGCCAAATTTGGGAGACCTGGATTGAGTTCCTAGCTCCTGTCTTCAGCCTGGTGATGGGAGATATCTCTCTCCCCCTCTCCCTCTCTCCCCTTCTCCCTTACTCCCTCATCCCCTCACTCCCTCTCTCCATCCCTCTCTGATTTTCCACTTTTCAAATAAACATTAATCAGAATCTCAGATGGAAGAAATGAAAGGCAAAGTAAATCTTCATACAGGAAATCCCACTTCTTCTGCTGTAGGCTATGAGTGGCCCACCATTTGTTCTTCAAATAAAGTTTTAAACTAGACTCCCTTACATCACAAGCAGTTTTGTCTTAGAAAAAATATATCAGAGCATGTGCTTTCAAACAACATAGAATTTTACAAGCAGACAATGGGAAAACTTACAAAACACTGTTTCATTGGGAAGTTATTTTATTGGCAGAATGTCTTGATAAAGGATCACACTATTAGGTGGGTTTTTGTTATATAGTAGAATCATAATCTGTCATAGTGACCAGGAGATGCTGGGTGTTAACTTAAAATGAGCCATTAACAAGTCAGCAGAGTTTGTAGCAGGTCCTGAAACTGTCAGGACCATTCCAGCAGTTTCCTAGTTGGATTTCCTGATTTCAGGGATCCCCCTCTCCATTCCAAATTAGTATCACTAATGACTTGCACTCTTAAAATATCAGTTCTCAAGTTTGCCTTTGTGTCAAACAAGTTAAATTTTACATCAATGCATCAAAAATTTCTTTTAAACAAATTTGAACCCATTCTCATCTTGTATAGGTCCTGATACTAGTTAGGATTAACAATCACTTTAAAAACAAAACAAAACAACAATAACAACAACAAAAGTTATTGTAGTGCTCCCTTGAAGAGCAAACTTCAGATCCTGCAGTATGTACATTTGTGACTTTCTAGTCCCCACTCTAATACCAATGTGTCATTACTGATCCCCATTCATTCCTAGCCTCCTGGACTACTGTGGTCCCCAAATATCCCAAAGGCAGGGATTATACTCTGACTGCCACTGTTATCTCAATCTGACTTTGCACAGTACTAAATCGAAAAATGCTAGGTTCAAGTACAACTATTTAAATAATTTTTCTTGTCCTGATACTTGTGAAGTTAGAAAAAACTTGGCACTTTTAGCACTTTTAGTCTGACCCAAGGTTTTTTTTTTTTTTTTTTTTTTTTTTTTACTTTAGAGCTGTGCTATCTGTCAATGTTCAAATAGGTCATATTTCACACAAGACTTTACAGTCGAACCCATATTTCTGATACACACTTAACATAGCAGTAATTCTAGAACTTTAGGGTAAACCAGTGTCACCTGGGATATTTGTTAAAAATGCAAACTTCTCTGCCTTATGCTAAAACTATGGTAAGAATCATAGTTTGGGCCGGCGCCATGGCTCACTAGGCTAATCCTCCACCTTGTGGCGCCGGCACACCGGGTTCTAGTCCCGGTCGGGGCACCAATCCTGTCCCGGTTGCCCCTCTTCCAAGCCAGCTCTCTGCTGTGGCCAGGGAGTGCAGTGGAGGATGGCCCAAGTCCTTGGGCCCTGCACCCCATGGGAGACCAGGAGAAGCACCTGGCTCCTGCCATCGGATCAGCACGGTGCGCTGGCCGCAGCGCGCCAACCGCGGCGGCCATTGGAGGGTGAACCAACGGCAAAAAGGAAGACCTTTCTCTCTATCTCTCTCTCTCACTGTCCACTCTGCCTGTCAAAAAATAAAAAAAAAAATTTAAAAAAAAGAATCATAGTTTGGGGCCAGGTGTTGTGTGGTTGTGCAACAAGTTAAGTAACTACATGGGATGCCCATATTCAATATCAACAGTATTGGTTTTAGTCCCAACACTCTGCTTCCTATCTGGTTTTCTGTGTATGTGCCCAGAAGGCAGCAGATTATTTGAGTCCCTGATACCAGTGTGAAAGACCAGGATAGAGTTTTTGGCTCCTGGCTTCAGCTTGGTCCAGTCCCAACTGTTGTGGGTATTTGGGAAGTGAACTGGCAGATGGAAGAAATCTCCATCTCTCTCCCCCTCTCCCTCCCTCCCTCTCCCCTCCCACTCCCTCCTCCCTTCGCCTCCCTCCCTTTCTCTCTCCCTCTCTCTTTCCCTCTCCCTCTCCCTCCCCCTCTCTCCTTCTCCCTCTCTCCACCTCTCCTTTTCCCTCCCTCCCTCCTTCCTTCTCTCCCTCCTCACATTTCAAATAAATATTTTTTAAAAGAACAAGAATCATAATGTATTACATTTTGGCTTAGGAAAGAGGTAGCTTTTTTTTTTTTTTTTTTGACAGGCAGAGTGGACAGTGAGAGTGAGAGAGACAGAGAGAAAGGTTTTCCTTTTGCCGTTGGTTCACCCTCCAATGGCCACCGCGGTAGGCACGCTGCAGCCGGTGCACCATGCTGATCCGATGGCAGGAGCCAGGTGCTTCTCCTGGTCTCCCATGGGGTGCAGGGCCCAAGCACTTGGGCCATCCTCCACTGCACTCCCTGGCCACAGCAGAGAGCTGGCCTGGAAGAGGGGCAACCAGGACAGAATCCGGCGCCCCGACCAGGGCTAGAACCCGGTGTGCCGCCGCCGCAAGGTGGAGGATTAGCCTAGTGAGCAGTGGTGCCGGCCAGGAAAG